>NC_080600.1:5701198-6028983 GCF_027887145.1 Ammospiza caudacuta | reverse complement strand
ACTGGGAATGCTTCCGTTTGGAGCAGCTGTAAATTTGAGAAAGGGAGGAGAGAAAAACAGACCCATCTACAATCACAGGAAAGGTTGGAGAAGAATGTTAAGTCAGCTGTAAACAGACTGAAGCTCTGGTTTGTGATAATTAGTGAGAGCCATATTTACTGACATGAGAGGGTGTTGATAGTTGTCTTAGTGTCTGATAACTGGGAAAAATAATAATAATTTGCCTTTGCAGATTTAGTTGTGTCTTTTAAGGTGGGTGTAGTGAGGCTGTTTAATGAGTTGCCCTGTAATCTGTGTGGTGAAGTACTTAACACCCACTCTGCTGTAACCCAGCTTCTGTGCCAAGTTACAACCTGGAATTATTTAATTGAATAAATAGACAACTACACAGAAACTGCTGGTTATGAACAGAGTGTGTAATTAAAGTATTTTACTGTTTAGCTCTAGGTTTCTTGCTGTGCTTCCCTTCCCAGTCACTTATGCCTTTATCTCTTACAGAATCAGATCTATTTCTGTTTAATAATTGCAAATTACCCCTTGTTATCTAGCACAGGTAATCTGTTCAGTGATCTTTAGATCTTCTGTTGTTGGAAGAGGACTGGGCTAAGTAGAAAATATTTGATTCCTCTTAATTACAGTTTTTGAGTTGGAATAGGGATGACAATTTTTAAACATGTTCAGTGCATTAAATGCAGCATCTCATCTTTTTACATTTGAGTATTAATGTTTGTTGTAAAGCTGTTGTTGCAGCAGCAGCTGATTTTCCCCTTAAGTGATAAGATAGATGAAATATTAGAAGAGTTTATGTCCTTTGTTTGGACACTGTCATAACAGGGACCACCAAATAATCCTGTATAGGGCAGGTGAGGATTTGAAATGCATTTATGAGGTTCACTGAGCTGATTCTGACTATGTCTGATCCCACACCGGGTGAGGGAATTTCTGGCATAGAAAGGTGCATCACCTTTCCCACATTCAGTGTTACCTGTTTTACATATTTACAGAATTCCAAGGGAGTTTTTCAGACTTAAAATGAGCTCCATGTCTCAGTATGTACTGTTAGAGATGAGTATTTTATTTTTGGGGTGCTCAGCACTGCCAATCTGGGTCTGGTTGTGCCCAAACTCAGATGTGACATCTTGGGCCAAGTGTTATGTGCATTAATCTGTGAGTGACTTGCAGGGGAAATCACCCCAATGATATTTGTGCAGGTGCTTTAATTTTTCCAGACCTTTTTTGGTTTGCTGGCACCAAGTTTTCAATAGAACCATTTATTGTGTAGACGTGCCATCAGAAAAGGTCCTGGGAAGTGTTGCTCCAGCATGGTTTGGAGTGGATTTTTTTCTGCTAGGATATAAGACATATTGTGTGTGTCGTAGGTACAAAAGCATAAAAGATCAGATTTCTGTTTCACTGCACAATTTATCTTTATAAATAGCGGAGCGTGCGAAGATTCTCCCCTGGAAACATTAGGGATTCTGTGACTGGAGGGAATCTGCAGCTGGAAGGGAATCTGCCCAGCAGAAATCCCTACATTTCTGTACTTTTGGCATTTACCACTGTTTTGCACGTAGGCTTTTCCCTTCCATGTGCAGCCTGTGATTTCCAGCTGCAGTAACTTTCAGGGAATGGTGATGATTTAAAACCAGAAATGAAAAACAGTGTGTAGATATGCAGCCTGCATTTCAGAGGCTAAAAACTTTTTTCTTTCTCTAAAAAAAAAGTCAGATAAAAAAGAAACATTCAAGTTGACAACTTCCCTCCCAAGGATTTGGGCACCTTCACTGAGTTTCTTTACAATGTCACTTACGGGCGCCTTGCGCCATTGAAGCTTTGTTTTGCCTCGTATTCTTGGGAAGTGGCACTTTGAGAGGCAGAAATCTGTCTTGAAGGACGAGGAACAATAGTTATCCTGCACGCTGGATTTCACCCCTCCCACTTGTTTTGCTTGCTTTCATTTGTTCTTTGTTTAGTTCCCCGGCACGCCATTCCATTGCCCCCAGCCATAGTAACTGGCCATCGCAGCCCGTTCCCGGCAGCGCGGCATCCCCGCTGCGCGAATGTGCTGCTCGTACTCGCTCTCCTCCCTCCCCTCACCCCCCCGGGCAGCTGCTCCTGGGTTTTATTCTTCCTCCCACCCCTTTGTGGCACGGGGGAAAGGGGCATGAGCGATCCACGCTCCCGCTTCTCTCCTGGTTTCGGCGTCTCTTCCCGCCGGAGCGGGCTCTGGCGCGGCCGCGGTTTGAAAAGCACGCGGAACTGTTTTCCCATTTCCCATATTGTGTGAGTAATGTTCCCATTGGAAAGTAATGGAGTGAAGTTGTCACTTGTCAGCGCAGTTATTAAGGAGGATGACTCTCAGGTCTTCTTTTTGTAATAAAATAAATCCGTCAAAATCACCGCTGCGCCCGTGCGTTCTGTCGCAATAACGGGCTGCGATCTGAATAACTTCTTCACATTCCCATAGAACTTGAGAAAATCATGAAGGGAGTGCTGTGACCTCACTCCTTCCAGCCTTGGAGGAAGCCAGGATAAAGCAACTCAGGTTTTAGACACTGGTAAAATTCTCCTCATGCTAATTTTTCCACACTGTGTTCAGATAACTTTTTCCAGTCATTGGCTTTTCTCACAGTTGCAACTTTCTAACTGTCCCAAAGCAGAAAAAAAAAATAAGTTGAAGTCCATATGGTCCAATCCAGCATTAAAAAATCATATTTCTAAATAGTTGCTGACATTTCTAAGAGCCACACAGGTGTGAATTAAATCTATGCCTGGCTATTTTAAATGTTTTTAATGAGGAGATGGCACATTCATTCCCCTTTGGAGCTGCTGTTGGAAACTTCAGAAACGTGTCCTCTGATTTTGTGGGTCTTCAGGCAGCGAAGCTGAAAGTCTTTAAACCCAAATGCATTTCAAACTAGTGGATGGTTGAAATTTATGGGTGGTGGATGGGAAATTTATTCATTGTCAGGATGGTTGTGTACTTGTGTAGATTCAATTTTGAGCCTATATTTACCTGCCAAAGTATTTTTTAATTGCCCCGAAAGAAAAAAAAAAGGCAAATAAAAGCATCCTCTGTGTGCATTTAATGGAGCACAAACTTTTCTTTTCGCTCCACAGTCTCGGAAAGGGAGTGACCCAGACAAAGAGAAGAAGGTCCTGGAGAGCAGAACAGACAGCATTGGAAGCGGCCGTGCAATCCCAATTAAACAGGTAATGCTGAAATAGTTGTATTTTATTTTTTTTTTTCTCTTGCCTGCTTTCCATAGTTGGGAGACAAGACACACACCTCGGGTCCGGGCAGGCCGAGCGGCCGCGGAGCGGCGTTTGATGTGCGCCGCTGATGAATGTGGAAGTCACTCACTTGACATCAATTAGGAGAGGTTCCTATGTGTATTAAAATAGGATCATTAGAATAAGAAGAGGGAAAATGTGACAACAGGCCTAATGAAGTGCAGTCTGCCGGCCTGCATATGGAGCGGGTTTCTAGGCTGTGCTGGCTTCAAAGCTGCCTTTGTAGAGGGGGCTTTGATTGGGCCGAGTGCTGCCAGGCGCAGGGTAAATCAGATCGCTCGACAAGAGCCCCTTGTGATGGCAGGAATAGCCTGATGTGGCCCTAATTTGCTACCACAGACGGACATCTGAACACAGTTTCAGGCTGCTCCCTAACAACGAGGCAATTAGTTGTGATAATCATGGCCGGTGTGTCAGCTGCGTGCTCTTGTTTGTAATTTGCTAATGAAGGAATTGTAACTTTGATTAGGTTCAGTTTCATTTAGACCTTATTATATAAGAGAACGTTTACAGCTGTAATGTGTGGCCTTAATTAAACTTTCTCATTACACAACAGGACTTGAAGCCGAGGATTTGTTTTGGTCTGTTTTTACTAGCCTAGATGCACTTTCATTAGCCTGGAAGCTTGATGCTAAATTGTAGCTGGGAACACTCCTTTGAAAGGCAAAAGCAGTGCCAGCCTTGGATGGGAAGTGTTTGGGGAATGAGATGATTCACTTGCTCAAATGAAATGGCACTGGGTCCGTGTGGTTGAGATCTCCACATTCCCATGGAATGCTTCTCACGCAGTTTCTCTGTCAGTGTTTCCAGGTGTTTACTCACGTGTTAGAGTTGCCTTGCTAGAGATGAGCTCCCTTTCTTTTCCACTTATTTTCTTTCCAGTTGTTTTGGTGCCTTTCCTGCTCTCCAGAGGTTCCCTTGCCTCTCCTGATCTTCCCTAAGCCTGTGCTTATCTGCCAGGCAGCCCTGGATGTCCTGTGTGGAGCTGGGTTTGCATATTTTGGGGTGTTTTGTGGTTTTCCTCTGTTTCTGGATGTGAGAAGGAGTTGATTTTGTACCCTCAACTATTAGCTGTGATTCTTCTTCCTGAAGTCACTCTGAAAGACCTTTTGGGACCATCAGGCAGCAAAAATGCTGTGGTGTGTGAATCTCTAGTAGGCAAATTTTAATCAAGCACTCTGCAATCCAGAAGAGCAGTTTGAAAGCAGAGGAGTTCAGTATTTGGCTCTGCATTCAGGGGAGGAGATTCCAGGCATTTAAAACAAGCTGCAATTTTATTTTCCTACAGCTTTTGTATGGTACAGGATGGGTTAGACCGGCTGCAGTCCTTTTGGGTAATGCTAATTAAACAAAAGGGCAGCTGAGAATGTAAAACTGAGGAATAGATGTGCCAGTATTTATTCCAGGCATACCTACTATTCTTTCCTAAAATGCTGTTGTATGGAATGAATTTAATTAAAAATACACTCATAGGAAGAGCATTGTAAGGGAAATATTGTGAGTGTGATTGTGCCACAGCGTGTTGTAAAGAAATATCCCTTACAATATCTGGAATTTCTGTATGGCAAAGCTCTCCTTGTAGCCCTGCCTGTGTACCAAATATGACCAATATTTTGGGAATGTGTCCTCCTTGTTAGTAATCTCAATTATGGTAATTTCATTTTGTCATGTACTGGCCATTACCCACAAACCCTTGATGTGCACCTCAGCAGGTCCATCCCGTTCTTTGGGCTTTGGGGTGGGAGTTGGGAGGTTTTTGCAGTGCTGCAGGATGGCTGCTCCCAGTGGGATGTCACATCACTCTCAGGTGTCAGGAGCAGAGATTTTGGAGGCCTGGTCAATAGGGGTGGCTCCAGGTTCAGTTGCTGATGCAGCCCCACATTCCTGGGGTCTCGACAGGGGCCAGGTCCTGGGAGCTTGTGGAGTTTGTGAGGTCCCCAGGAGGAGGTGAGAGATGAGAATCTGACTCCATGTTCTCAGAAGGCTGATTTATTATTTTATGATATTATATTAAAGAATGCTATACTAAAACTATACTAAAGAAAGAGAAAGGATACATCAGGAGGCTTAAAAAGAATGAAATAATAAAACCTGGTGACTGACTCCTCAGAGTCTGACACAGCTGGCTGTGATTGGTCATTAATTAATAACAATTCACATGGAACCAATCAAACATTCACCTGTTGGATAAACAATGTCCAAGCCACATTCCCAAGCAGCAAACACAGGAGCAGCAATCAGATAATTCTTGTTTTCATTCCTCTCTGAGGCTTCTCAGCTTCCCAGGAGAGAAAATCCTCTCTGAAAAAGGGATTTTTCAGAAAATATGACAGTGACAGCAGAAATTCCTGCTGGGAAAGTTGGTGCCTTTTATTTCATGCCTTAACTGGGAATAAGGCAGATGTGGAAGGGAACTTCTCAACCTAAAAATCTTCATGCTGCTGTTCTCCTTAAGATGAGAAACATCCTGATGTTTTCTGTGGCAAATAGAGTCACAGAGCTATAAAGTTTGGTAAAGCCCTATAAGATCACCAAGTCCAGTGTTGAAACAAGCACTGCCAAGGCCACCACTAACCCATGTCCCCAAGCACCACATCCTCATGGATTTTAAATCCACTGCCCTGGGCAGCTGTGCCAATGCCTGACCACCCTTTCTCTGAAGAAATTTTTCCCAACAGCCAACCTGAACCTTCCCTAGTGCAACTTGAGGCTGTTTCTTCTTGTCCTGTCTCTTGTTGCTTGGGATACTTGGGATAGAAGCAGAAATCTGCTTTCAGGCTGCAGCATTCCCAGGATTGCTGTGGGAGAACAAAACTCAACAATAACAACAACAGCAACAAAAGCTTTACCAAAAAAAACAAGCAAACAACAAAACCAAACCAAACCACACCCCACAAACAAATGATAAAACCTCCACCCAAAACAAGTTCCTTGGAGGCTGGAAGTGTTCTGGTTTTGAGGAACAAGTGGAATCTGTCCCAGTGAAAGGGATGCTGATCATTCTGAGCCCCAGGAATGGACCTGCACAGCTGCCAGTGGGTTTGGGTCAAAAGAAGGCAGGGGTTGCAACCTGCTCCTGCATTCCTGTCCTTGGTGCCTGAATCCCTGTGGGTTTAAGGGAAATCCCTGAGAGTTTGGGAGAGTTTGGATGGAGCAGCCTGGTCTAGGACAAGGTGTCCCTGCCCATGGCAGGGTGTTGGAATGAGATGGGCTGGAAGGGCCATTCCAACCCAGACCATTCCAGGGTTCCATGAAGGAGGTAAAGTTGTGATTAGCCTGCTTCCTTCCAAGGAAACACCTCATTCCTTCAGGATTTTGTCCTTAACTCAGAGCAGCCTGGTCAAAAAGAGTTAATGTTCTTATTCTCTGTGTCCTTTCTACGTGGTAAAGCTGGTTTTTCACTGCAGTGCTAAATTTGGTTTTATTGGGCTAAGCCATATAAAACTGTCCTGATGGCCCTTCCTTGCTCCCAGCAGAAACCCAAAATGTAGGCAATGAAAAGCAGGTTTGTTTTTAAAGGGTGGCTGCTTGTTCTTGCCAAAATACTCTTAAAGTGAGTGAAATTTTGGGAAGGCAGGTTTCCTGGGGAGGTACCAGTACCTTGTGCATGCACAGCCACATCAGCATGTCTTAAATCCTGGACTTTTAGCAGATTCTGAGAACTGGGAATATCAGAAATTCTAAAAAATTATACAAAATTTCACTTGTGTGCTATTTAAAAATATTGTGCAAATCAGAGTCAGAAAAGGAGCAATCAGAGAAATCAGAGCAATATTGGCTTCAAGTTAAAATCCCCAGGAAGTTCTGTACTTCTGAGAAAGAGATGCTTAAACTAAGAATATTTAAGCTGTTTTCTGTAGCATTGCTAATAATGCTCTTAAAGTGAGTGGCTTGCTAAGGTTGGAGAATCCTCCCTCCAAACTCATTTATTCTAGAAAAGAAATTTTGTTCCTGATAGCCTGAGTGAATATTTTGAAGAATATTTTGAAGCACACATTGGGCTGCCCACTTTTGGGGAATTGACTTTCTGGAATGGGAGGTTTTATGGTGTTTTGGGAAAATTACTTTGGTTTTTGTGGGTTTGGGAAATCTTTATCAGTAGGGCATATTCAAATTTAAAAAAAAATGCACACAACAAGAAAAATAAAAGCAAGAAGCTCAGCTCAGCGGTAAGGGGGCTTGTCATGTATTAATTTTTCATTGCTGTGGAGAATTGTACATACATAATCACTTGATTGCAGTGGGAGTTAGCAAGCTCCTATGGTGTCATTTGCATAAATCTTGTTAAGTCAATGGCAGTTAATGAAGTACAAATGAGCCTGGAGAAGGTGACATGCAAATCGTGGGTGGCAGATGGGAGGTCTGTTTTTGGGATGGCAGCTGTGTGCTCTTTCTTTTTTTTTTTTCTTTTTTTTTTTTCTTTTTTTTTTTTTTCTTTTTTTTAATTTTTTTTTTTTTCCTCTGTCCTGCCCCCATCCCCCCCCAGACTGGAGTGTAAATAAATACATAAGAGCTGGCCTTGACTTTCTGCTCCCAGCCCTTCTTCTCTTTGCCCTTTGCACTTAATCACAGATGCTCACATCACTACATACTCCAGCCATGTAACCTTGGCTGTTGTTTTTACCAAAAACTGTCCAAAATCAGTGTTTGCCACATTGCCTCCCCCTTGGCTTACCCTGGGAGGTGCTGCCCCTCTCGTGCCCCCAAATTGCTGCATCATTTAGGGATGACAAACTGGAAGCCTGGACTAGAAATAAATGTTCTAATGGTTAGTGCTGTATTGATGACACAGTGAAAAATTTGCCATCCATGACTTGCAAAGGTGAACTTCAGAATCCATTCCCTTCCCTCAGTTTGCAAATGGCTGGATTAATGGAGAAAGTGGAATATCTTATTCAGGCTTTACTTTTAGGTGATATTTCAAATGACCTTCTTTGCCTGCCAGCTTGGCATATTTAAGTACATTAAAGTAATCTTAATGAAATTAGGTATTTTGTCTTTTTTTTTTTCCTTTACTCTGACCTAAAAATGGCAAATATTTTTTATGTCAAGGCACAGGGGTGGCACCGCTGATTTGCTGTTCATGAAGAAGAGTTTGGTTCCTTGATGTACAAGTTACAGTTTTTCCTTAAGATGGGCATAAAGAAAACTCCCACTTCCCAATGTCCATTTTAATTTCATTTTAAAAATCATTAAACTCAGCAAAGGTAACTTTGAAGATGCTGTCATCAAATGTCAAACCTGGCATAAAAAACCTGTCACTTCTGCTCAGCTCCTTGCAGGTGTAGGTCAGTGTTGCCTCTTTTTTAGTAGTGATTTTCTACTTCCTCTCCTCACCACTGATTTCCTAACCTCATTGTTGAGTAGGTTGCTCCCTAACCTCATTTCTGTTCATTTTTAGCCCTAGCTGGGATGTTTAAACATCAGTTATACAAATCTAGCATGGAATAGCACACAACACTCTTGTTATGTTGTTCCTTCACTTGTAGCACAGAGATCATCCTACCTGAAACCTGTTTTCCCTTAAAATACCCACAGCTGTCTGTCCAGCTGTGGGAGCATTTCAGCAGGAATGGCAGTGTCTGGGAAATGGCTTCTGAAAAGGGATCATCTGCCACATCTGCTACTTCTTCTGCCTCACTGCTGATTTCCTAACCTCATTGTTGAGTAGGTAACTTCCCAGCCTCATTTCTGTTCATTTTTAGCCCTGGCTGGGATGTGTAAGCACCAGTTACACATACCTTGCATGGAATAGCACACAACACTTGTTATGTTGCTCCTTCACTTGTAGCAGAGAGATCATGCTACCTGGAGCCTGTTTTCCCTTAAAATAGCCACAGCTGTCTGTCCAGCTGTGGGAGCATTTCAGCAGGCATGGCAGTGTCTGGGAAATGGCTTCTGAAAAGGGATCATCTGCCACATCTGCTCAGTCAGAGTGATGTCCTTAGTCATCCTCACTCCCACAAGAGCACCCCAGTGCTCCAGGCAAGTGTCACATCCAAGACTGGCTGTCCTCACAAGCAGCAAATGCTCTTTGCTCTTTCCTGGCTGCAAATGTTTACTTGGAGCCCACCAGAAGAGAGAACAAACAAGCAGTGATCTTAGCAGCTCTTCCTGCTTAATTCATCTGACTTGACAGGGTGAAAAAAGCCATCTAGAGGAGCAGGACAGACAGATGATGCTACAGCCACCGGTGCCTGGGCTTATCTGATGGCTTCTCTCTTCTCTCTGAGTTCACCATCAGGTTGTGCTTTGAAATAAAAGTGGCTCATGCAGGTAAGGGCCAAAAGCATTTCAGGAGGAGGATGGCAGCAAACTTGTGGAGGGACACAGAGCCCAGATTTGCTTCCATTCCGTACAGCTGTGTGTTTGTGCACTGAACCCCCTGTTCCACTGCACACAGACACACCCAGCCCCCTGTGCTGCTGCTTCTGCTCCAAACACAGAATCCCAGAATGGTTTGTCTGGGAGGGCTTACAGTCCATCCAGTCCCACCCCATGGCAGGGACACCTCCCACTGTCCCAGGCTGCTCCCAGCCCTGCCCAGTCCGGCCTTGGGCACTGCCAGGGATCCAGGGGCAGCCACAGCTGCTCTGGGCAGTGCCAGGGCCTGCCCACCCTGCCAGGGAACAATTCCCAATTCCCAATGTCCCATCCATCCCTGTCCTCTGCCAATGTGAACCCACTGCCCTTGTCCTGGCACTCCTTGTGAAAAGTCTCTCTCCAACTTCATCCCCTCAGCTCAGGAAGGAGCCTTCTCCAAAACTCCTCCTGTTTGTGTGTTTCCTTCCTGGTGCTCAGGTAGGTTTGTGGGCTGCTGTTAGCAAGCCAGGGTTGGGAGTCTCCAGGGAGCAGCTCTGCCAAAGTCAGAGCTGATGTGATTTACAAGGAACTGGCAGATGACATGGTTTGATTTATTTATCTGCAGCGTGAGGTGTAATTTCCTCTGTCACACGTCTGTCTAATCACAGTAATCAGTCTCCAGATCAGCTTGTACAAACACCAGGGTATGGTTTTGAGCCAAATACTCTTAGTGCTGAAATCTTCTGTGTAATTCCTCTGCAATTGTTTATAATCAGAACATACACATTTTGCTGGCTTTTTTTTTTTTTTTAATTAGCTGATTACCAGTTATAAAATGTTTTGTACTCACCGTGGTTCTGTAAATTGTTAACTGGTTGCTACCAGTATAATTAAATATTTCAGAGCACTTGGCTATGGCTGCATTGAACTGTGAAGAAATAATGTTATATAGCCAATCAAAAAGAGATACTTGTAAACTCATTTAAAGCGTCAGAGTGTGTTAGGACTATCATGGTGATGCTTATTGCAGGAGAAATTAAAGATACAGTTTTGTGCTAAGAGGCAATACAGAAATTAGTTCCTGAATTAGTTGTTAATTGATTTGGTAATTCCCTGGGGTCTGCATGCTCTTTTTTCCTTTTTCGTTGTTGCATTCAGTTAACAGTGACTATTCCCAGTGCACTTGAAATATTTTTTCCAATTAGATCAAATGTGCCCTTACATCAGAAGAATGACTTCAGCTCCATGTACCTGCCTGGAATAATGTTTAATTTGACTGTGAAAGCCAGGTTTGTGGGTTTTTCCACTTGATGAGTTGCAGATACCATCCCAAGAAGAGCTGTAGTCCTTAGAATTTGCAATAAAATAGCAGTGAAAATCTGTCTCGGACATGTGGTGCTGGGAGCTCCTGGTGTTAAACCCTTCCCTTGCCCAAGGATGTGGTTTCAGTCCAAGGGCATGGCCCCTTCTGCCCCTTGGCACAGCTGGGCATGAGCTCAGCCTCTCTGATTGAGAGAATTCCTCTTTTTCCTCATGCATCCGTTTGTCCTGCTGGATCCTCCCATCTGCTCCCTCCTGCTTTCTGGGGTTCTCTGGTTTCCCCTCCTGCCATGTCTGACGGTTCCAGGAAGGAGCTGGAGTTGTTTGGTCCTTTGGCTTATCAAGATTGAATTTCTAATATGTTTCTTTTAATTAGTCTCCTAATTTTTCAGGGTACCTAAAACATGAGTTTTCTGTTTCACATCTGATAAAATGTTGTTATTTTATCTCTAAATGCTTAAAATACCCAGGACTGTCATACAATGATAGTCCCAGCCATTGTTAGAGCAAGGTGAGCCCTCTACAGCTGTTCCACAGGTGCATTTAAGGGTCCATAAATGAAATATTATCAATGAACTTCTCAGAGAATATTAACTTTGTCATGTTTTTTTACTTCCCATGGCAGTGACCTGGAGCCACGTGTGTATTTAAATTTTTATTAGTGTTGATTTGGGCAGGGGGCACACGATTTCAAACACAATATTCCATTTATTTGTGTGACCCAGCCTCAAAGTAAGGAAAGAGGAGCAGTGGGCAATGATGGAAAGTAGCCAGACCACCAACTTCAAAAACAGAGGGAAATTTCATGTTTTATGAATGTATTTCCTAAATTTTTATATGTTAATGCCATAAGGGGTCATAATTGCTTATGGCTGCCAATAAGGAGTGTTCAACTCCATCCTCCTTATTTAATTAATGATTTACTTCAAATCCTGTCCAAATGCAATGCTCTTGATGTTTTGTGAAAGAGCCAGGGACAAACCTGTGGGTTTGAGTAGCAGCTGATGATTTCCTAGCTGGCACATCAGGGGTGATTGTAGCTCTTGTTCATCCTTAAGATTCAAGAGGAGACATTCCAGCTTTTGTTTGGAATAAGTGTTGATCAGGTTGAGCATCCTTGGAGAGGCTTGGAAGGAGAATGGAAGCAGGCAGGAGGAGAGTGCCAGGGGATCATCAGCCTATGCAGAAATAGTAGGGAAAGAGCTTCTCTTACCTAAAATATAATTTTTTTTTTTAAAAAGGGGGGGAAGATCCCTATTGTACAGAAGGAACAGGTGCTGCTCTTTAGCATAAATCAGTCAGAATCTGTTTTCCAGTGTTCATAAGAGAAGGGAGAAAGTATTTGTATTTTTCTGAGGCTGTACTATGAAGATCTTCCTCTTGTGGCTGGTGCTGCTTTCCAGCAGAGAACAGACTCCCCCAGATTCCAGGATTTTGGATCCACTGCCAATGCAGTAGGGCTGGAGCCTACAGGAGGCAAGCCAAGCAGTCTCTCTGGTGAGACTATGGAGGATTTGATACATTTGGGATGTTCTCATGCAAATCCAGGAGTGTCCATGGGCCAGAACATGGGGAAGAGGTGTCAGAGTGCTTTGATGGGGAGGAGGAGGGAATGAGCAAAAGCAATGGAGGTGTAAAAGAGAACATCAATAAAAAAAGCTGTAATATGACTTTAAAAAATTTATTGGAATTTTCCAGTGCTGAAATGGTGTAATATATCAGGGTGGCATGTCAGTGTGACATGCAGAGTGACAGCAGTGAGGGCACTGAGGGATCTTCACTGTTGCCCTGAGGGTCTGAGCTGGCCCCTGGCCAAAAGCCTGTGACTGGAGGTGATGCTTCAGCAGCTGCATGTAGAAACTGCTTTACAAGATGCAATCTCTTTATTTGAGCCACCCTTCATCTCCCCAGGCAATCAAAGAAACCCCACAAAACAATGGCATCAGTCCGTGGCTGAGTGCATGAGTTTATAACCACAGAATCAGAATATCCAGAGCTGGAAGGGGTCATGGATCCAAGCCCTGGCTGTGCACAGACACCCCAACAATCCCGTCTTGGGCTTCCCTGGCAGTGCTTCCAAATGCTCCTGGAGCTCTGGGGAGCCTGGCAGTGCCCAGCACCCTCTGGGGGAAGAACCTTTCCCTGATCTCCCACTTATCCCTGCAATCCCTTGTGTCAGCAGCAGCCCAGCCCTGGCATGGGGGGACATCCCCAAATGAGCCAGGAGAGCAGGAAGAAGGGAAGCCTTTTCTTATTTTCAGTGGATGAGATCAGGAATCAGAATGGGTTGGGTTGGAAGGGACCTTTAGGGATCACCTGGAGCCAAACCCCGAAGGAGCAGGGTGCCCGTGGCCTGCGCCAGGTGCCATCCAGCACGATGGCAGGCAGTGGGAAAACACCTTTGTTCTGAGGAGAATCCATGCACATCTGGGCTGGCTTTGGTGGCTGCAGCTCTTCTTCCTCCCAGGGCATGAGGAATTAGTCCTGAGGAGTGACACCAGAAGATTAAGTAGGAAGCTTATGACAGCAAGTGAGGCTGCCCAATAGACTGGGCTTGACACAATGATTATTAATATGTTGTAAAGATGTTTTGGGGATTCCACCATATCTGTGTGGTTGCCAGCAGAACGTTGACAGTTGCATTGTGGTTAATAAATTCATTTAGATTTATAAGCATTGTTTACAGAACCTGTTCGCCTGCTGAAACTCTAACAGCATCTGTTCCTTCGTACTAATTAACTGCTAATTACGAATGAGCTTTGTGTGTTTGTCAGTATAACTGGCTCATGCATTTTGTAAGGAACATTAACAAATTGATTTACATAGTGGTAAAGCAATCAAAAGAGTAAACTGAACAGCACGCAGTTAAAGCCCTTTAGCCTAATTTTTTTAACAAAGCAAACTTTGGGCATTCTGAGTATTTTCATGATTCTTTTGCTCCCATTTGATTGTGTGGTAATTGTGTGTGAATCTGGATTGGGGGTGTTGGCCCAGCATCCCTAGTTTCCTGTTTTATGTTGTGGGTTTATGTTTGTTTTTTTATTTTAAAACGTTGGCACTTCAGTGTGTGTAATGTGTGAGGAAATATTTTCCCAGAGCATAGTGAAGAATGGCAAATTGAAACCAATAAATGGCATGAAAAAGGAATATTGCTTGGGGGGAACAGGGAGTGTTTGAAACATGGGTACTCTGACTATAACTGGTTTGGATATTTGAAATATGTGTGGAAGTCCTTGCACTTTGATTTAAATACTGTTTTCTCTAAACCTGCTTAAAAAAAAAATCTTGTTACTACTGTAATTATCAGCACATCTTTAGAACAGTCTCGGCAGCCAGGCCAGATGTTGGTACTTCAATATTTTGAATTTAAAGAGAATGATTGGCACAGATTGCCCAGAGAAGCTGTGGCTGCCCCTGGATCCCTGGGAATGTTCCAGGCCAGGCTGGAGGGGGCTTGGAGCAACCTGGGATAGTGGAAGGTGTCCCTGCCCATGGCAGGGGATGGAATTTGTATGGTCCTTTAGGTCCCTTCCAACACAAACCTCTCAAGGATTCTATAATGAAAGTGCAATTCTTACAAATAAAATCTCATATTATTTTGCATGAGTTAAAACAGGGAGAAAAAAAATCTTATAATTTAGTGTTTTGTTTATTGTAAAGGATCCTTTGCATGGTGATAAATTGGGAATGAGTGTCATGATCAGATGACCTGGGTATATTTCACTCACAGACTTCCTAAAGCTGTAAAGCTTGAAATGAACTTTGTTACTGCTGTTAGGGAGAAGGCAAAAGTAATGCAAACACACACTTTGGGGTTTAGTTTTCCTGACAGAAGCTATTCCAGTGAGGAACAGACAGAGTGATTTTACACAGACTAAAACCTGCCAGGAAAACTCAATTGGATTTTTGATAGAATTTCCAACTAAGTGCATGAAGCAAACATAGCAGATGTAAAATATTTTGTTTTATAGCCTCACTACATCTTAATTGAGAGTTTAACCAAATGTGTTTGGCTGAAAGCTGCCATGTGGGCTGGATCTGGTCTGTGGGGGTGTAAACAAGCCCTAAAGCCAGAGTGTGGTCTGGGCTGGCTACAAGGGGACTAAACTTGGCCCAGCTCTGGGGACAGGGCCATGTGTCTGCTTGAAAAGTGTATTTTGTTTAAAAGAACCAGGAAAACAAGGGCAGTGTGGGAGAACAAACTGAAATGGAACCTGGACTAAAACCTACTCCAACTTCTGCTGCTTTAACCCGAATTTGGAAAGTTGGATGGAGAGGGAGCTGCAGTTTGGGGCAGTGTTGGATGTGTAGGTTGGGTGGAGAAGGAGCTGTAGGTTGAGATGGTGTCAGACCTGTGGGTTGGATGGGGAAGGACCTGTATGCAGCTTTTGCTTTGGTGTGCTTGGGGTACCTCACCAAGACACTTCTCCAGGTTCCTGTCCCTGGAATCAAGGCCAGGACCTGACATGAGCCTCAAACACGCTGTGGCTGCCCCTGGATCCCTGGAATTACCCAAGGCCACATTGGACAGGGCTTGGAGCAGCCTGGGACAGTGGAAGGTGTCCCTGCCCATGCAGGGGTGGGACTTTAGGGTCCCTTTTAACCCAGTCCAGCCTGGGATTGTGTGGTTTCAGGATTAATGCTCCAGGAGGAAGCTGCTGAACTCCGGGGGCTGTCACACCACGGAATGTTCTCTCTACCAGGAAAAATAAAATCTTAGTGATTTCGGTTTTCTTTAAGGAAGAGGGTGTGGATTTTCTTTTAAAGAAAGGGAGAGGCTGTTGAGCAGTGAGATGATGTAGGTAGATCTGAGCTCTGAGTCCATTTCTTCCCCTTTATAACTAATATGAGTCTTTGTCACAAAAGAAAAATACCAAGACCTACCATTTGCAAAAGGGTTTATAGTACAGTATATCACCCTATTATGAATGACAGCATTTAAATGGTTGGGTAGAGAAGTGCAGAGCTGCTACAAATCAAGGAGTAGATTAACATCTCATGCTCTCTTCTCTGTGAGTATTTGGGGGGGAGGGAAATTAAGAAATCCTCAAGTGCGGGAGGTATTGAAAAAGAAAAATCAACTAAAATTACCAAAGTGGTTAAATTGTTTAGAAATTGTGCTGTCTGAAGTGAGCAATACATTGGAATGGAGGAGAACTGAAGAGCAGGGATTGTTTAAGGTGGCAGGTACCATCACTGTAGGAATCAAAATTATACAGGCTGTTTCATGGCCAAATTAAAACCAAAACAATTTTATCTGGAGGGAGAGATGCACTGGAAATCATTGACTAAAAGCTGAGCTTTGAGCAAACTGGGTGAAAACTCTTCTTCAGGATGCAAACTGAGTAAATGCAGAGATATGTGTGGTTGGTGTGTTTCAAGTTAAACAAATATTCAAGTCTGAGTCTGCAGATCTGGAATTCTGTGTGTATATTGACTTTTTGTGTGAGCCACATCTCCTGAAGATACAGATGTTGAGATTTCCTGTGCTGTGCCAGGCAGGTGAGCTGCACAGCCCCTTCCTGCTGTGGCAGGAGAGATGTGCATCCCCCCAGTGCTGAATGTGCCCAGCATTCTGAGCATTGACATTTTGTGTTTGCTGAAGGTGGTGCAAGGCAAAAAACTACTTGGGATCATTTTCTGAATTTGGCCTTTGCACAGCAAATGCTGCTGTGAGTTGGGAATTCATGGCAATGCTGCGTTTGTAGCTGAGAAATAACAGGTGCACAATCACTGCTGTTGGTCCTTTAATCTTGCAGCACAGTGATTGCTCTGAGTAATTCCTGATCCAGATTAAGTCACACTTAGCTCCAATTAAGTGACACTGTTTAATGTTGATGTGGTGTTCTGAAGCAAGATTCCTACCTGTTTGTGCAGCACAGGGATTCCAAGATCCCTATTTTCTGCAGCAGCTGAAGGCAGACAAGCACAAGGGGCTTTGGAGGTGAGAGAAGAGGGGTAAATGACAGTGGGATTGAAAAACAGAACTGGAGGGACAGAGCTCAGATGGAAACTTGTGCTGCTGTGAGAAGCAAAATCTGTACTAAACAGGTGAGAGGGAGAAGGGAAAATATTGACCAAAGACTCTGGAGGAGATGGGGAGAGAGAATAAAAACCAGGTGATGCTCTCAGTAACATCAGGAATCTTGAGGGTCTCTGAGAAAGTGGCCCTGCAGTCCCCAGAGGTGCTGGTGTCTCCAAGCAGGAAGCACCATGATTGATTCCTGGGTGCCTCTGGAGCTCCTTCCTGGTGCCTGGAGCTGGTTCCAGCTGATCACTCCTGGAGCTCTGGGTCTGTAGAGCTCAGGAATACCCCTGGAGCTGATGCATTCATGCTGTCAGACTGCTGAGCTTCCCTCTGCTGGAGGCAAGGCTTCAGTGGTGGTCCAGAGTAGTTCTGGAGCTCTTAAAGAGTTTGCCTGAAATATGGTGGGAGTTTGAAACCACAGAGAGTAAAGGAAGGGGAAATTAGGAGAGGCAGCATCTCTGCCTGGAGTGTGGAAGGACCTGCACAGGCTGGGGATGGCTGCAGGGCAGGATCAGTTCTCAGACACACTTGGAGAAGGGGTCGGGTGAGCTGGGTGTGCTGGACAGAAGCTCCAGGGAGCAGCAAATCTTTGCTGTGGAACACATGTGTGTGTGCCTGGAGTAAATCTCTCCTGTGGAACACATGTGTGTGTGCCTGGAGTAAATCCCTCCTGTGGAACACATGTGTGTGTGCCTGGAGTAAATCTTTGCTGTGGAACACATGTGTGTGTGCCTGGAGTAAATCTCTCCTGTGGAACACATGTGTGTGTGCCTGGAGTAAATCTTTGCTGTGGAACACATGTGTGTGTGCCTGGAGTAAATCTTTGCTGTGGAACACACGTGTGTGTGCCTGGAGTAAATCTTTGCTGTGGAACACACGTGTGTGTGCCTGGAGTAAATCTTTCCTGTGGAACACATGTGTGTGTGTGCCTGGAGTAAATCTCTCCTGTGGAACACATGTGTGTGTGTGCCTCGAGTAAATCTCTCCTGTGGAACACATGTGTGTGTGCCTGGAGTAAATCTCTCCTGTGGAACACATGTGTGTGTGCCTGGAGTAAATCTCTCCTGTGGAACACGTGTGTGTGCCTGGAGTAAATCTCTCCTGTGGAACACATGTGTGTGTGCCTGGAGTAAATCTTTGCTGTGGAACACACGTGTGTGTGCCTGGAGTAAATCTCTCCTGTGGAACACACGTGTGTGTGCCTGGAGTAAATCTCTCCTGTGGAACACATGTGTGTGTGCCTGGAGTAAATCTTTCCTGTGGAACACACGTGTGTGTGCGTGGAGTAAATCTTTGCTGTGGAACACATGTGTGTGTGCCTGGAGTAAATCTTTGCTGTGGAACACATGTGTGTGTGCCTGGAGTAAATCTTTGCTGTGGAACACATGTGTGTGTGCCTGGAGTAAATCTCTCCTGTGGAACACAAGTGTGTGTGTGTGGAGAACCTGGTTGTCAGGGAAACCCCATTCCTGAGCTCATGGCATGCACTGGAACTTCTAAAATCAGGTTTGCTTGAAGGTTTGCTCTGTGGCCAAAAATGCTTTTTTGCATAGGTAATTTCTCCCCCCGCCTCTCTGAATGGTGCTGGTGTCCTGTCCCAGAGCTCTGGCGTGGCATCAGCAATGGTGGCACAGGAATTTTGCTGTTGTACCACTCTGCAGTGTTCAGTGCCTGCTTGGCTCCCCTGGGCTCCTGCTCTCACCTTTTCCCACCCCAGCATGGACACAAGGATGGAGATGAAGCTTCAGCATGGAGGTGGAGGATGGCTGAGGCTTGGAGCAGCCCCTCCAGTGCAAGGTGTTCACAGATTCTGCTCTGTGGTTCTTCTTTTGTTCGCTTTTAGTTGTTCTAGGTAGGGTTTGCTGATTTACATTTGGAGTTTTAAATGTAAATTTTATTTTTTTGAAGGTCAGGTTTTTCTGTTAAAAACAGAAGTCAAACAGAGAATCACAGAATGGACTGGGCTGGAAGGGACCTTAAAGCTCACCTCATTCCACCCCCTGGAACACTTTCCACTAGAAAGATAAATTGCATGAGTTTTTTTACCCTGCCTCACCTGTGGGATAGAAACAATGTGTGCTATGCTGGTACCAAGTGCAGGTGGGCTCCTGCTCCATCCTCCAGCACAATATTCCAGCTGCAGTCTGTTTAAAACGGGGATTTTCAGTCTTGCGGGCACATATGAAACTTCACAAAACCTGCCAGAACACCCCCTTGGTGTTCCTGCCCTTCCATCAAACTTGGCTGATGTTGAACTTAAAGCTCTGAAGGGCTGCAAAGGTGACTTGAGGTGGTGTCTTTCAGAAGCCTGTTGGGAATGCAAGCAGAAGCACCATTTTTAACCCTTTTTGTTGGTGTAGGAGTGATGACAGATCTGAAATGTTTGCTAAAATCAGAAAATGATCAGCCCTTTTAATAATAGGGGCTTTCTCTCTCTTGCTGACCCCTGATGTACCTTGACTGTGTTCCCTGGAGATGGAGAAACATGCTGTAGGTAAAACAATCCTTGGGTTACATCAGAAAAGTGAGAGCATTAATTTGAGATGAAAGCTTTGTTTCCATTTCTCTTGGGTTTATTGGGTTTTTATAGCCAGGGTTGTGGGAGTCTTGCTGCTGTCCAGGCACTCAGGTATCTCCCTTTGTTGGAGTGGGGATGAACACTTTGCCATTCTTCTCCTCAGCCTCTGTTTCCACACAACAAGATTTCCATGTAAGTGCAGAGAAGAGGTTTGTTCCTAAATAAAATTCTAAAATAAGAATAATTTAAGGCAATTTTAAAAGTAGGTGGTGTGGGGGTGAGACAGCAACCTACACAGAGCAAATCTCTCTCCTCAGCCCCAAAAATTTTGTGTGTCCAACAGCCTGACAGGCTTGAGGAGTGTGTTGGGAAGAGTTCTGGATTGTGGGAGCTCCTGGTTGGATCTCAGAGGGGCATCCATCCTTCCCTCAGGCAGGGAGGGTGGCCTGGGCTCTGTGCAGGGACAAGGCACCTCCTGAGCCCTGTGCCAGAGGTTTGGAAGGACAGGAGGAGGAGATGGAAGTGGCTGGTGGCACCTGCTTTCCGTTTCCTTTAATTATCTCCCCTCAGTGTGTCTGTGCCTCATTAATGGGGATTGTGTCTCGTGCTGCCTGGGAAGAGCTGGCCCCATTAAACCAGTTGTAATGGCAACAAATTAATGCTCCCCTGCCCTTTTTCCTGGCCTGGATAAAGGATAATACATCAGCACAAACTACTTGGACATAGCACAATTTAAATATTTTAGTGATGCCTTTCTGTAACTATCTCACCAATTTTCTCCCAACTTCTTGGCAGTGTTGGTTTTTAACATTGCTGCCCAAGAAACATGGCTTGTGTGGTTATTTAGATTTGAGGTTGGTTCCCTTTCAGCTGAAAGGGATCCCAGCAGTGGTGACTCCAAGTAAAAATGACTTTGTTCTCTGCTATGTTAAATTGGCTGGTTAATTCTGGTGTTATTTACCCTGTAATTCATTAGTTTTACTCTACCATTGGCAGCTGACAGGCTGTAATTTCATGCCTTGCAATAAAAGATGTCTCATAATCTGCTTCATTTAGCAGCAAGAGAATTTAATGAAATTAACTGCAGTCCTAATTATGCCAGTGAATACTAAAGACTGCTATCAAGTTTCCTCAGAAAAGGACAAGGTCCACCTTATGAAGGATTTAGAATATAATTTCCTGGGAAAAGTTGCAAATGTCTCCTTCTATTGGCCAACAAGGGCCAATTACAAGTGCTGATACGACTTTAATGAACTAGTTTGTTCTGAGGATCTCTCACAAGGAATAATAATTTTTTATTTTCGAGCGAGTTTTTAGAGGTTTCTCTCCTTAGAACAGCTGATCCCTGAGAATTTGGTGTTTTGCTTCTGTCCTTTGTGAGGGTTAGGAAGAGAGGAGGAGGCAGCTCATGTGTGGGATGAGGGGTTTTGAGAACCTAACCCAGAGGACATCAGGGAATTTGTCCTCACACGCTGTGATGCCCTGGAAGTTCTGGGTGAGAAAACTCAGGGAATGCAGGAAGGCTGGGCTGGATGGGGCTTGGAGCAGCCTGATCTGGTGGGAGGTGTCCCTGCCCATGGCAGGAGGGTGGAACCAGATGAACTTTGGGGTCCTTTCTAATCCAGACGATTCCAGGAGTTGGTTCTGACACTGCCTGGAAGGAGAAGGATTGATCTGAGGAGCATTCCAAGGGCTCAGGCGCCTCTATGTGATTTCTCAAGGCTTCCTACTGAGCCACTTTTTATTTTTGATTTTTTTCTGTGGTGCACACTCCTGAGTCTGCACTGCAAAAGTGTTTCTGTGTTAGCTGGCAGGCTCTCCTTGCCTGCCATCCCAAAGTGTTGGTGGATGTCTGTGCCAAATGTGCTGTGCCTGCCTCCCGAGCACCGCCACACTCCGACAACAACGCTGGGAAATGGCAGCACCGCTTTATGGCTTCAGTGGTGTTCAATGTAGTTAATTGGAAAAACTTTTAACTGCAGAGAATTTCCCTGTGAATAGCCTTCATAATAACCAGCTCACTATAAAAGGCAAAATGCTTTGCTCACAAGGACAACGGGACTATAAAGGTGAAGTGTATTGATCAAATTACCTGAGATAATAAACTTCGGATGAATAACTCCTCTATTGATGAATGGGACAAGTCTTCCTTTTTTTCCCTAATCCTCTTGGTGTGATGGGAAGGCAGTTGAGAGGACAGTTTCTGCAGAGTGTGGGGTTGTTTCAAGCCTAGTTTATATTTTTAAGTGAAGAAGCTGTGTGGAATTGTTGATGGAAAACGGCATTGGGTTTTTTTAATGTTTCTGTTTCTTTCTTTTAAGCTGTAATTTGTTGAAAGTACAATCATCTTCCTTTAGATAAAAAGTTATAGGAGTACATAAAAGTGAATATGTGTAGGGGAAGAGACTCAAAATGGTCATTATTTGCAGCAAAGCTGGATAAAGAGGGAGCAGTGAATTCCTCCATACACATTGCTGAAGAGGGAGGTCAGAGCACAGCTGGACTTGTGCTCGTGTCAAAACAGGGCAGAGTTACAGCCCCAGAAAAGAGGGAGAAGGGAGGTGGAAAGGAGCTTGGAAGCAAATGAGACCTTCTGATTTGTGGCTTGGTGCACCCTCATTCCTTTGCTGTAGGGATTTCATGGGATTGTTACAGTTATGGGAAACAAGGGGAAGGGAATGGGTGAATCTGCCTTTCCCAGCAGCTTCAGTTTGGGATTTGACCAGAGGTGTCAGCTACCTTGGCAACCTCAGATAAAGAACTGCAAATAAAGCCAGTGCAGACCTTCTTCTTAATATTTCAGAATGCAAACAGAAAACTTTATTTTTATTCAAGGTATTCTAATCACCTGTAATTGCATTTATTGGGTGAAGGATTAAGTGAGAGCTGCAGGGAATAGGATTGGTCTAAAAACTTTGTTAATGGAGCAGGGGAGTTGGAAGGAGATGATCTTTAAGGTTCCTTTGAACCCAAACCATTCTGTGATTTTGGAATATCTTCAGAACTGTTGGTCAGAGGGGGTAGAGGCAACACAGGGTGATTCAGATGTGGGTGATTTTGCAGTGTGGTGTGTGTGCCAAGGAAGTTCAGAAGAAGTTCAAAAGATCACAGGGATCTATGAGGAATTTCAGTGGGAGGAACTCAACCATAAAAGCATGGTATAAGCCTTCCAACTTAATGCAAAAGGTGAGCAAGGAAGTGAATATGAATTGGATTTGGAATTGGTTATGGTGAGGCAAGGTATGGAGTTGATATTCAGAATAGCTCATGGTAGGTGATATTATTATTTGTCATGTTACCTAGAAGATAAATAAAGATGAGTTGGCTGTTCCATAGGGTTATGGTGTTTAAGAATTTTTATTTTCAGATTTTGAAAGGCTCCATCAAAGTGGACAGCCTTTAATTATAGCTGAATTTGTCCTTGTGATACACTTTAAAATCATGAGACAAAAGTTGTTAAATTACAGAGTGAAAAAGTCTCTCTGTAAAGTTTGCATAGCAACATATTTTTATCTTCTTTGGGAAGTCTTGAAAGATGGAGCTGAGCAAGGTGGGATGTAAGGAAGGCCTGGGGTGCCAGCAGGATAAAGGAGAAAGGGAACCAAATGCTGGAACAGATTTCAGAAAAGCACCGCCACACCTAAGCATCACAGGAGTGAAGTGAACCATTGGACCCCATCATTCAAGTCCAAAACCATGAGTGTTAGCAAAATAAATCCTGTTTAATAAGGTAATAACCAAGACCATATACTAAGACCAAATAACAATAATAATAATAATCACCATCCAGGCCAAAACATTGGTAACAACAACAACAACAACAACAACAACAACAGCAACAACAACAATAATAATAATAATAATAATAATATCTTTGTAGTGAAGGGCTTAAATAATGTATGTTGTGTAGGAGTAGCTGGGGGTTGCACGGTAGCTTGTTTCATCTTCCCCAACAATGTTGCCCAGCCTGATTATTTGACTGTGTTGTCTTATTCCATTTGGTGCATATAAATTATGGAAAATTACCTAAAAGGCCATACACCATGAATGAACCAAAATCTTCGGTCATTAATACACTTTACAGGGATTTGAAAATGGACTAAGTATGAGAAACGGACCCAGAGCTGGGATCCCTTGTTCTGTAGAGTAGAAGAAATTATTCTTTAAAAAGTTCTGATGTGAGGCATAACGTGAGTGTCATCACCTTGTTGTTCCATATAAACATGGATAATTATGGATATACACACACACACATAGATGAGACCTCTCTCTTTAAAACATGTGAGTAAAGAACATTATCCTGTAGAAATGGGAAAGCCAGAGCAAAGGGCAGCCAAAGAAAAACGTGGATTTGAGAATATCCGTGGATTCAAAAGGTGGGAGCGAGCCAGGTCTGCAGCTTTGGAAAGAGATTAAGAGGAGCCTTCCTTTAATGGGCAGCATTGATTCCACAGGGATGTTTGAGCCCGTGTCAAGCACCAGGCATGGGGGCAAGAACTCGAGCTGGAGGAGAGGCCAGGCACGGCAGGAGCGCGGCTGGAATCTGAGCACTGATGAAACAGACATCTTTGTTACCTTACATGCAAAATTCTGCTCGTGTTATTAGCCAGCCTCAGCTTGGCTCAGGGGTTTTAGAGTTCATGGTTCTCATTTTCCTGGCTACCTTCAAACTTTGGAAGAATCACGTTCAGCTGATGCCGCTGAGCTGCTCCACCAAGCTTCCAGCACCCAAAATTAAAAGCTCAGTTGGAAATGTGGAGCAGATCAGAAGCCCGGGGAGGCAGCAGGGAGTTGGTGAGAAAAGGGGGCTTTGATGTCCCTAATGCCCATTGTTTAATGCCCGGGCTTTGCTTTTAAATGCCAATGCACAGCACGGAGGCCTGGCCCTCCCGTGGCGCCACACAGGGTGCCTTGGGTGGCAGGGGGAAGGAAAGAAAGGAGGAATCTTCCATCCTGCCAGCACAAAGTTGACAGGGACAAGGCTTTTGCAGAGTTTTTTTTAGGAATCGTGGGGCAAAGCGTGCAAACCCGAATGCAGCGTGCTGTGCGTGCGGGCGTGCAAGGGAAAGTTAGCAGTCAGTCAGGTTTTATCTCTTAATGAATAGAGACTGCTGAAGTAAGGGTTAGGTAATTGAGTTTATAATTAATTAGCCATAACCCTCATCAGATAAAGCAGTTGTCGAGGGTTTTTTTTATCTCCTTTCTCTCCCCAGGGCCTGCCCTTCTTTGTCCTTGGGCTGACAGCCAGCACTTATCTCAGGCCTTCTCCACGGCGTGCCCGTCAGCCCCTCCTCCCCTGGGCTGGGCTTTGGTGGTCAGCCTGGGCCCGTATTGTCCTGCCAGCACCCCAATCAGCCTGGCTGTCGTGGTGGGATGATGAATTAGCAGTAGGAGTTAACGTGGAGGTGAGCTCCAGATCGGAGCCCCGATAGCTTCTGTGCGCCCGTCACCCTGCCCGGCGCTGATCCGCCGCTGACACTTCCCAACAAAGAGGTTACGGAGGTGCATTTAGCCAGAGGAATGGGGCATTTCTCCACAAAGTTGGGATGCTGACAAAGGACCCTTAATTTCTTCTGCTGTCTAATTCACCTTGACAATACCGGGAAGATAAATTAGGTTTTGCTCTGTTTTCTTTTGGTGGCCTTATCACCTTTATGTTGTGGGCTGAGCTGGTTTGCTTGCAGTAGGGGAGAAACTTTAGCCACGTATCTTAAAAGCATCAGGGTTGTAAGAGGTGTTGAGTTCCTGCCTGTTGAGGTGGATGAAGGGTGTCAGAACCCAGGACATCCCTCTGGCTGCCCTGGAGGACTCCAGACCCTGGCAGGGGGCTCAGAGACCTTGGCACAGAGTCACAAACACCTGTGCCTTCGATTTTAGCCCATGGAAACAATGACCAACTTTGTGTGAGGTGTTACAAACCACAAGGGTTTGAGTAGAATGACAGTGAATTTGTCACAGGGTGAAAATGTAAAATGTTGGTGTTTTTAGAATGGGGGTTCAGGAGGCAAGATGGAGGAATCTGGGCGTGTCCAGTCTTTCTTCTTCTTGGCCTCCATCTTCTGCTGGAATGGTGACACTGATTGGTTTAGAGTAGAGACACATTGTCTAACATAGGTGATAGGTTTTGGAAAATTATTGTAAATCAAGTACAGGTAGTTTTTAGTATAAAAAGCTAACACCACCCTGAGAGTGGTCAGTGTGCCTCAACACGACCTGCTGGACAGATCTCAGCAGGTCAGAGAAAGAATTTTATAGATAACAGAAAATAAACAACCTTGAGAATGAGAGGCAAGGAATCCTGACAACTTCTTCTTTGGTCTCAGGCCTGGCAAAAGAGACTTTCTAACACCTTGGGGTCATCTCAATACCAGAGACCCCATCAGAAGGGGACTGGGATGTCAGATTTATCCTCCATCAAAGCTGTGTCCTTCTCTGGATGCACTGGGGACAGGAGCTTCCTAGCTGTGTTCACAGTAGGCTCGTGGCACTGGGCTGGGTTTGCAGACAGGTTTGGCTGCTGCAGGAGAACAAGGTTCCGCAGCAAGTCTGTGTGTTTTGCCTTCATCTGGAGTGTTTGAATTGCAGATGGAGACTCCTGTGTCTTATGGCATCGACTCCAGCTTCAAATGAGCTCTGGTTCTCCTTAATCTCAGTGTCAGCACTAACTCAGGCTTCTCAATGCCAGAAAGGCTTGATTCTTTTTGAAAGTACATAAAGCATTATTCTTCTGTTCTCTCTTTAATAAAACTGGTAAATTTTTCCTCTTTCTTTGGCATTTCAGCAGCAATATACATTTTTAGTTTGGCTACAATTCTTTAGGGATTCAAGCTTCTGTGTGCACACCTACCTCGTTCTAGGATCTTCCTGGAAGTTGAGTTAGTAACATATGAGTTAAGATGGCCCAGTGTAACTGCATGAAAGACATTGCTGATGGCAGAATGAAACTGTTCCAGTTTGCAATAACTTCTAGGTTGTCCAGGTGGGTCACAGAGCCCTGCAGCTGCTGTGCTGTGATGGTTGTGGTTGGTGCAGCCCCTCAGTTGTGCAGGATGTGCACCTCATCCCAGCACAGGAAGGCAAATTCTTGTGTACCTCCCTGCTAATTGATAGGAAGGGTGGAGGAAGGGAGTCTGTGACATCTTTGGGACAGGAGAAATTCCAATGAGAGATGCAGAAAAGTGTTATTTCCACCAGGTTCCAATATTGGAGCAAATATCTGAAGGGGCTGTGAAATGTCCAAGGGGACATGGAGCTCCTCAGAGTTTTGGGCTTGCATCTTGCCACTGGAGGTGATCCAGAGGGAGCCAAGAGCCTTCTCATGCCCCAGAGAGACACTCAGTTGTGTGTTCTGTGAGTGAGAGAAGCCAGGCATGAACACAGTGGAAGGCAAGAACATAATTATCATCGCTGATGTAAGAACTGTGCCAAAATGTTTTCCAGGTTGAGGATTTATATTGCAAGTGAGCATCAGCCTTGGATGGTGTTACCTCATGCAGAAGGCTAACTAAATGCACATTATTTTTGTTCTAGGAAACAGTGGAGGGAAAAAGCTTTTGCTTTGGATTTGCCTCTGAAATGTAAGAGATGAGGCAATTCTATCCCTGAATTATTTTTTTTAAAGCAAAACTGGCAGTGTCTTCTGTAAAACATGTGTGGATTAATGGGATGGATTCAGCTGGGTTGGTCTGGTGTTTACATGTTTGGTTTTCTCATAGAAGAAAATTCTTCTTGTTTAATTGTCACTGGATTTTTTATTTAATCAACAGTATATTGCAAATAGAGATATAAAAGCTATCATTTAAATATAGACTAATAAATATATGTTAATGCAGTTCTAGTTTCAAATTTTTCTTTTGAAAATGCACCTTTTTTTTCCTTAATGCCCATTTTGCTATAAGTATTAGAGAAAACTTGGTATAGTAGATGAAAGCTTCAGGCTTTCTAATTGCTTTTGGTAAAGGAAATTATGTGCTTTGTACTGAAAGGAATGTTTAAATCAGGTTTTAGCTGTGATCTTCAAGTGTTCAGATCTTCAGAAGAAGTGGAGTATGTTACTGGACAAGTTAAAGAATATCCATATTTAAATCAATACTAAGATTTACTGATGCTAAATAGAGAACTAAGGAGGAAAGAGATAAATATTGTAGGCTTTTAAAACTTAGGAAACAGGCCCATAGATTGGGATAAGGAGAGATCCTTCACCATCTGGTCCCTTTATCCATGGGCTCAGTCCTGTAGGATCTCTCCAGTGTGGGTCCCTTTATCCATGGGCTCAGTGCTGTAGGACCTGCTCCAGTGTGGGTCCCTTTATCCATGGCTCAGTCCTGTAGGATCTCTCCAGTGTGGGTCCCTTTATCCATGGGCTCAGTGCTGTAGGATCTCTCCAGTGTGGGTCCCTTTATCCATGGGCTCAGTGCTGTAGGAACACTGACCAGTGTGGGTCCCTTTATCCATGGCTCAGTGCTGTAGGATCTCTCCAGTGTGGGTCCCTTTATCCATGGGCTCAGTGCTGTAGGAACACTGACCAGTGTGGGTCCCTTTATCCATGGGCTCAGTCCTGTAGGATCTCTCCAGTGTGTGTCCCTTTATCCATGGCTCAGTGCTGTAGGATCTCTCCAGTGTGGGTCCCTTTATCCATGGGCTCAGTCCTGTAGGATCTCTCCAGTGTGGGTCCCTTTATCCATGGGCTCAGTCCTGTAGGATCTCTCCAGTGTGGGTCCCTTTATCCATGGGCTCAGTGCTGTAGGAACACTGACCAGTGTGGTCTTCTCTCTCCATGGTTCCTGCCAGGACCCTGCTCCAGCAGGAGCTTCTCATGGGGCCAGAGGTTCCTTTAGGCCTTTCCCTGCTCTGGTGTGGGGTTTTCTGTGGGATTCAGGTGGATCTCAGCCCCACCATGGCCTACAGGGCACAGCTGCTTCACCCTGGGCTCCACCATGGGTGGTGGAGGCAGACAAGGCTTGAGATGGGTGGTGCAACCTCATTTTCTTTGCTGTTTTAACACCGGGATGTTTTGTATCATTGTTTGAAGTCTGTGAAGGTGGGAAGCAGGAGAACCTTTCTGAAAGGCTGGGCAAGAGTTATCAGTAAAATAAAGCTGGAATGAAAAACTGGACTCTGATCCTTGTGGGTCCCTTCCAGCTCAGAATATTCTGTGTTTCTGTGACTCCCTGCATTTAGGAATTTCAGGGCAGTTCAGGCGTTCAGACTTGCAGAGAAGCAGTTAAGAGCAGTGAGAAGAGAGTAAAACCTTCCCTTTCTGGGTAAATTAATTTCAATTATTTGAAAGTATTTGAAAGTATATTTGGAGTATTTGAATTATTTGGAGTATTTGAAAATGTGTCCTGCTTGTGGGGAACAAAGAGATGGGGATTTTTCCCTGGAAGGTATCTTGGAAAGCTGTGGTTCCCCAGGCCACACCAGTGCTTTTTTTTCCCCCACTCCAGTGATTTCAGAGCAGGGATTGATGGGCCCCTGTTTCTTAACGAGTTTGCTGAATTGATTTTATCATTGCTTTTTGTCACTTTCCTAGAACTAACATGGAAATGACCAGAAAAAATCAAAAAAGGTCCGGCTGACACCACCCAGGCACGGGGTGTTAAAGTTGGTAGGACCTGGGATCATCAGCAGCCATAATTGACAAATAATACCCCTCATAAATACTGCCAGTCTTTTCAATTAGTTTTCATCTCAAATTCGGGATGCAAAATGATGGCCTGTCAAGTGACAATGGATGACAAAAATTAATAAATTGTCTTCTAAATAGTATGGACACTTAAGAAAAATTGGGCAGCCAATTTAGCACAGCATGAACCGGGGGGAACCTTTTGTACTGTTGCCGTGCCACTAATGTTGTCTGGGTCTTTATTAATGGTGCTTGGCTGCTGCTGACAGTTTTGTTGCTACTGGCAACTTTCTTCATTAAAATTAAAGCCAGCGTCAAATCCCATTAGCTGCACTCTGGGTACCTTGCATTTTTATTTATATATATCTATTTATTTAATTTTTTTTTGTCTTTACAAACATGTTCTTTATCTATAGGAAGTTGGGAAAGGTGGTTAAAAATTAGTGTGTTGTCTGGTCCATGGCTGATCACTTAATAAATAATGGATTATATTGGGTTGTTTTCTTTTGAGGGAGATTGTCTCCAACACTTTACAGCTTGCCTAGTCCACAGCTAAATAACAGCAGAGAGAAATCCATAAATGAGCTTTATAAATTACCTTTTGTGAAGGGGGTGTTTGTCTGTGTTGCCTGCAAGCCACTTGGATCTGGGATACTCTGTCGTAAAACAATCGTAGCCTCTGGAGCAGCTCCTGCTCCTGTTGTCTCTCCCTCTGAAATATTAATGAGGTTCAAACTGGGGGATCAACATGTGTGTGAGACCACTCTTTAAAGGTAAATAAAGTGTGCATCTTTACATGATTTGGGGAAGGAACAAATATCTTTGTTTGTGGAAGCATCTTTGAGTTTTTCTGCTTTAACAACTTATGGATTGACTCCTTAAGCTGAAGAAGGGCAGGAATGGGGGGATATTGGGAATTAGGAATTGTTCCCTGTGAGGGTGGGCAGGGTGGCACAGAGAATGGCACAGGGTGCCCAGGGAACCTCTGGCTGCCCCTGGATCCCTGGCAGTGCCCAAGGCCAGGCTGGACAGGGCTTGGAGCAGCCTGGGACAGTGAAAGGTGTCCCTGCCATGGCAGGGGTGGCACAGGGTGAGCTTTAATCCCATTCTGGGTTTCTCTGACTCCTTTTAATAAGCCTTAATAAACAGAGGAATAAATCTTAATAAACAAATAGTCTTAATAAATAGATGAATAAGTCTTAATAAACAGATAGCACATAATAAGTCTTAATAAGTGAATAAGGCTTAATAAACCTTATGGCCTTTGCCATACCTGCTGTCCCTGCTGAGTATTCCAAAACATTAAAAGCTGAGTGACCAGTGCATTAAATTCCCAGGGCAACCTGTGTTCTGCCTTACAGATCACACGTGAAGAAATTCAAGGCTTTGCAGGGAGAAATGTGGGGAAATCAGGGAAACATTTCTTCCAGAAACATCTCCCAGGTGTCCTTCCAGGAATGCTCAGAGGGGAATGTGGTCTGTCACTCTTTGTGGTGCATCACACTTGGCCACTGAACTATAGCTCAGTTTTCTCTAGGAGTAGAGATTTCCAGGAGGGTTTAGTTGTTTACAAAGATCTTTACCATATGTTTACAACATCCTGTTAATTGTACTGCTCTGGACTTGGGGCCAGACCTCCCTGGCTGGTGTCACATTGTGTTCCTGACATCATTTGGGTACAAGCCAGTGATCCAAAATCATGTCCCAAGGCTTCTGAGAGATGGAAATGCCTCATGAAGTGCAAATATGGCTTGGGTTCACATCGCTTGCAGGGGTTGGAAGTACATAGTGTTTAAGGACCCTTCCAAGCCAAAGCATTCCAGGATTCTGCATCCCTCTGATGGGGATTGGACAGAGAGAGGTGAAGTCTTCTGATGACAGCTTGATTTTGCTGCTGTCACCATGGAAATGCCTTATGATTCAGGAATGGGCTGGTTTGGCTTCTGTCCCAGGGGCAGCACCATGAAACTGCAGGTGGAGCCAGGCTAAGGCAGTGCCAGTGGGGTCCTTGCAGAAAACCACAAGTGCTGAGTCCAAAACCCCATTTAAACATTGGCTGTGTTTGGGAATGATCCCGTGTGCTAAGTGATAAACAATTAACAGTTCAAATGGTCTTTTAGAGTGGTGCCCTTCTGCAGCAATTCTTGGGCTGAAGGATGTGCTCAAATCTGGGTTTCAGTTCATCTGAAATGTGGGCTGAGTGACCCTATCATTCACAAGAATGGATACTTGATAGAAATGAAATAAACTGGTGACATCAAATTAGCATCCATCTAATAAATCCAAGCTGTGCTTTTAGCTCTTCTGCTAAATCGTCTCGGTTTAAAAAAATAAATAAATAAAGGTGTCAGTAGTTAATTGTTGACTGAAGCTTAATATCTGTTGAAGCAAATGAGCCATGAAATACACTACACAGGAAGTATTGTATCTGGAGTGATTTTAACATTAAAACAATATTACAATTTTTAACTTGCTGACACCATATGCAGAATCCTTTATTTTGAAATTGCCCTGATTAATGCTGAGCTGGGGAAGTCGGGGAGAGGAGGAGTGAGTGCTGTGTGTAAAGCAAGGCAGGCCAGGACAAAACCTTTTCTTCTCAGAAGAGGAATATTAAATAACAAAAAACAAATTTTGGGGTGTCTCAGGTTATTACTAATAATAACCTTGTCAAGAGTATTGATTTATAATGTCTCAGAAAAGTTTTTGCAGTTGACTGGCACTGGCAATGTCTCATGTTTTATTAACTCTAATTTCTGTAACAACTGAGTTCTGCTTCTCACAGCAGTAACTTTGCCTTTTTGCTGTCACAATTTAAGAACATGGGGTGAAAAACCTGTACTTGAAAGCTGCCTTTAGGTTGTACCCTTAAATCCTGGGAAATGGCCTTGGATAGGTTTACCCTGGGCTCAGGGAGCTGTTGGAGATGTGGAGATGCCTTGGTGTAAAAGAGGCACCAAATCCCAGAATATTCTGAGCTGGAAGGGTCCATGAGGATCATTCAGCCCAAATCCTGACCCTGCTCAGACACCCCAACCACCTGAGGTCGTGTGGGGGTGGATTTTGAGCCAAATTTTACACCCTGTCAGAGATCTTCTCCCAGTGGGACTCAAGTCATGGTCCTTGGCCAAGACCAGAAGGTTTTTGAGTGAATTATTTGCACATTTTTATGTATTCCCAGCTGGAGCCAAAATGATTTTGTTCTCAGGTGATAAAGTACAGACTGATTCATAAGAAGAAAGAGCAGGCAGTTGTGTATGTTGTGAAAAGGGTTCTTTAAAAAACTGTGTCTCTGCTGCAGCAGTAGGTAAATCATCATTTTTCTGAGCTCTTTAGCTCCATGACTGCTCACACACTCAGCAAGCAGCAGAGAGATGTGCTTGGAGCTCTCTTATGCACTTGTCCTGTGTGTCTTGGCAAGTTCTGCATTTCTTTAGGTATTTCCCTCATGTTGTAGATGGAATTTACATTTTTTGCAACTTTTTCTGAGAATGTGAAACATGATTTCATGAACTCCAGGAAACAGGAACCAGTAGGGAAAGCATTTTTCCTCGCTACATTCCTGATTTGTTTCCTGCTCTAAAGATGAGAGGACAGTGCCGAGCACACACTGAGTGCATCTCTGAAGGACATCACCACCTTCACTCCTCTGGCTGAGCTGGACATCCCAGGAACACCACCAGGAATGCCTGTTTCATCTGTTTTCCTTTTTTTCTCTTGGTCTTGGGAGAGATTGGAGGAAAGGGAGCTGGGTGTGTGCATGGAAGAGTGCTGGAGCATCCTGACGGGCCCTGCTCACCCACCCTGCTCTGGTGCGAGGTGTCACTGCCCATGGCAGGCACAGGATGAGGTTTCAGGTCCCTTCCAACCCAAACCATTCTGGGATTCTGTGAGCTCTGCAGTGCTGAACCAGTGCAGTGTGTCCTGGCAGACCCTTCTTTGGTGGGGTCATTGATGCTGATGGTCCTTGACCACAGGACGAGGTGTAAAAGCAGAAAAATGGAACAAAAGTAGAAAAATGGAGCAAAAAGTAGAAAAATTCAGCAATCAGGAAATATTGTTAATTAGAACTATGAAGAAGGTGGCCTTCTAATACAGTTTTTTTTTTTTTAAAGGATATTTATTCTCCTACCCCTACAAAAGTTTGAGGACCAGAGGTATAACTAACTGTTCAGCAAAATTTATTTTTCAAGGAGGACGCTCCTTTGGGTTCAAAAAAAATTAAATTAAATTTCAAAATCCCATTATGGAGCAGAGTTTCTGAGGTTGGTTGTCGAAGGCCTTTTTCGTCCCAAAATTTCCTGACATGAAGTGTGAATCCTTTCTGTACAATAACGTGGAACACAGTTTAAGGAAAAAAAGGAACACACACACACTTATTTTTTTTTTCCTGCCAGCATTCTTGGGTTTGTTATTCAGCCGATGCTGTATTAAATTGGATTTTGTGTCCATCATTATTAAAATGTGAAGTGTGTCGGTCACAAAGCATACATTTCAGGGCAGTTAGCTGAATAATTCTTTTCTTTATTATCCCAAATTACTGCTGAGCTCTGGAGAGGTGAGCAGTTTAGCCAATTATTGCCATTTGAGCTGGATTTGTGGGTGATTAGCTCCTGGTCGAATTCAGTCCTGGCAAGGGCTTTGAAGCCTTTCCTTGTGTGATTTTCACAGCGGTGAGGTAGGAATAGACGAGGCTAATGACAGGAAGGTCGCCTGGGTGAGGTGACCTGTGTGGGGGGGAGCCCGGCTTTAGCAAATAGGGCATCCACAATAACAAGTGTGTCACTAACCCCGCCGTGCATAATCGCAGTTTTATAGGATTGTTGGAGATGCTGACAGCTCAATTAAAGTGTAACCCTTTGTACCATACAGCCCCGGCAGAACGACAGAAATATTACCAACAAAAAAGGGAGGGGACCACAAGGGAACTGCTTAAAGATCCTGGCTTCTTTTTCTCTTTGCCCCCCTTTTCCATCGGAGCCTGCACAGAACGCATCCATTTGTGAAATAATAGGTTGGCCAGGGGAGGGGTATGGTGCCAAACATGGCTACAAAAAAAAAAAAAAAGGCAAAAAAAAAAAAAGCTGCTCTTAAGTGGTCTTCCTGATGTTTCTATGGAAACACTATAGTGTCAGGAGAGAAAGTTAAAATTGGGTTTTAAGCTTTTCATGGCTTTTCTCCCTTTTCTGCTCCCCCAGCTGAATCCCTACTTTATATAAACCATGATAAAGAGAATTTTGGGGAGTGCTCCTGGGAGGAAGAGCAGATCCTCTGCCTAGGAGTGGTCATGCCTGCACGAGGAGTCCTTGTTTCCCTCCACCCACCCAAGGCTGTTTGTTTCTTGAGAGAAGTCAGTGTTTTGGGGCTCCCTTTTCATGCCTGCCCCTTCAGCCATTGCCAGAGCCTTTCCCACAGTGCTGTTTGCTCTCTCCCCAATGCTGCTTTCCTTTGCCCAAGGTAATGATTTGCATCCAAGTGCATTTCACTGGTGTCAGGGAAACCACAGCTGCCAGTGCCAAGGGGTTAATAAACCAACTACTGGAGTTTATTAAGGGCTGGGATTCCTTTTTGTCCTATTTTTTTAGCAGTCCAGAGTAAGCAGAATAAGTCTTGGAAGGCAACAGAGGCATAAACTACTGCAAGGCAGGAAAATAATGTGATTTTCTTGTGCTGTGTCCTGTTCAGAGAGGTAAACTTGGGTTAGAGTGAAAGATGTGTGTAGCATTCACATCCTCTGATAAAATTCCTTGACCCAGGGTTTTTCTCCTGGGAAGCTGATGAGCCTCAGAGAAAAGGAAAACAATTCTGATCTCATTTGCTTCTCCTGTGTTGTGCTCACATGGAATGTGTTTGGGGATTGTTCACCCACAGGTGAGTGTTCCATTGGGTTCTGCTGTGAGTTGTTTTGGCTCTTTGGCCAATCAGGGCCAAGCTGTGTCAGACTCTGGAAGGAGTCATGAGCTTTCATTATTATTATTTTAATTTTTAGCATTCAATGTCCTTTCTGTATTCTTTAGTACAGTTTAGTATTCTTTAATATAATATAGTATGATAAGGTAATAAATGAGCCTTCTGAGAACATGGAGTCAGATGCATCATTCCTGCCTGGGGCATTCCCAGCAAATGCAATGGATGTGCCAGTCCCTTAAATACCTGATTGCATTTTGTAACACACTTGCATGTTCAGCTCCACAGGAAAGATGTGTGGTGGCTGTAACTCTAGAGTTTGCAATGTGCTCTTGACTTTAGTCTCATTTTAGAAATAGTCATAAAGCAGGGCTAAGGAAAGAGTCCCAGAGCTGCAGCTGAGGGAGAACTCGAGAAGAGTTGGAGGAACTCGTGCATCACCTGTGTTGGCAAGATGCAGAGGGTGAAATACTGGAGCAGCCAGGTTGGATGGTGCTTGGAGCAGCCTGGGATCATGGAGGGTATCCCTGCCCATGGCAGGGGGTGGGCTGAAATGGTCTTTCAGCTCCCTTCCAACCATTGTGGGATTAAAAATAAAGATGCAGTAACAGTGAGATGCAGCTAAGTTTGTTCTTCCCGTTGAGTTTGTCCTTAGCTGCTGTTCCTTGCAGGAATTTGGGGGCTGTCCTTTGGTGGCAGTCTTCCTTGGTGCTGTGATGAACTGTAAGAGTTGCTTAATCAGCACTGGGGTTTTTTTCAGTACATCTTTCTAATTTTCTTTCGTAGCTTGTGTGCAGAGAGCTTGGAAAATAACGAGTTGCAGGTTGATTGTCCTTCAAGTTTAAGCAAAGCCATTATCTTCTGCTCCCCAAGTCAGGTGATAGATCCTCTCTGTTCTTTGTCTTCAAATGGAAATCGTGGCTGATGAGCCCCAGCATTAGGTAACCATTCATGGAGTAATTACCTGCTGTGCACTCACTGCCTGGTGTTTAGGGAATGTTACAAGAGAATTGGGTGCAATGTTCTGATTTCATTTTCTCCTAAAGGCGCAGAACATAAATTTGAATAGTTTCTGCAGTGTGGGAGCAGCTTTGTAGCAAAACTCTGCTGCTGCTGCTGTGCCAGTTTTGAAGGGAGGTGGGAGGGGTTTTCCTAGTGCACAACGGTACTAAGACCATACAAGGTTTTGGAAGGGTTTTTGGCAATGTTATTGTTAGATACTGAAGGTGGAGAATGTTTGAGCTCTCCTGTTTTCAGAACTCTTCAGAGCCACTCCATGCTCTTGTAACCTTTTTTTTTTTTTGTGGTTCAGTTGGTCCCCAGTTGTGCTCTGCTACTGTAAGAGGCCATAGAATCCCAAAATGGTTTGGGGTGGAAGGGACCTCATAGCTCACCCCATCCCACCCCTACCATGGCAGGGACACCTTCCACTGTCCCAGGCTGCTCCAAGCCCCATCCAGCCTGGCCTTGGGCACTGCCAGGGATCCAGGGGCAGCCACAGCTGCTCTGGGAATTCCATTCCAGGGCCTGCCCACCCTCACAGGAACAATTCCTTCCCAATATCCCATTTATCCCAATTTCCCTCTGGCAGTGTGAATCCATTCCCCTTGTCCAGGCACTCCCAGCCCTTATCCAGAGTCCCTCTCCCTCTTTTTTATAAGCTCCCTTTAAGTATCAGGAGGTTGCTACAGGTTTCCAAGTATAAAAACTTAAACCAGCTTCATGTCTCATTGACCAAAAGACCAAGCAGCATTCCCTTAAATTCCTGGGGGAAAAAATATCTCAGTTTAAGAAACTGAGAAAACAAGTTACATTTTTATGGAAGGATTCCACATACACTGGGAATCTTCAACAGTTTGTTCCCTAGAGGATTTTAGGTTTAAAGACAGAACGACCTGGTCTAGTGGAAGGTGACCCTGTCCATGATAAGGGACAGCATGAGATGAAATTTCAAGTCTCTTCCAGCCCAAACCATTCTGGGATTCTCTGACTCTCTGTGGATCAATGATTCAGTCATTACCAAAAGCTTCATTTGGCATGCAGGTATTGTTTGGGGGTGAAACAGTTTGAGCTGCTGAAGAATGGACTTTACCACCAGAAACCTGTTACAACTAAATCTTCAGGAGGCAAAAAAAATGAATCCCTTGTTTATTATCAGGTGCCCCCAGTGCTGTTGGACAGACTGTGCAGAGCTGGCTGGTCACTGAATCCTGGGGTTTCACCAGCATTTGTTCCCCACATTAATAGATTCACAGGAGTGGGTGTTTTATTGGCCAGAATTTGTATGTAACAATTAGTTTGTGATCCTGACTGAGTGGTTGCCTTCAGAGGTATTTGAAGGAGGAGGTTTTTCATGGCTGAGAGTTTTTCTTTTCTGAGCAGGATGCACAGGAGCTGTAGAAAATTCCTAGCAGTGCTAGCTGCTAATCATGGCTATGGGAGCTACAGACCTGAGTGGAAAATCAGGAATTTCTGTTGTTAATGATGAAGTGTGAGGTTACCTGTTTCATTCTGTCAGAATAGCATCAGGGAAACAATATGGGATCAGCTAAAAATTAGGGAGGGGAAGAAACAAAAGGCTGGCAGAAGTTTGCACCTCAACCATGGCAGTGGGGTAAATGTCTGAAAGGAAACAGAAACCAGAGTGGGATCATGGAATGGTTTGGGTTGGTTGGGATCTTGCAGCTCATCTGGTTCCAACCCCTGCCTTGTAGGTACCATATTTCCTTTTCCAGAAGGTCAATCTTGGCTCTGCTGACTTCAAAAACCATTTTTAAGGCTTCTCACCTGCCAACATCTTCAAGGTGTCACTTTCTGAAATGCTGATAATTTGCTATTTAAAACCTAAAATATTTCAGTAGAACAAATTGATGATTGCTTCACCACTGAGTCGTTATTTAATCAGGCAAGGTTTGGAGCTCACAGAGGGCACCCAGAGCAGGCAGATTTTGCTGGTTGCTGTATATTCAGGTGAGCTGGGTGCTCCACAAGCCCTGGTGCCTTCACCAGTGCTGGGTGTGTTGTTTTCTTTCCACCTTGGCTCCAGTCAATCCGGGGCTGGCGGCTTTTCATTAGCTGCTGCTGCTCCCACGGTAATGTTGGGATTGCAGAGCCTGCTGGCAGTCTGTAACTTCCCCAGGTGCCCTGGAGCTCAGCAGCCTAAGCTGATTGACTCAGTTAGGGCCCCAGTCCCTAACAGCAAATGCAATCAATAAATCTTTGTTGGTAAATAATTGCTATCGAACAGAGTTTTAATATAAATTTATGAGTGGTGTTTTATCACAGCTTGAGGCTACAGCAAGCCACTGAGTGATGGATTTCAGATCACACTTGCATTCATTACATTAACTTTGTAAGTTATTTAAAGCTTGTACACTTAACATTGCTTTTGGCTTGCAATGACCTCCTGGGAGTAGATGTAGCACACACATTACTAATGGAGAGCCAGCTCCGTTCGCTCCCTGGATCCTCCAGCAAAACCCAGGGACTGAGCTCCACGCACTCCACTTGGAGCCTTTTTCCTCCAGCTCCTTCAAACCACAAGCTGGAGGACTCACCATTCCTCCCTTCAACACAGAATTGCAGTTTTGGAGGGAAGGTGGTAAAAAAAAATAAATTAAAAAGCTATTGGAGGTGTGAAGTTCTTCTGGGTTTGTGTGGAAATCAGAGGTGTTAAATCCTTAGTGTTGAGTCTGGAGGCTCTGGAGCTGCACCCAACTGCCCATGGAGGGCTGTGAGAAATTAAAGATTTCCTAGAAATTAGGCAAAATAGCATCATCCAATTAATAATTGTTTGAGGCAGGGATTATTTAGTCCAAAAAAAATTGGTATTTGGAGTAGAAGATTCATGTAGGCTCTTACTGCCTAGCTTGGGGACTCAATGGGATTTTTCCAGGGTGCTGTGTGTACATGGAGACCTATTTGGCAGTGGCTGGGGACGTGCCCAAGCTGCCTCTGAATTGCCTTGGAGGTACCAGGGGTCAGCAGGAACCCCTGGATCTCATTTCCTCAGCACAGGATCTGATGTGATTCAAATATAGCCACAATGTGACTGAAGCAAGGAGCTTTATTTTTTTTTTTTTCTTTTAAATAACATTTCCTGTCATGCGGGCCATTTTTTAATGTGTAGCTAACGTTCAAGTGCATTTATAACTGATCTAAACTCTGATTCTAAGACCATTTCTCCAGACCATTCTATAAAATTACCACAAAGTGGTGGCCTTGGGGATAAAATCTGTGGTTTATATGGGCTGCTTTGCTTTATAGCACTTTAAGTTAGCTCCTTGTATTCACAGCAGTTTGCTCTCCAGGTACTTCAAGATACTTTTAATTATCACATAATGTGAAAATGATTCTGTTTGCCAAAGGAATGCCTGAAGAAAATGGATTGGGAAGTCTGGTTTGTTAGCTAGGCACAAATAGGTCCATCATCTCTGTTCAGTTCTGAGCTGGGTGGGTTGGTTTTTGTTTGTTTTTTTTTACATCAAAGCACAGAGTTCTATTTTAAAACATAGTAAAACCTCATTTTGAGTAATTTTCTTCATTTAGATCCAAAACTAGAATGTCATAATTCCTACTTAGCAGCAAAACTTTAAGTAGTAAAAATCATGATGGTCATAGATTTTTTACTCTTTATTGAGACTATAATTGACACAAATTGAAAATTATGTAAGTAATAACATGTTTTCTGTATAGCAAAGGGGCAATTAAAAGGTTATGAAATATGTACATTTTACTGGCTTCAAAGCTTGAAAAAAGAAGGCAAAAGGAAAAAAAATCCCCATTGTGATCCTTAGTGCTTTTCCCCATTAGAAGGTCTGAAGAACAAACCAGTGAAGAGAAACAGTAATTTTTGATCCCCACGGCACAGCACTAACTAGAATTGGGTCCCCCTAAACACCAGTGCTGTGCTGCAGGTGAGGTATGAAAGATGGGAAAGGTGAAGAGACAGATCACCTCCTATAGACAAACAGGAGAGTCAAAGGCAGAAATAAGCTTTCATTTTTTAATAGAAGAAAACAACGTCTCCAGGCGCCGGCTGGCAGTAATTGGGATGAGCAGGAGCTTTTGTGAGGAGGCGTTTCAGAAGCCCCGTTCTCCTTGAAAAAGTTTTGAGTTCTAGCAAGGAGCAGAACAAAAAAAAAAAAAAAAAACATACAGACATGTGACCCAGAGGCAGGCAGAAAGTTGGGAGTTTGGATCACTGTGCTGTTCAGTGTCCAGCAGAGCTTTTCTTCATGGTCCCACCATGGAGTGCTCTCCTCTGAAGTTCCGCTCCAGCTCTGTGGCCAGGAGCAGGGCTTCTGCTTGAGTGGAGCTGACCTGTGTCCCCTCCTGGCTTTGGGACAGGGTCTGCAGAGGGATCACTTCATAAAGCTGCAAGTTTAATGGGGAAACAAACAGTGGAACTCGTTTTCAAGGCTTAAGCTACTGTTAACGACTCCATGGGAGTTGGAAGCGCCGTGCTTGGTAGGGCATCCTTCTGTGTTCTGTTTTCCCTGTGTTTTAATTGCCTTGTACAGTGAGAAGGGAAAAACTTGTTTTATAGGGATTAGGGAGCTGAAGTTTGTGTTGGGTGGACTCCTGGTTGGGATTTATTGAAATGGATATGTGTCTGCTTTGCTCAGAGCTTGATCTGTGACACCAGTCTCTGTGACACCAGTCTCTGTGTCCCTGTGGTGGGTACTGAGCTTGGGATCTCCACTGGCTCAGTAAGGCTTTGCACAACCACAACACTGCCTGGATCCATTAGGAACTGCCTTCTGGCTTGGGTTGAAAATTAAAATTTCCCAAGGAAGTGCATCCTTCATTTACTACCTGGAGTGTTCCACAGCACGTGATGTTTTATTTTTCAAAGTGAATTTTGGTTTTGCAGCTGAGAACAGGTCAATGTACAGTAGCAGTTCCTGTCTGTTTGTCTGTTGGAGCACAATGATGACTTTTAATCTTTGCTGTGGATGAGAAGTTGTGGCTGCCCCATCCCTGGCAGCATTCCAGGACAGGTTGGACAGGGCTTGGAGCCACCTGGTCCAGTGGAAGGTGTCACTGCCCATGCTGGGGGTTGAAACTGGATTTTAATGTCCCTTCCAACCCAAACCATTCTGGGATTCTGTGACTGTTGTCATTCATCCTTGATTGAATATTGTGGAAAGGAGATTCACTTTGCCCACCTCCTTTCTTCTCCAGTCACACTTTTGTCATTAAATTATCCAGGATTTACTTGAAACACTTTGTGTTTGCTCTGTTTTGTTACTCTTGCCTGGGATTGAGGTTTCTTTTGCTGGAGTGAGGAGTTTCCATGGTGGTGTCACCCTTGTGCAGAGGGAATGAGAACACAGCTGTGTGCTCTTCTGTGGGCACGGAATCCTCAGGAGATGCTGGAGGGAGAGGCCACACAGCACAGTCCTCCCTCAGCCTGGGTTCATAATTTATTTTAGAGGGTTAGGAAATGCAGAGCATGGTGTCTTCATCAGCTAGGAATCCATGTGGGTCACACCAAAATGTGCTTTCCTGAGGCATGGGATTCAAGGAAAAAGAGGGTTTTTCTACCCACTGAACAAAGCCAGTGGAGGGAATGTGCATTGTGGGAGGGGCAGGGGAAAGCCTGTCTGAAAATGCTCATCTGGAAAGGCAGTTCCTCCTCTCTCTGTGTCTTAGGCACTTGTGTGTGGTTTGTGCTGCCATTTCACCTTTTCCCTCTCTGTGCCCCACCAGGGGATGCTGCTGAAGCGGAGTGGCAAGTCCCTGAACAAGGAGTGGAAGAAGAAGTACGTGACACTGTGTGACAACGGCGTGCTGACCTACCACCCCAGCCTGCACGTGAGTACCCCTGCCCTGGGAGCCCCAGCCCTGGCAGCAGGCTCAGCCAGGCCTTGGTGGCACCTCTGTGCTCAAGGAGCTTCCTCCTCTCTCCTCATTGCCCTCCCTCCCAGGGAATCATCACCTGAGGTCTGAGCGCGCTCCAGTTCCTCTGACTCCTCTGGGACTGGGGCTTCCCTGCATCCCAAGAGCCTGCTGGAACTGTTTAAAGCCTTCATTTCCTGCTTTATTTTCTGTTTTATTTTCTTTTATGGGCTTGTTGTTGATCCCAGGGTTAAAAAACAACTGGTTTCACAAGGAAAAGTTTCCTAGAGGTAGTAAAGAGTGAGGAGAGGTCTTTGTCAGTGTGCAGGGCTTATAGTTTATTCAGGAGTAATTCTGAGCAGCTTTTTGGAAGTGGCATAGCCATTAAAAACTGTTCCATACAACTTTTCCATGTCGAGGCATCTATCCCTGTCCCAAGGATGCTGTCTGTCCCTCAGAGTGTGTGGCACAACTCCTAGTATGGGGTGGAAGGAGCACAGAGATCCCACTCACGACTAGCCCACCCCAGAAATCATGGTGTGACCCTCACCAAGGTAGAATATGCATTATACATATATAAAAATAGAGACAGACAGATAGATAGATAGATAGATAGATAGATAGATAGATAGATAGACAGATAGATGGATGATGGATGGATGGATGGATGGATGGATGGATGGATGGATGGATGGATAGATAGATGATTGATAGATAGATAGATAGATAGATAGATAGATAGATAATAGATAGATAGACAGATGATAGATAAATAGATAGATAGATAGATAGATAGATAGATAGATAGATGATAGATAAAGATGTGAGATATATGGATATTTGATATATAGATTAGAAATACCTACCTATATATATAAATATATAAAAATAAATACAAGTATATAAATATATATAAAGATATACATGTATGTGTGGTTTTATATAATATCTGATCTTGTATTTTATCATCATCCCACACATGCAAATCAGAGGGTTGCCACTTGTAATGTTTTTAGGGTCAGTTGTTTCTAAACCTATTGGTGGCATCTTGAGCTCCTGGTCACGTTTTCATTAAGGAGTGAAAATCAAGGCTTTGATGCATTTTCTATTAATTTTGGGGTTTACAAACCTGCACCTGGAACTGGCAGGAAACTTCTGCTTTAGCTGGGTGGTGTCTGAGGAGCATGGAGCCCTAGAATCATTAAGGTTGGAAAGCACTCTAAGGTCATCCAGCCCAGCACTAAACCCCCTCCCCAAGTGCCACATCCATGCCTGGCCACGCTGATGCTGTGCTTGCCCCTGTCTGTGGAATATTAGCACTTTTCCCCTGCCTTGACACAAGGTTTTATGGTCTCAGGTCCTGCCATGATGATGCTTTGCTGTGGTTTCTGATGTGATGTCCATTTCTCTTACACATTATGTGGTAAATGAGATGACAAGTAGCTTCCAGGCATTGCTGCTTCCCATCAGAAACCTTGTCCCTCAGCCCTGGTGTTCTGGAGCAGGGTTTTCACTGCTCCTTTGTGTGATGGAGTTCATGTCTTTCTGCCCAATTTTAGTGCCCAAACGTGACTAATTCTGCTGTGAAGTAGCCCTGAAACATCCAGATTTGTGTGTTGGCATTGCTCCCAGAAGGGAAGCAGGGATTCTGCATGCCCCATGGAGCACACCTGAGTGTGCCTCAGATTATGCTGGTCACCAAACGAGGATGAAGCTGTTCTGTGTGCCCTGGCCCCTTCCTGGCTGCTGGAAAAGGCTCTATTGTTCCTGCCAGGGCTGTGCACGTGTGAGTTTTCCATTGCTCTGGCAGACAATGGAGAAACTTCTCCCGTGCAGGCTCCCCCGGAGCAGCGGCGGCGCCCCCAGAGTGAGAATCCACTGAGGTTACACGTAATTACTTTGAGATTAGAGGTAAATCCATCGGAGATTAGAGGGAATCCATTTAAAGAAGAAGTAATTACCAGCCTGTAATTGTTTCCCTCTGTCCTCCACCGTGCCCCCCCACCCCAAGAAGAAGGTGCTGGGCTCGGTGTTGCCTTTCCCTCCTTGTGTGGATCAGAAGGGTTTGTGAGGGAACCACAAATCTTTTCAGTCAGTCACACGCCCAGTACACTTTGTACTAAACTTTGTTAGCAGGAATGTCACAGTTTGGGAATTGTCAGGTGAGAGGGTCTTCCCCCAACCAGAGCTCTGATACTGTGTTTCTGTTTTGGTTTTGCTGGTTTTTGTTTGTCAGTAATTTTTTGTTCCTTTTTTTTTTTTTTTCACAAGAAAGCGATGAATTTTTAATGCTGTGCTTGCATTGCTGTCTGGGATAATTTCTTACATTGTTTTGAAAAATCAGACCTTATTCCTACCACGTTTCCCATTAAGCAGCAGTGAAGAAAAGAGCTTTTGTTTGCTGTCTAAAGTCAGTTTCCCAAACTTGTGCAAAGCCTAGCTCTAATCAGATTTGGGTTGTTTCAAATGTGTATATCATTTGAGTTCATCAAAATGTTGCTCTTTTAATTCTGGAGTGAATTTTTAATTGCAGTGAAAGGTGGGCTGGCCTCTAGTGGTGGCAGAGAAAGGAAATCTAGGGGATCATTTGGTCTGTCCAGCCTGTGGTTTGAGTCAGAGCCTAACACCTGGTGTTTGAAGGGCCAATGACAATGTTTAGTGGCTGACAGTGAGCACTGTGTTAAATATTGCTCAAGGTTTGGCCACAGGTGCATCAGTTGTCTCTGCCAGATGCATTCGGTAGCAGCTCAGGCACGAAGCAGTGGTTTAAACACAGAAAACAGGTACTGCAGAATCCAGCCCCGACATCCTCCTTGAAAGCATTGCCTGCACAATGAAAGGTTTTGGGGTGGGGAGGGAAAAATCAAATGAGGCCCTTTTTTGCAGAGGAGGTGTCCCTGGGAGGGTCAGGCTGTTTGGCAGGGCAGCGTGCTGAAACGAGCACGGCATTGTGCCAGCCTCACGAGCGACTCCCGGTGCCACCAGGTTGATGTTTGACACAATAGCAAAATCCCTCTCGTTTCTTTTCAAGAAAGTGGGGGGAGAGGGAAACGGGGGAAGAAAAATATGTGTACATAAGCACCCTACTGTTTCCTGACTTGGTCGTGTCAGGTTTTTTCAAGAGCCTCAAACCTTCCCGTCCCTTGGGATGCCAAGGAGCTGCGCTGATAGAAAATGGTTGGGGATAATGAGAGAGAACTTTGACCCTCAGGCTTCAAAGTTCACCAGAGCTCCCTATTCATCTTGGGCTTCTGGAGCAGAGCTGTGGAGTGGATCACTAAAATTCTGGCCGGCAAATTCCATGTCAGCCTCCCCAAAGGGCCCCGGGGGAATTCGCCGAGGCATCTCCTGGCTTTTTAATGGCGGGATGCTCCCGGAATGCATTCACCAGGATACCTGCTGGGCAGCCCTGCTTTATCTGAGCCTTCTCCTGATGAATAGCTGATGATGTTTCACCACTGGCTGCCTGCCACAGGGCTGCCAGCGTGCCACGGGTCAGCACGTGACACAGCTTTAGCTGTGGATGTCCCTTCTCTGCTCTCATGTCTTCACCATCGCTCTGTTGTGAAAAGAAGGAAAAAGGGAAAAAAGGCTGAAAACAGCTAGTTTTTGGTAAGGGCAGTTTTCCCCTTTTATGTTTAATTTGGTCTAGATTTGATTTCAGTGCTGGGGCACCTTATGGGAGAAGAAGAGCTTCTTAAATACATGAGAAGGAATGCCCATTCCCCTAGTGATGCCCACCTAGAACACAGCGGGTACACAAACCCCATGTGCATAGCAAGGTTGGTGTTTGCTGGCTGCAGCCTGTAACCTTCATCTTCACTGGTCTGGTGTGATGACCTGGGGATTGTAAATGTGATTGAGGGGGGAAATCTGGCTTTATCTCCATAAGGGAGGTGTGGATTCACCTGGTTTGCTCAATTCATCCGACGGGAGCCACAGTTCCAAATTCTCCCTTAAATACAGTGCTGGCATGTGAATGTTAGCAGTGTTGTTCTATCCTCAAATATATTGTTGTTTTTTTTTTTAAAGGCAATATTTCAGCCTGAGAGAGAGTCAGATCCAACACTAGGCTAAACTTGGCACGAGAGCTTCAGCAATATATTATATGGACACATTCTCTGGGAAGACCCTACAAATATGTTAAAATTCCTTAAGGCTTGAAGTGTTGTTTGAGCTTTCTCTGCTTGGCCATTTTCTCCAGAAAAAGCAGATGGTGAGAAGCAGGAGGATTTAGAGGATGTCCTCTGTGTTGGTATCTGGAAGTGTTGTAGCTCCATGCACTTTTCTCTGGTCCCAGCATTTCTCTCAGAGCTGCAGTTGAAATTTTTGCTACCAGCTCTTGTGATTTTCCTGAACTATTTAGAAACAAAAAGGCTGCTTGCAAATGCAGGATCCCATCTCCCCTCATCCTTGAGAGCAGTGTGCTGTCCTGTGTGGCCAGTCAGCCCCTGGTGCTGCTGCAGCCAAGGACCCATGCTCCCCTTCCCATTAGGAATATCCCCCACAGCCATCGTTGCAGCTCAGCCTTATTTCCAGGTTGTTGCCTCAGGCAGTTCAATAGCTCTGAAGTGTGTTATTTGTGTTGCTTTAATAAAAATATTCATGCTCACATATTTCTAAAATACCATCATGTATGTCCATTTATTTCCCCCTTGTTTTTGCTCTGAAGGAACGTAAAGCTGGATATTGGCTGGCTCTGAGGGGCCTTTCAAGTGGCATTTCCTAAAAACAGCTAATCCTCAAATCAGTCTTTAGACTGACAAAAGGACCCTGGAAGTGCTCAAGGCTGGGCTGGAGAGGCTTTGGAGCAACCTGGGATAGTGGAAGGTCCCTGTCCTTGGCAGGGGGTGGAACAGGATGAGCTTTAAGGTCTGCTCCAACCCAAACAACTCTGGGATTCTGTGGTACTTTTCACGTGTGATGTGGCTCTCCCTCCTGAGAGAGCAGTGATCAAAACACATCCTGCAGCTTGAGTATTGATGAAGATAAATCTGAAGCTTTATTGTAGTTACTACTGCATCCACTAGCATGCCTAAAACATTGGTTAGGATAGAAGAAAATTAATGATAGGAACAGTTAAATATGAGTACAGTAATTCCTGATTTTTATAAAGTGCTATAGCTGTACAGATTACTCAGTCACTTTCGAGCTTCTTGGAAAACTTCTTTATTGTCTTAATCTGAAAGATGTAATGGAGTCAAGATTAATTTGGGAGAAAAATATAAAACTGAAGATCACAGTAGCACAGAATATCCTGGGTGGGAAGTGACCCACGAGGATCTGTCCAGGCCTCTCTGCCCCTGAGGGAGTCGACACTCAGTAGTGTGGCAAACACAATTGTGCTTTGGCAGAGCTGCAGCAAACACATATTCCAGTGTCTGTTTGCTCCTTCTGAAAGCCAAGGGAAATTCTGAGGGTCAGAATAAGTTGCAATTTAAAAGGCAAAAGCCAAGCTAATAATTAATCAGGGGGGTTTATAAAATTAGAGCTTCCTGTCCAGCCGAGCTAACTGCTGTGGGTATAAATGCTTCATAAATTACTCAGGATGGTAAAACTCTGGTTTGTCTTTTACAGCAGCTCTCATTACAAAGGCTGAATGAGAAGTGAAGTGCAAGGGGAAAAGTTTTCTTAAAATGTTATGCAAATAAGGGATCCATTTACAGAAGGACCAACATTTTGTTGCTGTTGTGTTCCAAGTCTTGCCCTGCCTTCCTCCCCTGCTCCTGCAACGCTGATGGAGCTGATTAACACCTCGCTATAGATATAGCCAGTGCTTTTTGTTACTGAAATTTAATGTTCTTGATTCCCAACGTGAAGCAAACAGATTCATGATGCCCTTCCTTTTGTCAGGACAGCGCTTTGGGGCGATCAGTGTTTTCCAGAACGCATTCCCATTCCTCTCTTCTCCTCAGAAAATAACATTTCATGGCTCTCCTTAAGATTAACTGTGTATTATGAAGCTGAATGACATTATGGCCGTGTTTATATGCAGGGGGGGGGGGGACAGCTAATTCCCCAGGACCATTTGATGAATTTATTCCACTGTGGCTCATATACCGATGCTCCATCCACAGCTCAGGCCCTTCCTGGGAAAAGCAGCGAGGCTCAGGACTTGGGGAGACTTGTGGGGTTTTTTTTGTTGCCGTTCCTTCTTAGGTGTGCCCGTGGCCCCACACGGAAACCAATCAAGGAGCGATTTATGTTCATTAAGGGCTTGTCAAAACTGAAAAATTTTCTAATCAACGGCGATGTGGCGGCGGCCCCTCCATGGCTGGGAGTGTCGCCTCGGCGGCCGCGGCTCCGCGCCTGTTACAACTCTAGGCTAGGAATCTGCTGATGATTACATTAGGCTAAGCTGCGAAGTAAATGAACCATGGCTTATTTAGGTGCAACTAGCTCCAGTGTAGTCCTGCCCCGCAGGGCACTTTATAGCGTTTTATGGCTTTAAAATTAGTGTAGCTTCCCATTTGCTGCAGGGTGCTGCATGTTATGCCTTTGAACTCAATAAGCAAAGGGAAGGGGGCCTTTTGTTTTTTTCTCCTTCTCCCCCCCCCCCTTTTCTTCTTTTTGCAGTTTAGCAATTTTGTTTTGCATCTTTTCCAGACGGCGTTTTGCAATAAAAATGTCTGACTGCCACGGAGAGGCACAAAAGTCAGGGCTCCATCCAATTTCCCGGGCTGCTCTTGGTTTGGGGGGAAGAGGATTTGGTTGTTGCTGAGGGTGAACAATAGGTTTTGTGCCTCCAGTAGGTCAGCTCACAAAATTGGAATTGTCTTTCAAAAAATACGCTGCACACAGTCTTTGAAATGTCATCCAGAGGTGCAACCATAAACTTCCTTTTCCATAATAATTTTTATTACGCCTCAGATCAGGAAACACTACTTCAACCTCAGTAAGTGGAGCCTTAGGAGTGTTACATCTGATTGAACAGTGGGGGAAAACTGCCACAAAATGAAGGTGTTTTTTAGGGAATGGTTTGGCTTGGAAGGGACCTTGAAGCTCATCTCATTCCACCTCCCTGCCATGTCTTCCACTATCCCAGGTTGTTCACAGCCCCATCCAACCTGGCCTTGGACACTACCAGAGATAGGTTAGAAGCTCATCATCTCTCAGTGGAAACCAGGCAGAGATCTGGGGAGGATTTTTAGTCTGGACCTGTTCCTAGTGATGAAAAAACAGGCTTTTGAGAGCTCAGAATAGCTGAAAAGGACAAAAAAAGTGTGATATTCATACCTGTATACCATTATAGCCTTGGAAAGTCACTGCTCTTGGAGAGTCTCTCATTTCATATGTGGTGCCCTGGAAAAGGGTGGCAGTGGGACAGATGGAAGAAACACAGGGAGACCTCGAGGAAGGAGCAGATATTATTTTGCATTTTAGTGTTGTGACACATGGCTTATCCCGAGGTGAGTGATTTCAATGTGAGCTTGGAAACCCCTTTGCCCAGGGTAAAACTGTAACCCCAGTGAAGGGCTTTCTCCCTATCCACCACTCTTGTATTATTTGAAAACCCTCAAACTCTGTAACGTTTTTTATATCCATGTTTTTGATAATCTGAGCCATGTCTTTAACTTAAGCATGGCTCTAGAGCACAAGGACAAGGGGGAATGGCTTTAAGCTGAAGGATATTGGGAAGGAGTTCTTCCCTGTGAGGGTGGGGAGGCTCTTGCCCATAGGAGCTGTGGCTGCCCCATCCCTGGAAGTGCTCAGGGCCAGGTTGGACATAGGCATCAAGCTGGAGCCACACATAGCCTGGGTTCAGCTTGTGGCCCTTGGTGGAGTGTCTCTGAAATCACTGTGATGTGCAGCTGTAAATTCAACAACTGCTGGCATTCAAAATCCAAAGAGACCCCCCCAAAACGGGGGTGTCACTTTTTGGGTAGGCTTGTTTAGAAAACATGATCATACCCATTTGCTCAATTTGCATGTCTGAAAGGCTCCTGCTCAGTTAATTGGTTAAATTAATTTCTGCTGTTGCAAACAGAGAGCTGCTGTATGAGGAGCAGGACTAAAGTAATTTTACTTTACATTATTCTGGGTCCTGGCGCATCGTTCCTTTCTTACTCAAGGCAATTCATTTTGTGGGGCTGTCAAGTAATGTTTGGCGTCATCTTCAGTCAATGCAGCTTTTTTGATTTCCCCCTGATATTTTAACAGTTTATTTAGTCCTGTAGATAATGGTCAATGGCCTTGAGTAGTCACATTAACACCTCGGTGGCGCCGTAGCGGAGCGGTAACCCGGGGAGGAGGAGAAGGGATGGGAATCGACGCGGGGAGCGCGATTTGGGGATTATGGATTGATGGATGCCGAGGCAGCATCGCCCTGCTCTGACTAAGATGGAGCTGCCAGTTAGTGCTGACTGCAGGCCATGGCCTGCCCGGTGTCTCACAGCTCTGGATGGAGACCTTGGGTAGCCCTCGGATCCTGGGATAGCAGAACGTTCCACCGGCCACCGGAACCACAGACAGCGCCCGTTGGATTCAATGGAACGGCGCCCATTGCATTCAATCCTGTGATTCCCGCATTCAATCCTGTAGGGATCTCTCTGGGACATGGCTGGTGTCCCCCCTGCCCTGGGAGGAGCAGGGGGAGCCGTGTTAAGCCGTGCTGCTGCTGCCAGCGAGCTGCGAGCCCCGGGTCCCCCCTGCCACAACTCTCAATTGCTAGCAGGTTTCTCTCACTGCACCTCATTTGCATCTGGGACATCAATTAGCATGTTTGTTGAGGCTAATTGAATGAAACTCAATCATAGCTCTTAATTGCTTGACTATGTGAAAAGAAATCACATTAATGCAGCTAATTAAGTGTATGGCAATAGATGCAACATAATTAGGAGCGAAATGTAAAAAACAAGCGGCGGCGGAGGTGCGAGCGCGGGGTGTGCGGGATCGGGGCGCCCGCGTCTCCTCTGCGCCACGTGTTTGGGGAGGGGTCCCTCTGCTTTGCTGCTGCCTTTAATTTCTATTTCTTTATTATTTTTTTTTCCCCCTGCCTTGCCGAATGATGAACGCGGACAAGTTGAGAAGAAAAATGCAAATGGATTCGCAATTACTACTTTTTCAAGCTGTTGAGGGGCAGAAGATGGCACGTCTGGGGTGGCCCACTGTTGAGTGGGCTCCAGGGACTTGTTAAGTGCTGTTTAAAAGTACTTGGCTTTGAATTACCCTCGTGCCTTGTTAAAGGGTTTTTTCCCCCTTTTTTCTCGGATCAGCATTTTCTACAACTAACATCTTGGGGAGTTATCCCTGTACCATTTGCATATCAAAATCCAGCTTGCTGTCTTCTCTTTAACACAGCATATTCCAGATGACAGCAAGACCCTCATCTGTTCTAATCTGATCAAACCCTCCATTGCTCCTCTGAAGCCCCGGCGTCATTTTGTGGTTTGAACTTTCATTCCCCGAGCGAGCCGAGGATCTGAGGGGGCTGGGAACGCTCTCCTTGCCCTCCCCTCCTCGGGGAGACCTGCAGATTATCGCCCTGCACCCTGCCCACGATGAAAGGGCCTTTATTATTTACATTTGATATATCCCCATAAATATTTAAGCTGACATTAATACCTACCCAGCATCTGTTGTGGTTCGGGCGCTTCGCTCCCACGGCGGCAACTCATTGGTTTTGTGTTTGCGTCCTCAAGTGGTTTTGTGGCTCACCTCAGCCTGCTTTGCACCCAGCCAAAAGGCCTTTAACAACACCTTGCCACATCTCAAGTCGGGAAATCACACCCAGCCTTCATCTGAACTGCATCCAAAACCCCCTTCTCCAGCTGAAGTTGGTTGTAGGCTAAATAAAACTGTTGGGAAAGGGCACGTGCCGAGGTTTAGTCACTCCCTGATTAAACCTCACTTTACAGCCCACAAGCAACGAATGCTCAATTATCTTCTGCTTATTGTGTTTTAATTTGTGAAGAAGTGACACCCGAACAAGAAAGTTCTGCTGAGTTCATGATTTATGGATGGAAGGTGTTTGTTCTCCCAACACCTAGTAAAGGAATTTTTCTGAGTGGATTGCCTTTGTTTTTCTCTTGGCAGCAGAGCACTGTGTCCTCTCCCCTCTAATTGTTCAGACATCACCTTTTCCTGCTAGTAATTCTCAGCTTGGGAAAAATAAGCTGCTGTGATGGCTTAGTTCAAGGGTTTTATCACTGATTTCTGTTAACTATGAAGAAATTATTGCTGGTCCAGGTTTTCGATGGGTTTTGAGCAGAATAAATAATTTGTGCTGTAAAAACTGCCAAAGGTGAAAGAATCTTGATGAGGGAGCAATCATCTCTCTGGATTGTGGCAGCAGTGATACAGATTTTGGGTGAATTCAGGAAATCTCTTGTAAAGTGGGAACCCAGATCTTCTCCCAGCCACCTCAAATCGCTGTTTTTCTCTCGGGGTCCTTAATCCCAGAGGCCTGGAGTGGTTTGGGTTGAAAGGGACCTCAAAAGCTCATCCCATTCCATCCCTGCCAGGGACACCTTCCACTATCTTAAGCCCCATCCAACCTGGCCTTGGACACTTCCAGGGATCCAGGGGCAGCCCCAGCTTCTCTCGGCAGCCCAGGTATCTTTTTGTGCAGTGCCCTTGCCCCTTTTCACCCCCGGTTTTACTCTCCTGTGCTGCCCCTCTTGCATGTCCTCTTTAAGAGGGTGTCTCTTTTCTTGCTTTCCATGTCCCTATAGTTGTCCCAGTTTCAATTATTTTTTTTCTGGAATGTGAGTAACCACAGCCCTGTGTACCAGGAGATGAGAGCTCTGGTGTCTTGTGTGCTGCCTTTAACATTCACCATCTCTCCTGGAAATAGCTGTGCTGGTGTATCCCAGGATCAATTTGCCCTCTGATAAAAACACCCATGTCCATTTGCTTTTCTGTTTATTTCCCCTTTGTGGCTTTGCAAGCAAGAATTAGCAAAATCCTTTTCCACTTCTGGCTCCCAGTGTTTGCTCTAATCAGATGTAATTTGCATGATTTTTTTCCCCTTTGATGATGTTTTGTGTAGGTGCAGAAAGGGTCATACTGTAAGGAAACAATGTTGGAATTGCTGAAACCTTCCCTGCTGGTGCTCTTTGGTAACTTTGGTGCCTGCTGACCCATTCCAGCCAAATTTGAGGGAGAGGGAGATGAGGGCATAAAACACTGGCAGAGAGGAGACACAAGTGAATGTGCTCGGGAGGTACACTTGGTCTTCTCCTCATGTTTGGGATCTTTAGCTAGTGAATTCCCACATGTGGCTGTGTTGTGAATCACCTCTTACCCAGCTGGAAGTTAGAGGATCTGTGAGAAAGCTCCAGACTTATGGGGTTAATTGTGAGAAGTGTGGAAGGGATTATCAGGAACATGGAAGCAAGGGGAAAACCATATGGTGGGTATGGGCAGAGAGTCTAAGGCCAGAGCCTTGTGAAACCAGGTTTGTTAATTGTGTTAATTGTCCAGAACTCCCTGTCTGATGCTGTGTTTGGGGTTTTCTCCTCTCTGTGCAGGATTACATGCAGAATGTCCATGGCAAAGAGATTGACTTGCTGAGAACCACTGTGAAGGTCCCTGGCAAGAGGCCACCCCGAGCCACCTCAGCCTGTGCCCCCATCTCCAGCCCCAAAACCAACGGCCTCTCCAAAGACATGAGCAGTTTACACATCTCGCCAAATTCAGGTAAGGGAGCACCTGGCATGCAGGAAAATGGCAGAAAATCTGCATTTCCAGTGTCTGTAGGGAACTACCATGAGCAGCTGGGACAGGGATGGATATCTCTCCATCATTGGAGAGGTTCCAGGCCAGGCTGGTGGTGTTCAGAGCAGCCTGGTGGTGTGGAAGGTCTCCCTGCCCGTGGTAGGGGGTGGAATTAGTTGAACTGTAGGATGCCTCCCAACCCAAACCATTCTGGGATTTACAAACCCACTGATGTGGAGGTTTTTGAGCCCTGACTGCTGATCTGTCCCCCACAGGAGATTCTGAGTTTCTGGGTAGCCTTCAGTGTCTGTTTTTGTGTATTTGTTACCCTGTACTTGCCAAAGCCCTACATAATTTCCCAGTCATTAACATATGGGAGGAATCTATGATCTCTTAGCTAATACTTAGGAAAAGCAAATGCTGTATGATCTGAAAAAACTTTTTATGGCTTCCTGGTGAGACCCACAGCCCTTCTTTCCACTTTTGGAAGGTTCAGTATTATGCATTCTTCTAACAGCAAGATTCTTCGGTGGAAAGCTTTTTAATTTATTGGTGGAAGTGGTTTATAGCTCCTTCTGAGCTCTAAACAAAGATGTTTATTGTTTGCTGAAGTACTTGTCCATACAGCTAAGTGGATTTTAAAAAATTACATTAAGGGAAAACATTGGAGACAATTTATCCTGTAAAATGCACAGCTTGTACAAAACTCATAATGGGCTAGTGGAACTTCTGTCAGCATGTTTGGGATGACATCCATAAAGTGCCAAGTGCCTTCTGCATTTATGGGTAATGCAGACACCTCCTGCATGTGCCAGCAAAACCATCCCACACTCCTGTCCCTGTGCAAAACCCACTGGGATGAGCAGCCCTGGCATTCCTGGGTATTCAGGTGTCTTCTCTTGGATAATAATAATGATAATTATCTGTCTCATGCTTCATAGGATCAGGCTGGTTTGGGTTGGAAGGGACCTTAAATATCATCTAATTCCAAACCTCAGTCCTTCAAGCCAAGGTGGAGTTCCCTGCTCTTTTGAGACATTTCCCTTTATTAGGAGAAAACTGAGAAGTGTTTTTCCCCTTCCAACTCTGAATGGTGCTGTTTGAGATGGGTTTTTAAAGTGGTGCCACTGAGCAGAAACTCCTGGAGATCCCAGGCTGGGCCCTGAGGTGTCTGAAGCCATGATTTCATCAAACCCTTGTTCAGGATTTGACCTGACAGAGCTCATAGGAGAAAATTATTTATGGTTGGGGTTGTTTTTTTCCAGTTTTCTGTATAATTTAGATGACCAGGTGTGGAGAGTGCTTAGGTTTTCATTATACTTCCTAATTTAGGGAAGCAAAGTGCTGGGCTGAGTCAGTAAACTGCAGGGGAGACATTTAAATAGGTTTCAGCTTTTAACACATTTTTGAACACAGTCAAAAATAGCTTGATAGCTTCAGAAAAGCAAGTTTCTGGAAACATATTTAGAGATATGTAAGAATTTAAGGTTTATAGCATGGAATTTACATGTTTTGGCATCTACTTGGTTTGCCAGGTCAGAGGGAAACTTTCCCTGAGAGTTTGCAGCAGGCAGCTCTCACTGTGTGTGTGTGTGTGTCCTGGCCAGCCTGAGGTTTGATCACACAAGTCAGTTATGCCAGAAATTCCAAATTATGGGAAATTCAGGTAGTGAATTTCAAATAACACTGTGGGAATAGTTGGAGCTTCTCTCCTGCCTCTTGGCTTCCTCATCCTCCTGCTTAGAAGTACTGAAAGACTTTGCTGTTGTTGATGTCTGGGCAGCAGCTGCTGCTTGTTACTGGCTTAAAAGCAAACATAAAAAGGATTAATCAGTTAAGAATTACTAAAAAGAAAGAAAATAAAGAAAAGAAGGGCACTGTCCCAAGCTGTGCCTGCATTCTTCATCTGAACTCTGATGAGGTTCTTGGGGCTGAGTTCTGGAGGGGCAGGAGGAGCCCTGGAATATCTGCAGTTATCTCCCACACTCAAAACATATCTCCCCACGTCAAAACACCTGGGAATCATCCCTTGCAGGCTGTGCTGCTGCCTCAGAGCTTCCCCTCACTTGGTATTGGTGGAAAAGTGGTGTCTTGAGCCTTTGCGGTGCCTTAAAATGGATCACAGGGCTGAGCTTGTCACTTACTGGTTACACTGGGAGGGTTTTGTACACAGCTCTGCCATGTGGAGGAGGCTTGGACCAAACAGGAAAAATCAGCACTTTCTATTTTGATTTTTAGGCCTGTAAATTCACTTTGTTTTCTCTGCTTCACATTACCTCATCCCCAAATGTTAAATACTGCTTGGCTTGGTTGGTGCCTTCCTTTGACACTTAGGCCCTGCTTGGAAGATGCCCCTTAAGGATGGATTTCCATGCCAACTTTGCCAAGAAATCTATGGATAAAATGCCCATTTGATTGCCTGTAACTGATATTTTAAGTTCATATTTAAGCAAATAGTTTTCTCTGAGTGTGATTTATTGTGATCCAACCACTCTTCTGCTCCCACCATGGTCTGTGAGGCAGCAGAGCAGCTCAAGCTCTTCCTCCTCCTCATCCCCTTCCTTCTCTGAAGCCTTTTTGAACCTCAGTGATGCATCAGACACCTTGAATTTCCTCCCACCTTGGGTCTTTCCCAAGGTGCTTCCCATAACAGTGCTGTGAGCAGAATAGGGGGAATGAGGCTGATCAGGGCAATACTGGGAATTTGGGAAGGACAAACTCAGTTCCAGTCCTTGAGAGTTTCCATTTCAGAGATGTAAAAAAAAAAAAAGGAGAAAATTCCCCACCTTTATGAAAATATATGAGTTTTAAAAAGTCTGGATTACTCTTCCCTGCTGGGTTTCCACTGGCACAAGAGCTTGGGAAAAACCAAAAAAAAACAATTTTCCCTTAACATCAAGTCACAGTCCATTGTCAGAGTCATGGCGGGACAGTGAACAAACTGGAAGTGAAACAGCAGCAGGAAAAAGGAATATTTTCTGTGCTGTCAGAAAGCAGGGAAAGGAGTAGAAGGTTGGGCTGCTGCTGTTGCAAAGCCAAGCACCTTGCCTGGAAAAAGGTTTACTTTGATTTGAAAACTGGTCCCTTCTTGGGTTCTTTGGGGTTTATTGTGTAAGAGCTGGGATTCTGTGTGGCAGCTTCTCCCAGAAAACACAGAGAGATGCAGGGTTGTTATTTATGTTGTATAGACTTTAAATAACAGGTTGTTAACTGTGGCTTCAGGGAAGGTGCTCACACTTGTAAGCTAACTTGGTAGGAAACTGTGAGCTGGGGAAAATGGATGTTTACTGCCTTCAATCCAAAATTATGTCACTTCTGTGGTATTTTCACTCCAAGCTGACAAACAGTGGTGAAGTAACTGAAATTTAAATTGAATTTACATGGCACTGAGCATCATTCTGTGGATGCAGCTCAGTTGGAAGTCCTTCAGAAAAGGGTAATTCTTGGACTTGCTCAGTTCCAGCCTTCTCTAAGAGCTGGGAGCAGGGCCAGAGTCCTGTCCTGTCCATCCCACTGGCCAGTCTCTCTGCCCATAGGAGCTGGCTCAGCCTGGCTTGGGAGCCAGGAGTGGGTCCAGGTTTCATCACTCCTGAATTGGGTTGGATTTGAGCTGCTTGACCTGAAGGTGAACTTATTCCTGAAATCTCTCCCAGGAGTCATTTATTTCTTCTCCTCTCCAAACAACCCAAAGCCTGAGCTGTAGCAAGAGCCACTGATGTAGAAAGTTCACGACTAAAAATAGCTTATGGTGTAGAGATAAATTGTTTCCTGATTAACACTTCATTTAAAAAAATTTGGTGCTATTAAATTTTCTTAAAATGGTGAGTGTACAGTATGTGAAGTATCCAAAAATGTGTTAGTGCCAGGGCCATCGTTAAGTGTGCTGAAGGTTGTTATCTGCTAACTGCTTGTGACATTTCAGATGCTGCAGGAATGGCAGCTCCACCTTCTCACCACTGTGAGCTTCCTGTCTGTCATTAATTGTGATCATCTATCAAATCCTTGGTGCTTTTTGCAGATCATGTAATAATCTTTTTCAACTGGGGGGGTCACTGTGAGGATTCAGATGTTACAATCAGGCTGGTGATGAGTAAAAATATTTATCAAGCCAAGAGCTCAGAAGCATGGGCAGTTTTCCCAAAGCCTTGTGGGTGCCTTTGCAAATAAATGCTGGACTGAGCCCTAAATTCTGAATTCCCTGCTTGGAGGTGGCTGAGGTGGCCTGGAGTGATTGTTGGGAGTTGTCTGTCACTAACTCTGCAGTTGGGTGCAGAACACTTTCCACACTCCAGCTCCAGTTTTATGCACTTGCCACAGATCACAAATGCAAGTTTGGGACTTACTTTTGTCATCCATCACCCCAGTCAATTTTCCATCTGGGTGACTCTGCTGTTGGCTCAGTGATATACAGTTGCAGCAACGGGAAGGAGAAGTTGGCAGTTTGCTCGTTTCTGAGGAAAAAAAGCCCAATTTCAAGTGCATCCGAGATTTCCCTTTCATCCCACTAGAGGGGGATCCCTCAAGGTCATTTTCTCTGCTTCCTCTGGGCTGGGATTTGCCCTTTCCAGATTTAGAGAAATACAAACTTTCATTTAGTTAGTATGCTATATCCCTCGATAATGAGAGAAAAGGAGCAGGGCACAATAATGAAATAAATATTTGTTAAAATAACTGTATTAGTTAAATATTGAGAAAGACGAGTTTGCTGAGATTTTTCTCTTTAGGGAGAAAAAAAGGGAAAAATGAGCTGTGTGAGGATCCTTTCTGGAGTGGGCAAACCCCTGATGCTGCTGCGGTGGATGAAGGGTGGGGATGTGTCACAGAGCTTCAGGCAGGTGACTGGAGCCTGCAGGCAGTGCCTGTTTCCCTCTGGATGATTTTCATGGCTCTGTGACCGTACAAAATCCCAAATCTGCCCTGTGCACCCGATGCCATCCCGGTGTCCTGAGGGTCACAGGGAGCAGCACGAGCTGGTTGGGTGTTCAGACCTTGGCAAGTGATGAGTAAAAAAAGGTGGATGTCTGTGCTTTTCCCCCAGTGATTTTAAGGTATTAAAGCCATCGGGAGGGTTGAAGCTGATTTACCAAACGGGGGAGGAAAAAAAAATAAATTCACAAATGTGTTTGGAGTATTGAACTGCCGTTGACATCTAAAGTCCCAACCATGCTGTTTTCCTCCACACTCCAGCAATCAGGACATCCAGCAAACCCATAAAAAACCCAACTAATAGCATGAATATTCAGTGACCTAGAATACTAATTATTGTAATGAATATTAATGTGATCGGACTTGCTTTTTCCTCTTCTCTTTCTCTCTGGCTCGGGTTTGTTTTTTTCTTTTTTTTTTTCCCTCTATTTTTTTTTTTTAATTTTTTTTTTTTTCCACTCAGCCGGCTCTAAAGATGGACCATAATGAGAGCATTTAAGAGAGAGAGCGCTCTCCGGCGTGACAGGGACCGGGGTAATAAGGAGAGCTTGATTAACGTGGTGCACTTGGGGGAGAGATGAGAAGATTCACGTGGGCCTGTTGTGGGGGAGGCAATGAGGCACCGGCGGCTGTGTTGCTGCTCCCTCAGATTAATGAGGCCTAAGAGTGCATTAGGAACAGTGACAAAGGTTTGATCTAATGGGCTCAGTCATTTTTCCTTTGAGTGACAGACGCACAGAAGTAATTGGCTGTGCAGAATGGCAGCTCATTGGCAGTACTTAAGGATACATTATCCCCGTTGTGTGGCCCGCAGAGGCTGTTTATCAAAACTGCTCACACTGCAGACATGCATTCACTTAGCTGCTGTTACAGTGGCAAGAGCTATTAAAAAGAGGGGGGAGAAAAAAAAAAAAAGAAAAAAAAAGGGAAAAAGTCATCTCGCGTTGGTATCTATTGTCTCTTTTGCGAAAATAAAGTTTCTTTGTTCTGTTTCCCGGAGAGGCGGTGAATGCCAGCAGTGGTCCCTCCCCAGCCCAGCCCAGCCCAGCCCAGGAGGCTCTGGCAGGGCTTGGGGAGGGCTGGAGCCCGTGGGAAGCTCCCAAAGTTAGATCCAGCCCACAGGTAGGACCTGCCACCCCCTCTCCAGTCCCATTATTGATCATTTCCACAGACAGTCGAAGGGACTGGGGAGCATTTTACATCCTTCGCCTCAGGGCCTGCACATGCTCTGCTGTACCTGCCTCAGAATGGTTTGGATCTCTGCTGTTATTTTTCACAAAGTTAAATCCATGGTTCCTGTCAGGATTCACAGCCAAATAAGAGCAACAAAAAGCAGGTTTTGCCAGCAAAGCACTCACTTCTGGGTCTTAAAGCTGCCGTCCCTGAACAAGCAGGTAGCCTCAACCAGGATGTCAAGCATATCTTATTTATTACTGTTATTTGTTAAAACTACAGAAAAATAATAATAATCTGCCTGCCAGGGAAGGAAAGCAGGCTTTGATCCCAGCAGAATAAAGAGTGGGGGATCTCAAGCAGAAGCCCGCGGTGAAGATCTTGGGTTTAACTTTCTTTTAGAAGAGATGTCTCCTCTGATGACTTCATTTTCCTCCACACTTGCTGTGTTGCTTTGGCATGCTCTGAGAATAATAGCTTTCCTCGTTATACTCCCAGCACCACGTCCTTCACTGCCAGGATATTTCTTGGCACTGCCTTGTTTGTTCATTAGTACTGACCCCACTCGGTCTGTGTGCTGCTGATCGAGCCCAGTCCGGCAGGGATGGACATGGAAGGGCTTCCTCTAGGAATAGCTGCTTGTCCTTAGGAATTTTGTTGAGTAAATAAATGCTTCTGGAAGAAAGAAGTCTTAAAACTAAGTTAAACTCACGAGCAAGTTTGCTGCTGCAGTGCTGAAAGTGATCGTCAGCGTGTTGGGGGAGAGTTGCAGTGCTGGAACCAGCATGGTTTGGAAAGATTTGTCACAGAGTCACAGTGGTTTGGGTTGGAAGGGACCTGAAGGATCATCTTTGTCCAACTCTGCCCCTCACTCCTTCTTATTTCATGTGTGAGGAGCCTCAGGTAATTTCAGGTGCCTAATGAAGCAGGGCAGGGACCTTGTGCTGCTTGCACACTTCCGTCGGGATGGAACAGAATCCATGGCAGTACTTGAGGGAATTCCCCTGAAGAACCTGGCTCTGAAATTTAGAGCTCTTCAGGTCCCACAGTCTCCTGAGAACACAGCCAGACACCTGGGCTGTATTCTGGGACACCTGGGCCTCCCTTCCCAGCATGGGGCTCTCCTCAGTGGGAGAGGCAAGGAGGTGTTTGCTCAGATTTCAGTGCAGCACACAATCTCCAGAGTGGGCACAGGATGCACCTGGAAAAGGTGGGTGCTGAGGCAGCAAACTAATGGAACCCAGGAGAGCATCCCCAAATATTCCTGGTAGGTGAGGGAGAGGCAGGAAGCACAACTGGGATGGTCAGACACTTCCCAGGAAAGGTTTGCTCACTGGAAAGGTTTCTGCTTTACCTCTGGGAGTTCATTCTGGGCGTGCTGCAGGGCTGAGGGTGGGAAGGGAATGCTGGGATGGTCAGACACTTCTCAGCAAAGGTTTCTGCACACCTCTGGGAGTTCATTCTGGGCGTGCTGCAGAGCTGAGGGTGGGAAGGGAATGCTTCCCATCTTTCTGCAGCCAGCAGTGGGGCTTCTCCCTTTCCACCCTGAAGAGACTCCAGGGAGCAGTGTGGGTTTGGAAGGGGCATCCACAGCCAATCTAACCTACTTGACAGTGCCTGGTGCTGAATTAGAGGGCATTTCAAGAATAGGCAGAATTCCTACAACACAAATTGACCCGACATGATTTGAAACAATTAACCCTCTGATATCAAGAGTCAGGATTTCCTGACCCACAACTCTAATGTATTTTTCATTAGTTCTAACAGCTGGTGAGCGCAGCCCTCTGGCCTTAAGAGGTTTATTTCCTTCTCTTTCTCTTTTTTTTCTGGAAGAGAAACTCGTCATGAGCTCGAGGAGCTTGGCACAAATGAAACATGGTGAAAGCAGAGCAGTAGGGCTGCAGTTTATGTGATTCAGTCTTTCTGTGCAGCCCCCTGCGAGTCTCACACGCTGCTGCCTCATGGAAAAATACAGTTCTGCTTCACAACTCCTGCTCTGGCTGCTCATCTCATCAATCCAGGAGTGTATTGGTTGCACTTGTGAATGTAACTTCTGGTAGCTGATTTGTTTGGAGGAAATGTGTCTGCAGCAGGGAATGGAAATAATTTGTGCCGAGCATCGTTTGTGTCACTTGTGTCTCACTTCTCAGGGTCTGCTTGTGAATTGTATTCCTTCTGCATTTGGGATTAGTGGGTGGTGTAGTTGGTGAAGGCTTCAACTGATGTGTGTGTTCCACTAACCTGTGATGATTCACAGGATTATTAACTTAAAAACCATCAAATGTGGGATTGCAGACATGCTGTCCCTCATACTGTTCCATTACAGGAGCAAACAAGACCAAAACCACGAGTGCTTTATTTTTTGTTGGACAAGTCACTCCACATATGTAACCCAGCATTTATATTAACCTTAATTGCATATTTTAATCCCATTTTTACAATAGACCTTTTGGCTTTTACCTGTTAGACTCACACTGTTCACATCTTGTCAAGCCCCCTGATTGGGTGGATCCTGGTTATTTTAATTTCATTTCTAAGTCTTGCATTTCTGCTCTTGTTCTCCTTGTGCCCCCGTGTGTGTTTCCCTCAGCTTCTCCACTCTCCTTGCCTTCATTCCTCGTGCTCTTTGCAGCGTTTTACACTGAATAAATGGGCATTTAAATGGGATTTCGTGTGAGCACGCTCGCTTTTCTTAGGGGCTGCTCTGCTGAGCAGTGGCCAAACCTGGAAATTACCTTGAATCTTAATTTGGATGGGTTTTGTGGGGCTTAATTGTTTGAACGTTTTGTAAGCGCGGCCGTAACGGGGTGTTTTATAACATCAGAAAAGATAGTTTTAATAAAGCTGTCTAGAGCTAGAAAGAGGAACTCTTTCTTTGATGCTCCTTTGGTAGATGAAAACATTTTTGTTCAATAGGAGACCAGCATCTTTTTTTTGCTCATTTGAGACAAGTTCTGGCAACATACTGATATTCATTCAAATATAAATGCCATATTCCCTTTGAAATGCAAATTGTTTAAAGAAAAATAGCATATGGTAGAGGTAAGTACCTTTTCAAATCAGCTCCCACACTTTAGGGATGTGAGTACAGCTAAAATTATTCTTTGGAAAGAATCTGGAGCCTTTGACACATTGAAGCTTGAACTAATCAAGGCTTCCCAGTAAGCATATACACATATCCATATCAAGGAAACAGTGCTGAGAATACATGGATTAGCATAGTAATTTAACTGCCCCCTGCTAATCAACTTAAGCAACCAGCTGATGCATGCAGGATGCATTTGAAGAGGCAACTCTTTCACAGCTCCAGCCTGGGCCAGGTAGCAGAGCAGGAGCCTGGGGTCGGTGTGGAGATGGGAGTCTGTCCTTGGCTGGGGGGACAAGGGGTGCAGGATGTAAAGGCTGACCCAACACACAGGCTTTGCTGGTCATGGATCAGGGAACCACAGAATGGTCTGGGCTGGAAGGACCCTTAAACCTCATCTGATCCAACGCCCTGCCCTGGGCAGGGACATCTGCAGCATTTCCACTGATGCTGCTGGCCTCCTCTTCTTCACTGTCTCCTGCTTGTCTGCTGAAAGGCTGAACTGGTCTTAATTCTGTCAAGGATTTGTCCCGGAGGAAAATTAAAGGAGTTTTGCCAGGTCTGGTTTGGGGTTTGCCCATGGTAGACGGGAAGAGCTGTGGGACTCTGTTGGAGAAGCTCTGGCCAGAGCAGCAGTCCTTGTTTTGGGGTGGCAGCTTTAGTGCCTGGTGTGGGGTTCATGCAGAGGGACTGAGAAGTGGGAAAATCAGAGCTGGATTGGGAAAAAATGATTTTTAAATGAGCTTCTAAGTAACAAATTTGTGCTAGAGCTGAGCATATCAAGGAGGGGAACAGGAAAGGAAAGGCACACTATTTTCTGTAGCCTGGCACTTCTGATGTCTACTCAGGGATGCTGGCTTGGTGATCTGATATGCCACGAAAATACACACCTTGCAGCACCTGGGCAAAGTGGGATTTAATCCTGAATAAATATTATCATAAAAGTTGCAGGATAAAGGATACCAGGCTGTGGCAGTAGGAAAGGGGGAGCTGGGCTGGGTTCATCAGAGTTCACTCAAGTGTCACACAAATACACTTGTTTTGTGCTAGCAACCTTTGAGAGAGGTGCAGTGGAAGAAAAATTCTGCTTTGTTTCCCAGAACAAGTCACTTCTGAACAGGTTCATGTCTCAGTGTGGGGCTGGAGCTGCCTCAGGTGGCATTGAGGGGAGAGGAGAGCTTTTGGTGCTGACATGATGGCACAGAAACCTTGGTGGTCTCTTCTCAAGGTGTTGGTTTTGCATCATGGTCACAAGGTGATGGGACCCTTGTGTTCAGAAGCTTGTGGGCTAGGTAGGAGATGTCAGCACAAAAATATCACTGCTTGTGTTGTGTCTGTGCTGGCCTAAATCTTGAGCTGGTAGAACCCACTCTCAAACTCTTGTCACTCACTCACATCAGCCATTCCCTTTAATTTGGTGGATCATCAAAACAATTTATTAATATTCATCATTTTTCTGGATTGTGAAATGCAGAGGAAAAGGGGATTTCACAGCGAGCATCACAGAAGCTGATTTGGAAGGAGAGATTTCTTTTAAGGCAGCCAAAATGCAGCTTTGGTCAGCTCATGTTTTCATTTCCTGTTGTGGTTTTAAAATACTGAATTGCAGTTTAGTCCTCTGTTCCGTAGTCTCATGCCTTGGGAGGTCCCAACAAGGTTCCAAAACCCACCTTAGACTTTGCATAATGAAACAAATGAGTTTTCCTGTCTATATTTCATTTCAAAGCAGGGATTGCCAGGCAGAAGTTCTGGAGGGCTGAATAAGTACATTGAAGACACAGATACTGTGATGGATCTGTGCTAAGGACTAAAGAGGAGATTTTGTCTTGGGAAAGGGGAGGAGAGAAAGGGACAATTATGCCAACTCTAATAAACACAAAGTAGTTCACTAAGCTCTGCTGTCTTCCCAAAGGCTGCTCTGGGAAAAGACATAATGATAGAACTGGGAGTCAGGAGATCTGGGTTTTATTTTCAAGTCTGCCACAATCTTCCTTTGTGGCCCTGGGTCATTTAACCTCTGAAAAATGGGGGAAATGATAGCAGATAATTAACAACCTCACAGGAGCATTGAAAATTAATTCATTAATTTTTCTGAACTCATCAGTAGAAGGTGCAATGGAAATGCAAAGTGTGAGGGTGCGTTATAACACTGCGTCTGTTCCCTTCCCTTTGCATGTGGTTTTTAAGAGTGTTCTTCAATCCAGAGAGGACCTGTGGGGCACCTTTAGAGAGCCTGTCACAAGGAATGAAACTGTAAATTCTTTGTGGCTTTATGATGTGCAAGGCCTGTGGCTAGGGATGGAGTAAAATGTGCTCAGAACCCAAACCGTGGTGCAGGTTTTGGCCCATAGCAAGTTGTGAGTAAGACTATCAGAAACCTGAGTTTCTGGAAATGTTTTAATTGTTTCTGCTCTAAAATGTATTCAAGCAGATCCCACTTGTCCTGTTTTATGGTGAGAAACCTGTCCCTGTCACTCCCCCTTGAACACAGCTCCCAGCATTTTAATGTCCTAGGCCTCAGTGATTGTGAAAATACAGAAGTGTTTGCTGGGTAAAGGCTGTTCTTTGTGTGTCCCCTTTTGTGTCACATTCCAGGGACCATCCCCAGGAATGATACTTGCAGTCAGTCCAGAGTTCTGCTTTGTGTCACAATGTTGTTTTAAGATTAAATGTCCAAGAATTTTTTTTTTTCCCTCTTGGTCTCTCACTGCTGGCAGTCCTTTGCTCCCCATCAGTGTGTTCTTGGGGGCCATGCCTGTGTCAGGTATTATTTAGAGCTGGATTGTTTTAAATTCTTGGAGTTGGCTCAGTTGTATAAACAGTGGCTTTTAGGAATAAACTGATGCAGCATTCACATTCTCCGAAAAAATCCCTTTGCCCAGGATTTTTCTCCTGGGAATCTGAGGAGCCTCAGAGAAAAGGAAAACAATTCTTATCTCATTTGCTTCTCCTGTGCTGTGCTCATGTGGAATGTGTTTGGGGATTGTTCACCCACAGGTGATTGTTCCATTGGGTTCTGCTGTGAGTTGTTTTGGCTCTTTGGCCAATCAGGGCCAAGCTGTGTCAGACTCTGGAGAGAGTCACATGCTTTCATTATTATCTTTTAGCATTCTGTATCCTTTCTGTATTCTTTAGTACAGTATAGCATTCTTTAATATGATATAGTATTATAAAGTAATAAATGAGCCTTCTGAGAATATGGAGTCAGATTCATCATTCCTGCCTTCATTGGGGCATTCCCAGCAAATACAATAAAATTGATTTTCTGTGCCCAGTCTAACAAGCAGAGAAGCTCCAGAGAGTGTGCCTGGTAGCAGAGTGGTGGAAGGCCATGTTTCCCAGAAGGTGAATGAACAGAATGAGGTGATACCATGAAAAACTTGGCTTTTTTGATCTTCTTAGCTGGGTTGGAGCTGGTCTCAGGACCGTCAGCTCCGGCGCTTCAGGGAGGGTCATTGTGTGGGTGAAGTTACCCCTTCTTTCTGCTCATTAAGCACCCCCCATCCATCCTGACACAAAATCCCTCCTGTGCTCTCTATTGACACGATTTGTTTTCCCTTTGTGCCTAGGGAACGTGACTACTAGCACATCTGTGTCTCAGATGGCCAGTGGGATCAGTCTGGTGTCCTTCAACAGCCGCCCGGACGGTTTGCACCAGCGCTCCTACTCGGTCTCCAGTGCAGATCAGTGGAGTGAGGCCACAGTCATTGCCAACTCTGGCATTAGCAGTGGTAAGAAACCTGCAGCTCTGGGGGTTCACGTGCCTTGGGGTGAAGGGGGACTCTGGTGCTCTTGGTTTTTTCCAAAAGGGAAAAGAAAGGGAAACAAAATGGCGCCCCCCGTGTTGTGTTGTTGGGTGCTGAACTGGCAGAGTCTGAGGGGAAAATTGGAATTAGAAAAAGGGAATGGATTAACTTTGAATTTTTTATGTGACTGAGCAAGGGGGAATGGATTTAAACGGAAAGAGAGGAGGTTTAGCTTCGATATTAGGGAGAAATCCTTCCCTGAGAGGATGGTGGTGTTAGCAGTGGTAAGGAACCTGCAGCTTTGTGGGGTTCACGTGCCTTGGGGTGAAGGGGGACTCTGGTGCTCTTGGTTTTTTTCAAAAGGGAAAAAAAAGGAAACAAAATGGTGCCCACACCATTGTGGTGTTGGGTGCTGAACTTGCAGAGGGAACAATTGGAATTAGAAAGAATGGGAATGGATTAACTTTGACTTTTTTTTGTGTGACAGGGCAAGGGGGAATGGCTTTAAAGTGAAAGAGAGGAGGTTTAGCTTGGATATTAGGGAGCAATCCTTCCCTGAGAGGATGGTGGCACTAACAGTGGTAAGGAACCTGCAGCTTTAGGGATCCCACATGCCTCGGGGTGAAGGGGGATTCTGGTGCTCTTGGTTTTGGTCAGAAGGGAAAAAAAAGGGAATGAAATGGTGCCCAGCGCGTTGTGGTGTTGGGTGCTGAACTGGCAGAGGGAACAATTGGAATTAGAAAGAAGGGGAATGGATTAACTTTGACTTTTTTTGTGTGACAGAGCAAGGGGGAATGGCTTTAAAGTGAAAGAGAGGAGGTTTAGCTTGGATATTAGGGAGCAATCCTTCCCTGAGAGGATGGTGGCACTAGCAGTGGTAAGGAACCTGGAGCTTTGGGGGGATGAAGGGGGACTTTGGTGCTCTTGGTTTTTTCCAAAAGGGAAAAAAAAAGGAAATGAAATGGCACCTACCCCATTGTGGTGTTGGGTGCTGAACTTGCAGAGAGAAAAATTTGAATTAGAAAAAAGGGAATGGATTAACTTAAACATTGACTTTTTTGTGTGACAGGGAAAGGAGGAGTGTCTTTAAAGTGAAAGAGAGGAGGTTTAGCTTGGATATTAGGGAGAAATCCTCTCCTGAGAGGATGGTGGCACTAGCAGTGGTAAGGAACCTGCAGCTTTGTGGCGGTGCTTTGGTGCTCTTGTTTGTTTTCAAAAGGGGAAAAAAAAAGGGAAGTGAAATGGTGCCCGCCCTGTTGTGGCGTTGGGTGCTAAGGGAAAAATTGGAAACTTGCAGAGGGAAAAACTGGAATTAGAAAAAAGGAAAAGGATTAACTTTAAACACTGACTTTTTAGTGTGACAGGGCAAGGGGGAATGGCTTTGAACTGAAAGAGAGGAGGTTTAGCTTGGATATTAGGCAGAAATCCTTCCCTGAGAGGATGGTGAGGCCCTGCAGAGGTTGCCCAGAGAAGCTGTGGCTGCCCTGGGAGTGTTCAAGGCCAGGCTGGATGGGACTTGGAGCAGCCTGAGAGAATTCTGCTGTACTTTTTTCAACATTAAGGTGCAATAATGTAGTTGCAATACTGCTTAATTTTAATTTCAGGTACATAATCATAGGATCCCAGAATGGTCTGGGTTGGAAGGGACCTTCAAGCCCATCTTCTCCTGCCATGGGCAGGGACACCTTCCACCATCCCAGGCTGCTCCAAGCCCCATCCAGCCTGGCCCTGGACCCTGCCAGGGATGGAGCAGCCACATAATTAATGTGTGTTGTTTGCTTGAAACTCAGATTCCTTGCCCTGTGTGATGGATATTAGCAGTAAATGACCCTCCAGATCCTCTCCTCAGTGTGTCCTTTCTCTGCTGTGCTCCTGCTCCACACTCCTAGTGTTTCCTCTGTGGAGCATTGAACAGCATTAAAAGGAGCAGGCACTATTCCTGGTGGTGTTTTGGAATTATTAGGTTGTAGCAATAATTGTTTTTAAAGGGTAGATGTGATGTTTGCTACCAGACCAGGGTGAACAGGTCAGGAGAAAGGGGAGGAATACAGTTTCTGATGGCTGCCCCTAAAATGGGAGCAGTTAGGGGAATATGGGAGCTATTTCACATGTCCCACATATATCTCTGTGTCTGTGAAAGGTCTGAACCTGAGTATAGCCCTGAGAGCATCTCTGGGCAGGTTTTTAGTGCCACCTTAGGAGAGCAGAGGGTTTAAAACCATGACCACCGTGTTTCAGAGTGACATTAACTATCAAATTCACACTTAGCACAGCACAGACCTTTTCCTGGAGCTGCAAACATGGGGGCAGCACCTTCAGGAGAATTTGCATTAAAATGCTCCAGATGTTGCCTCAGAGTTTTCTGAGCGAGCCTTGCAGGAAGGCAGGGGTGTTGTGAAGCAGCACAGGGAAACAAATGCTCCAGCCCTGTTCTGCTCTGTGTCCCCTCAGCTCACCCACTCCTGGTGAAGCTTTTAGGGGAGGCAGCATTGTCCTGCATGGATGCTGAGCTGGTTTCCATCTTTAAATCATACATTTTCTGCCTCCTTTTCCTGAACTGCTTGCTCATTTTAATCCACCCCAGCTCCACCTCCCTTCTGGAAGGTTAGACCAAAGTTTGGGCTTTTTGTGCCTTTTATCCTGTGGCTTTTCTAAGGCAAGATGAGGAATGTTGGGTGCTGGCTGTAGGGGGAAAGCAGGGGCTGTAGGCTGCAGTGCTGTGCACCCTGACACACCTGCACGCAGGTGAGCAGGTGCCATCCCTGTGCCACATGTCCCAAGTGAGGCTGCAGGGGAGAAAAACCTCCAAAATTCAGTGAACTCCTACCCTGGAGTGGAAATAGAATCTTAAAAATGAGAAATATCCCCTGAATTCCTGCCTTTCCCATCCCCTTGACTTCAGAATGCTGGGGTTGCTGGACTTGCCTTTTGCTCCTGCTGCTGATCCTGAGCTGGTTTGCAATTCCTGGTGAAGGGAACCTGTTCTCCTACCCCAGCCCTGCACTCTTCCATATGTGCAGTACCTTCTTTCTGACTTGACAATCGTGTGGGATTACTTCTGGCTCAGAAGAGATGACAGCCAGAATTACCTATGAAATACTTATTTTGAAATTGCAGGTGACTGCTGGGTGCTTGTGAAGAAGCCTACCTCAAATAATTTCTTGCAGAGGTTCTAATATTTAAAGTATTTTTTGAGGGGTTGTTTTTTTATAAATATGGAGGGAAAACTGGATTAAAAACGAGTTTTAGGCAGCAGACTCAGAAGCATTGCACTAAAACTCCTACAAAACCTCAAGAATAATTGATTGCTCTGAGTGTATCATCTTTGGGTAAGCTCAGAGATGTGGCCTTTATGTTGGCAAGTTGACGCATGAAAAACCCTTTTTAATTTCTGGGGTTTTTTTCTCCATTAAAAGATTTTTGAATTTTAGTCATAAAAAGCTAATACTGTGAAAGCAGCAGGTATGGCAAGAAGCTAAGCATCTTTTGGAATTCAAATGCCAATGTACTGGAGAATATGCCTGCTTATTGTCACGTGGTTTTATTGTAGACAAAATAACATATTGGGATTCAATTTTTCTCTGCACCTTTTTTTCACATTAAATTAATACTTTGTGTGGCTCCCGAGAACTTTTCAAAGTCTTCCAAACCAGACCTTTGGTTTCCTGGGGCTTCTGTCTTTCAAGCAGCTGTGAACATCTCCTAATTAGATAAATTACTTTGTAGTGGGCAGAGCCACAAAACAGGAGGTGCTGGTTAAATTAAAGGGGAAAAATAGAAAAATCCATTCTCTGAAATGGAATGCCCCACTGCTTTATGACTATTACTGTTGTAAGGTTTTACATTTAAGTACCTGAGGTTTAAAATTAAATGTCTAATATAATTTGGTGCTGGTAACATGAAGCCTGTGCCTGCCCTGGGAGAAAATCTCGACAGCTTAGTTTGGTGTTTCAAATTGCTGCGTGCTGGATAGTGAGCAGCTCGTGCTGCTGGCTCACTATTTAGCTCACTCCCACCTGCTGTTCAGCATCATTTCCAATGCAGGAACATATTTGCCTTAAAAACTCCCCAAATTTCAAAAGGCTGTTCCAGCAGCACATGAAAAATTAATTCTTTTTGCCTTTTTTCCTCTTTTTTTATTTTTTTTTCCTTCCCCCTTCTCCTCCGTGCTCTTGTAAGTGCTTGACAGAAGTAATTTTAGCAGCAAGAGAGAATAAAAACTGGGGGCAGTAAATCCCTGTCCAGGAACCTCTTGTGTAGATTCTTTATGGAGCCAGAATTGATCTGTGTGTCAGATCCTGATGTAGTTTCAACTGTTTATCACCCTAATGGTGGTAGGGAGACCATGAACATCAACTTATAATCCCCCATGAAAGAAATTGGTGTTTGCAGTCAATGAAGGAGCAGCTCAGCTTTATTGATAGATTTGGAACAATTACTGCTGCTCCAGCTATTGGCCCAGAGGTTTTCCTGGATCCCACTGGAATCCTGCGATGTTTTTTCCTCTGATAAATCTCCTCCTTGACGTTTTGTTGGTTTTTTTTTTTTTTTCTTTTATCACCCAGAATTATCTGCAGTTGCTCATTGCTGGGGCACAGGAGGGTTTCTTGTCTCAGGGGAGATATTTTTGACCCATTTGGGTGTTAAAGTTCTGCTCTGGATTGTTCATCCCACAATTCCTCCTCTGTAAATCCAGCTGTTATTTGCATAAAATCACAACTTGGAAAATAGTGATTTTTACTTGGAAAAACCCTCAAATATCATCAAGTCCAACCCTTAACCCAGCACTGCCAAGCCCACCACTAATCCCTGTCCCTAAGTGCCAAATTCAAACATTCTTTGAACACTTCCAGGATGATGGAAGTGTTCCACCCTTTCCCTGGGCACCCTGTGCCAGTGAGGAAATCTTCCTGCCAGGAGGGAACTGCCCAGGGAACAGGGACAGGAGGAGAGGGAGCAGCTTCAGGCTGAACCAAGGGAGGCTCAGGTTGAACATCAGCAGGAATTTCCCCATGGAAAGGGTGCTCAGGGATTGGAACTGCCCAGGGAGATTTGGATCCCCATCCCTGGAGGTGTCCAAGGATCTCCTGGATGTGGCACTCAGAGCTCTGGGCTGGGGACAGTGACAGGTTGGACTCTGTGGTCTTGGAAGGCTTTTCTAATTCCTTGATTTTAGTGGTGCTGATGTCCCTGAAGAGCTGGGTCTGTCTGCTCTCCAGTCTTCACAGTTTGTGCATCTCTGAGGAACCAGACAGACAGACAGACCCTCCATTTGCCAGCAGAGGTTTTGTGGTGCCTTGCAGAAGTGAGATTTATGAGCCATCACTCTGAGAAGACCAAGGATGTCATTTCCCACCTGGGGATGAAGCAGCAGCTTGGTTCATTCTCTTTTTCAGTATCCTGCTTTATCATTTGGCTTCCGTGCCCTGAGACCATCAGAGGCAAGGATTCAGCATCCAGCTCTCCTGACAGAGCCCTGCAAACAGCACTCTGCATGGGACAGGGATTTCTGCTCCCTGCACTTGTAAATTGTCATTTGAATTCCAGCATGATGTAAAATTCTGCAGTAAATCAAATATCTGTTTAAATATCATCCACTTAGGCTTTATCACTGTACAATTGCTTGTACGGGCCATTTGAGCTGGGCTGTAATTTATGGCAGTTGTAATACCTGGTGTCTTCTGAGTTCCTCACAGTTTGGTCTTAGGGTTTATTAATGTAAAATTGAGTTCTCACTGTGCCATGGGGTGTGAGAGGTTGCTGGAGTGTTGATATTAATGCAGACCTTGCAACTTGCCTTCCTTGTCTGATCCTAAGTGCTGGGAATGATTAAATGATGGAGCCTTCTGCTCTGCCTTGGGAGAGGAAATGGTTCAACCTGACATCAGAAAATACCATTTAGAGCTCTTGGAATTCCATAGGCAAGCCCTTGACCAGGATCAATTATACAATTTCAAATAGATTTGTAGAATTTTGGAATTGGTTTTGGTCGGTGTATGCAGATGGTTTGGGTCAGAAGAGCTTTTTCCTCCTTTTAAAATATGGAAATTGTGACTGAAAAGCAAATACAGATTTATTTTCTCCTTTTTTTTTTTTTTTTCTAGCTGCTTTAGAGCTACTCTGGGATTTTCTGTAGTTCTTACTACTTAATATAATAAAATTCACCATGCATAATATGTACACATAGTTTACATTATTTTACACAAGACAGGAAAGGGAACATTCTTCTCCTTTTCATACCTTTTTGTGATCCACAAATTGCTTTTGGCAAAATATTTCCAGAGGGAAACTATTGCAGTTGAGCAGGGCAAACTCTGCTAGTAGCACCTTATTATTTCCTTTGTTGTCTCAGCATACCTTGAGGAAACTTGGCTTATAAAGCACTATTTTCTAACAATCTCTGCAAAGCCATCCCCTTTCAGCATGAGGTTGTGTGCTGAGAAACTTCCAGTATTTAAATTTACCTGGCATTCTTGACAAGCTCTCACCTGAAATAGCCCAGTCAGCCAGAAATATGAAAAAACTCTGTGTAGCAGAGGAAACTGGTAATTTTTTGTATTGCTGATCCTGCAGGACTTGAGGTTTCAAACTGGTTTTAATTCAGCCAGGGGACGATGGGGTTTTGCAACCTGTGGTTCCCCAAAGTAAGGCAATGCCTGGAGGGCAGTGCTGATAAATAAATGCTCTGGAAAGGAGTTTGGAGCATTAACCCAGCTGGTGCTGCCTGCCTGGGGTTTTTGGGAATGTGTTATCCTCTGGAAGCAGCAGCACCCAGTGCTCACCCCTCCTGTTCTGCAGCCATGGGGAATCTCAGCTCAGTGGGAGCCTTGGGGCCACCATCCCTGGAAATGTTGAAAACTCTGTGGCACTTAGGAACCTGTGCTGGGTCAGGGGCTGGACCCAAGGGTCTCAGAGGGCTTTTCCACCCTAAACATGCTGTGGGGCTGTGCCTCTCTCAGAGGGCTTTTCCACCATAATCATGCTGTGGGGCTGTGCCTCTCTCAGAGGGCTTTTCCACCATAATCATGCTGTGGGGCTGTGCCTCTCTCAGAGGGCTTTTCCAGCCTACATCATGCTGTGGGGCTGTGCCTCTCTCCTGCCCACCCAGGCCATGGTGGCAGCTCGGTGACACCAAACTGGAGGTGAGCTGGTGCCATCTGGGCCTGGTGTCCAGCATGGAGGTGACATCAAAGAATGAAAGGTGTGAAAGCAGCTCTTCACTTTGTGTCTCTGGTGGCACCAAGAGCCCTCTGAGGTTTGAACTCTGCCATGATGTTGGTTTAGGGAGGACTTTGGGAATTCTGCACAGCTTGACTGAGTTTCAGCTGCTCCTCTGTTTATCCAGTGCTGCTGCTTAAATCCTTTTTGCAATTCTCCATCTGCTTTTCTTGTTGAAGATCTTCTTTCTGCTCTACCCCTGATTAAAACACAAAGAATTGTTGCATTCAGCAATTACATCCTGCTCTTGATTCCAAGACACATGACTTTGCATCCTCAGGTAATTTGGCATTGGCAACCTGATGCTGATATTAATGTTGCTCACAGCCTGGAGTGCCAAATGTCTGTCAGTAAATTGTTCATGGGACTAAATTAACTTCTTGACTGAACTATAAAGCTCTGGGTTTTCCCAGCATTTACTCATGGGTGTTTAAATACAGACTTTGGATTTACACTGAGGTAAAAATGCAAGTAGCATGTTCTTTATAACAGGGGGAAAAGGTGATTTGTTCCTGGTTACTGATGTTGATTAATCTGGTTTGATTATCTGGCAATGTTCAGTAAATCAGTGCTTTTTCTGCCTGTTGTCACACCTTCTCTGTTATCCCCACTCAGGAGAAAAAAAGAGGGAAAAGCCCTCAAGCCAGAGCACTTTACTTTTATTCCTGGAGGTTAGGCTTTAACCTGACGGAATAGTGAGGAGAGTGAATGTTGTCTTCATCAGCTCTTCAAGCTCCTGTCCAAGAAACACTTCCCAAAGTCAGGGCTTCTCCAGGAAGGCAGCTGGATACCCACCATGGATCTGTGTAGCTCAGACATTTGACAGACACAGCCCTTAAAGTCTGCAAAATGCATTCTCGTCTCTGGTTTTGTATTAGAACCAATGTTTTGGATCATTACATAAAAACATTTTAATTTAAGGTATAATATTGGAGATGATCACAGCTCTGGACAAGGGAATTCTTCATCAGGGAGGCTGTCCTGTAATCTCATTTGTATTTAGAAGAGTGTAAGTTTTAAAGGTTTTTATTTTGCATGTTTGCAGTTTAAGGCTGCTTTAATCTGAAATGTTTGCAGTAATTGCAGGGAATTAAATACATGAGCTGGATTCACACAATATCCTGCAGGAGGTTGTGGACTTGGAAAATAAAATCACGTTTGCAGAGAACATTATAAATCGAGAGACACACTCTGAAGTAAACACAGAGGAAAGACATAATACTGCAAGAGCAGAATGTGACATTTTATAAACTCTTTGATTCAAGTAGTGTGCCTTAACAAATTTCATAAGCCCACTGAATTCTGTATTTAAGGACTTTATAAGGAAGACTTTAGGAGGGAGATAAATAAGCTTCCCAAATCAGCAAGCTTTTATTTTCCCTTAATCTTTTTATCTTAGTGTAAATAAGCTCAGTTTATTTAATAATGTAAATTCTAAATTTATTTTAAGTGCTGTAAAGGTTTAAACACGAAGCTGAGAAACAAAATGTTCATGTCCCATGGGAGCAATTCCTGATCTCAGGATTTCTTCTTTGCACATCCACATTTCACAAGTTCCAGCAGATGCTTCTAAGAGTCCCATCCTTGTTTAATGTTTAATGTTACATTCTTGTTCAGTGTGCAGCCAGGAGTGCAGTGCTTTGTTTTGTGAGGTCTGGAGGAAGAGTGTGCAAGAAACACACTCAGTGCTTTTATCCCTTGTTGGGCCTTAATGAAGTTTCTGTTCCAATTAAGAGCAGAGCAGTTGCCTCCTCAAGCGTGGCTGCTGCCAGGCTGGGTTTCTGCCCAGCCCGCATCAGAGCAGTGGGTTTTGAGGGATGTTGTGTATTCCTGACCCATGGAACCCAACACTTCAAAGCTTGGGTTTTTTAGGGATGTTGTGTATTCCTTACCCATGGAACCCAACACTTCAAAGCCACCTCAGAGCGCTTGCGGCTCGGGGAGTGAAAGAAGCCTCTGTGCAGGGCCCTGGCCACAACCTGGGGATTGTTGGGGGCCAGCTGGAGCTCAGAGCTTCCCTTCCTGCAGGTGGGAGAGCTTCCCCTCCCTTTCAAGTGCCCTGGCCCTTCATTTGTCACAGTTGATCTCATCCCTTCATGCAGCTGGGCTGTGAGCAGTATCCAGTGCACCGGGGGCTTCTCTGAGGAAGGACCCCCACTTGTTTGTCCCAGAGGTAGAAAATTGCCTTGATTAAAATTGGAAATTAAAAAAAAAAAGTTTGTGGGTGGTAGTTAGGCCACCTGACACCTCTGAAAGACAGAGCTTTGTGTTTTAAGAGCTTTGCTTTTCAGCTCTGGGTGTCTGCGATAGGAAAATGTTTGATTTTGCCTTTGATTAAGAGCAGGTTTGGTATTGCTGCCATTATGTCTCTTCCTTTCTGACAGTGCTGCTCATGGCATACATTACCAGGAAAGTCTTAGCTTTTTCCTGCCTAGCATGATGCAATTAACAGCCAATTTGCTATACAGCAATTATTCAGCTTTAATTGGAAAATGTTAATAGTGAAAGTCCCTTGATTTTTTTTTTCCCTTCCAAAACACTGATATTAGGGCTTGTCACTGAAGTCTCGTGGACTGACAGTGGAGAGTTTCCTAACCTCTTCTCAATTACCACAGAGTGGGTTTGAAGCTTGAAGTTATCCACAGGTTATACAGACGGAAGGTTAAAGTACAGGAGTAGAGACGAGACATCTTTCTGGCTCTGAGCATCCTTTGAAGAGAGTCAGTTCTTCCTCTCTGTCTTACTTTGCCTATCTTGAAACACAAGGTAAATATTTTAGTAGGAAGTGATTCAGTAAGCCATGGATTCATTATTTTCCAAGTGCCTGCTGACCTGCAGGCTCTATTTCAAAGCAAAATGTTGTTAAATGAGGATTTTTTTTATGCAACAAGAAGACAGCGCTGATGGTTAGATCAGGGTGGAGCTCTGCCCCCCTCTGTGTAATTAAGGTGAATTTAAATGCATCTCATTTTGATCTAAAATAGAATTTGTATGTGTCTGACCATGATGGAGCTTGTTCACCTAAAATGTGTTATTTTAGTGTGCTCCAAGAGTCTTTTTGTTCCCCATCACCATTCCTGGGGATGGTCCTGGTGGATTTGCCACATCCAGAGTGCTGCAGTTGGCAGCTGTTCCTGAGGTGCCTGATCATCTACCTGGCTTCAGAAAGGGGAGATAGAAACCAGTTACAGCATGAATAATAGAATCACAGAAATGTGAATAATTGAATCACAAAACAAAATGGTTTGGGTTGTTAGGGCCCTAAAGACCCTCCTGAACAACTTCCCACTTGGACCAGGCTGCTCCAAGCCCCATCCAGACTGGCCCAGACAGACCAAGACATGACCTGGAATTGAACCAGGAGCTTCTGCCCTGAGGTGTGTCTTCAAAAGGACCACCCATCTCCTTTCTCCCTCATGGGGAGGGAGCAAATTCCCTGAAATGAGCAAGGTACCTGCAGTGAATCCCCAGAACTTCTGTCCTCTGTGCTGTTTTCCCTCTCTGTTCCACATCCCAGCTGATGGCCGGGGGAAGCAGTGACACCCACAGCCTTGGCAGCAATTCAGGGTGACACCATGCAGGGCTCACAGGGCTGGTGCTGCCCAGTGAAAACCTCCTGCCACAAGAATTAGGGATGCTCCCTGTACATCTCAGCTGCAGGTCTGTTCAGCAGGAGCCACCAAGTTACTTTGCCTAGGGTGTGGTGGCATCCTGCAGCATCCCAGACTGGCTTCTCTTTCCTGCTTTGTTGTCCTTATGTGTTCAACAACTTGTCAGGCTTGATCTTTCCACAGGGCATCCAGAGCAGGGATGTGTCTGTGTAATGGGGGATGAGATAAATTAACAATCCCTGCTCGCTCAGGAGCAGTTTGTATCATCCCTGCCCCTGACCCAAACCTGCTGCAGGCAAGATGTGTGGAGGAAGATGAGGATCTCATCCCCAGTTCACGTTCTCAGGTTGCAGGTCCTCTAAAACACAGTCTTTGCTTTGCTTGTCACCATCCTGGCAGCACAGGAGAGAATTGTGTAGGAACAGCTGTGTGCTCTCCTTGTGGGAGCTGGTGAATTCCTCCTGGAAACGAGGAGCTGCCTTTGAAAGGGAGCTTCTTTTCTTCCTAGCCATCCTTCAAGTTCCAGGGAGCAGGATGCTGTTTTGTCAGCACTCTAATGTGTTGCTCCTTAGGAGGGAAAATGTACTTTTGTGGGGTTTTTTTAAGCTCTATTGTTGCATTTTCTGCTCTCGTGCTTCCTTTATGATGGCCCAACATTGTGCATTGCTAGGGAATGAGCTGGAGGTGATGTGTCTTCCCTTTAGATAAGGGAGATGGTAATGAGGGTCTTTCCAAAATCACTGAAGCTTTCCAATGTCTGTGCCTGAGCATCCTGAGGCTGATTGTCCCTCCCAAGGCTGTGGATTATGTCCCTCCCTTGTCACAGAGCAGAAGGGTTGCTCATGCCTTGGGGTCTGGAGGTGCAAGAGCCAGAGCCTCCAAAAGCAGGCAGAGCCCTCTCCTGCTGCCTAGAAGGAACTTTTGTTTTCCTTGTTCAATTGAAGTTGCTCTTAGAGGAAAGGAGTGGTTCAGTGGGGCTTCCTGAGGATGACAGGACAGCTTTGAGATTTGCAGGCTCTGGGCACAAGGCTGCAAAAATGGGAGATGCCATGGAAAGGGAAGGCTCCCAAGGCTCCTTGATGTCCATCCAGAGCCTCCTTTAATTTCCTTCAGTGCAGCAGGTTAATTTAAGCCCTCCATAGCTTGAGTGCCTGAGCTGGGCTCAGCTCAGCAATGACCAGATGCACCTAATTCCTCCAAAGGTGTGAGCTCTCTGTACCTGACAAATATTTGCCTTTTCTTTTTCATCCTGGAGGCTGCAGTCTCATGCCCACCCCTTCTCCCCCACTCCCAAGTGTTTATTACAACAGTTCTGACAGGATTTCAGTGTCAGTCCTGTACATCTGCACTGTGAGATTGCTGCATCCCTTCATTTCGGTCTGAGGCAGAGGAGGAAGATAAAGAACTTGATAGAACATTTATGGTAATAGCTGTAAAGGGAAGCTGGAGAGCAGAGGATTTCACAGCCAGAAAAATCTCAGCTCAGGGAAATGGGTCTGAAATACAAACTACAGATAGTTATAGTCTCTGTTTAAATAAAAGGATTGCTTTTCTCACCTTTATTTAAAACACATGTGTGGAAGATGAAAGTGTCCAGCTATTTTTTTATTATTCAGTCCACCAGCTACCGACATCTTTGCCTTATTTCATTTCAGCGCTAATGGCACAGTGAAAGTTCTGAAACACCCTCTTTGGATTCAGCCTTCCTTGGGTCTCAGCAAAGATTCCTGCTGCAGGCAGAGCTGTTGCTGTTGTTTTCGTCATCAGCCCTTTCTCTCTGCTCCTGAACCCGGTGCTATTAATTGTGTTGCTGCTTCTGCTCTTTAATTGATCCCATTCACCGCTCCCGCTTTTGTAACGTCTGACTTCTTGTTACTTGGGCAAATCAAAAACCCAAATTAATCAATCTCCAGCCACTTGAGAATAAGGCCGTGTTGGGGAGCTGGGCTTGACAAAAAAGTCTAATTTCACTTTGAAAGCCTGTTGGAAAATTTTAACAAGAAGATGCAAGAAAAATGTAAACCAGATCAAGCTCGACTTTGGTCTGCGGAGAATAGCGTCACCTGTTGAGTTTGTTTCAAGTTTTTGTAAATAGGTGATTTGACAAAAATATGAAATAAATCAAAAGGCACGGGGATAGAAGGGGTCAGAATATGCTTGGTTCCTCTGCAGATGGTTACACAGGAGAGAGGGTTGTGTGTGTGACACAGAGAATAGCAGCCGTGGGCCAACGCCGAAGCTCCGCTCTGGGACTTTTGTGTCCCAGCCTTTGTGCTGTGCTGTTCCCGTCCCTCACACCTTGCCTCTTCTCCTGCTTTTCCCACCCCCAGCCCCTTTACCCTGGCCTGGGGTGCTCATCCTGGCTGATTGGCCCTCATTTCCTTGGCCTCCTTGGTTCCTGTGCTGGCATCTCCTGCACCTCTGCTGCAGGTGCTGAAGGAGTCGTATCTCGGACGGGTTTGGTGAGGGAACTTGGGAATTCGGGATGCAAGGAAGTTGTTTTTCTGTTCTAGGGGCACCAGGAGGCACAGTCTGCCTTTGGATTGAGTTTCAGACAGCTCAGAATTGGGAGTGTTCATCTGGAGAAGAGAAGGCTCCAGGGAGAGCTCAGAGCCCCTTGCCAGGACCTAAAGGGGCTCCAGGAGAGCTGGAGAGGGACTGGGGACAGGGGATGGAGGGACAGGACACAGGGAATGGCTCCCAGTGCCAGAGGCAGAGATGGATGGGATATTGGGGATTAGGAATTGTTCCCTGTGAGGGTGGGCAGGCCCTGGCACAGGGTGCCCAGAGCAGCTGTGGCTGCCCCTGGATCCCTGGCAGTGCCCAAGGCCAGGCTGGACAGAGCTTGGAGCACCCTGGGACAGTGGAAGGTGTCCCTGCCCATGACAGGGGTGGGATAAGATGGTCTGTTGGGTCACTTCCAGTCCTGTGATTCAATGACGATTCTGTTAATTTTCCACCCTTTTCAAATCCAGGAGGACAATCACAAAGTCCTTAGGGGGCACAAATGGAGTTGTTCTTGAGATCCATTTGTCGAGCACATGCAGCTCCCAAAGAGCAAAATAATAGAAAAGATAGGAAGTGGGAATTGTTACCTTTTACAAAATATTTGTAACACTGGGAGAGGATATGAAATTGTTTCAAACAGCAAATAAAGCCCAGTGCAACAGCACAGCTCTTGAGACTCTTCTGAGGATTGGTTTTCATATAATGTTCTGTCTCTTGACTCTGGGTTGTAGTTGTAGACAAAGTGTTTCTTGTGTTCCACCCCTCCTTTCTTCTACCACAGTTTGTCATACTTAAAAGGAATTTCTCTCATGACCATAATTGCAAAATGGATCTTGGAGAGAGGCAGACATGGAGCTTGCCTTGTGGAGTAAAAGCTGCATTGGCTTTTTTGTTTTGTTTGGTAAATTCTCACAAATGAGGGCTGGACTTGCCCAAGCAGAGCAGTCTCTGTCTTAATCCACGTGTCCTGCACCTGTAGAGAAAAATCCCCATGTGAAGAGCAGAGGGGTGGGGTTTTTATGTCCCATCTGTGCATAACTCAAGGGATGTTTGGTCACCAAGGGTCACTTGTTGCTTTTGGGCATGGAGTGAGATACTGCACATACTTATGAACCTGGAAATGTCCAATGCCAGGCTGGGCAGGGCTTGGAGCAGCCGGGGACAGGGGAAAGTGTCCCATGGCAAGAGTTGAAGTTTTAAGGTCCCTTCCAAGCCAAACAGTTCCATGATGTGGCTGTGTCAGCTCTCCCTTCCAGCTGAAGGAGTTAATCCTGGCACTGGGGAGGATGGAGGGCACGAGGAAGGCTCCTGGCAGCTGGGACACAGCGTGGGCATCTCTGGCTCCCTCCTGGAGGTTGCAGCAGCAGCAGACATGGGCTGAAACACGAGGATGCTCCGTTTGGGGGGAGAAGGCATTTTCCAGCAGCGCTTTGCTGCTCATCACTTCAAAGCAGTCACAAAAAACAAGGCTGTGCCGGCCAGGACAAGCCCAGCTCCGTGGCAAGGGGAGAGTTTTGTCCTCGCTGTGGTGTCATGGAGCTGTGCACCCTGCAAATGATGACCATCATCAAGGGAAACTGTGCCCCTGCAGTCCATCAAGAGGCACAGAGCTAATGATGGGCTGGGCAGATAATCGGGGGAGAGTTAATTGTAAGGTTCGATATGGCATCTTGTCAGCAGAGATAAGTTGTCACGTTTTCCACTTGAGCTGAAACTAAATGATTGTAAAATAAGTTATGAGTGTCCTTGGGCCTGTCTGCCAGAATGATGGCTAAGAATACATTCCTGGCCCATCAGTCTCAAGCAGCCCGCTTGATATTTATGCGAACTGAATGTTATTTTATTCCCCCTCTAGTCATGCTTGTCAGCTTCCCGAGTGAAAAGTGAAACTGCTGCTTTGACTCATACTTCAAGTATTGAAGCTCAGAGAAGCTGCAGATTGTTATTATTATTACCAGTATTATATATTTTTTCGGGTGTGTGTTGAACATTGATGCCCGATTGGGAAGAACTAATGGCTGACATTGAGCGTGCGGGATGGCTGCAAAACAGCCCATCCCAGCCCAGTGGAACGCAGCTTATGGCTTCCAGTGCCTCTGTCAAAGCTGCTTGAGATGGGGAGTAATGAGGCGCTTGCTTTTTTAATTTGCCATGCCTTTATCCTTGCCTTTTTTTTCCCCCCCCTCTTTTTTTTTATTTTTAAATATATATTTAATAGTGCTGGCAGTGGTCGTCTGTTCTCAGGCGTGGTAATTGATACCAAATAAAATGCATTATTTGTATTCAGTCAGGAGGATGAAATTGCATTCAGCGGGCTGAAGCCTGAACTCATTTACAGTTTCCCCAAGCCCGAGCTTTCAGGAGCCCTCTTTTCAATTTGAAGAATACCTTGTCAGGCACGAGAAGGAGTGGGAAATGGGAGAGCACAGCGTGGAAGCCCGGTGCCTTTTGATTGCTCATATTTTAAAGCAGGGCAATGTTAAATAACTCCCATCCTCAAAGGGTGGGCTCAGAATCCGGGGATCCGGAGCACGACCAACTCGGCTCCCTTCATGAGGGACCAACCTCCCTTGCTGCTTGAGGGGGAGGGAGAGCTCCAGGCTCCCACTTGAGAGCAGTTTGACCCAAGGACAGCAGGTGATTACCTGGAAGGGGCTGGGGATGACGAGGATTTACCACGGGAGGTTAATTCTTCAGCTCCGCGACGCCGGGCGTCAGCCCCGTACGTCCCTCATTTTTCAGAGCTCTCCAGCAGGTTTTGTTGGGGGGATTTACGGCCTGGAAATTAGACAGAGCTGCCACCAGTGTGTGGATGCAACCTGATGGGTTTTAACAGGGTGTATTCTGTGCTGCTGCCTCAGGATTGTGGGGGTTTTTCCACCAGGTGCGTGCGGGTGCAGGAGGGGATGAACTCGGAGGGGTTTGATTGTTTCAAAGTGAAAGCTGGGAATGGGGTGGGGGGCAAGTGAAGCATTTTGAATCATATAATCCCAGAAAGGTTTGGGTTGGAAAGAACATTAAGCATCACCTGGTTGTAACACTTCAGAGAAGGACACCATCCACTAGCCCAGGTTGTTCCAAGCCCCTTCCAGCTGGGCTTTGGGCACTCCCAGGGATGGGGCAGCCACAGTTTCTCTGGACAGCCTGGGAGTTTTTCTCCTTCTTTTGAAGTCTCAGCATTGAAAACCTCCAGAGTCAAGCTGGAGGTCACTGCTTGGGGCTGGCAGAAACCCCAGTGCATCTGTGCTCATGCCTTTGTGTTTCTGGCACCCTCTTCTGCACCTTCTCCTGTGCCATGGATCCAAAGGGATCTCTGTCCCCTTGGCTGAGAGAATTCCCACCAGGATTTTCACCTGACTTTCACCTCCCTCCTTTCCTGGAGAGACAGCAAACTCTGCCACTTGCACCAGTTGTGGGTCAAATCCTTAAAATCTCCTACACTGATACAGGGTAAATACATCCCCATGAGTCCCTTTTGGGGTTAAATTCTCAGGAACTGGTTTCAAGCTAGTGGATGTAGGGAAAAGAACAGAAATCCGTAATATAAAGATTAATGTTTGGTTTGGTCTCTCTTGCCAGGCAATTAGCTACATAATTTATCCCCCACTAATAACTTAGAGCACAACTGTGCTTAGGGGGTAATTAGTAAATAAACTTTATTAGGAGGAAAAAGAAAGCAAAATAAGTTGGCTTTTGTCAAAGAGGCAGTTCTGTGGGAATTTAACTATGCAAAAAGAATCAACAGCTATTTTTTTAATAATCTTTGGCTTGATATTTTTCTGACATATTAAGTTAAATGCACTCCTGTTATTACACTTAAGCTTTATAATAAGGATTTTTATTCTTTTTCCCTGTGTCTGCTGTTCTGAAACCAATCACCAAGTATTTAACCCCAAAAGGCAATCATGGGAATGTATTTGCTGAATATGTCTGGGAGATTTTAAGGATATGGCACATAAATGCAGTCCTGATACTGCACTAAGGTGCAATATGGTATTTAAGCAAGGTTCTGGAAATGGCTTCACTTTCCATAATAGCAAGCACTTTCCTTTAAGTGTAGGTTTTATGTGGAATTTTATAATTAAAATCCAAACCAAGCCAGTAATTAAACAAAAATCACATTACCAACCTTGGGGGGAAATCCTGGATTAAGGTTACTTGAATATTTACTATGTGGAAGGACCCAAGTTCTTAAAATTGTTGGAGTTAATAAAGCAGGAAAGTGAACAGAGTAAGGTGGGATTATTTATTTTCCTTGGGAGCAGGTAGGAAGTGTGGAGCAGGTAGGAATTTATCACACAGTTATTACCTTTACCAGGTGCACATTACTTACCTTATTTTCCACCTTTACTGCCATCACCAGCTTTTCAGTGGGCGTCTGTCTGATATTAATGACAGCACAGAACATCCAGAGGATCCAGGGATATCTCTGTTTATGCATTAAAATGTCCAAGTGTTACACAAATTAATTTGAGGCTAGGGAGGGTCTTTGGAAGAATTGGAAGCAATAAAGTGCTTTCCCATTGTTTTTGTGCATTCCAGCTGGCCTGCCCCTAAAATTGCTGCTCAGTCCTGTTAATCTAAGAGGACTTGAATCAGTTTGTTGGAAAAAACAATGGACATTGTTTGGAGACTCTCCTGAAGCAGCTCAAGAACGTATCTGCCCACAGCCAGGGGTTGTAAGCTTGGATTGTAACCATCACCTCCTTCCAATCTCACAGCATTTTGGTCTTTTCTGCTGCAGACACGGGCCTGGGAGATTCAGTGTGCTCCAGCCCCAGCATCTCCAGCACCACCAGCCCCAAGCTGGACCCCCCTCCTTCCCCCCACGCCAACAGAAAGAAGCACCGCCGGAAGAAAAGCACAAGCAACTTCAAAGCTGACGGCATCTCGGGCACGGCTGAGGGTAGGTCCCCATCCCAATCCCAGGCTGAATCCTGGAAACTGGGCCATTCCAAGGAGTGGTGTTAGCTCAGCACCTGTCACTGGAGGGCACGAAATAGCACCACACACACATACAGCTCTTCCAAAGTGAAAAGGGAATTTTTTTTATTTCTGACCCCAAGATTTATCGATTTCCAAAAGTGACAGTGGATTGGAGGGTGACAGTGCCACCTCTCCAATGACACTGGACAAACCAACAGTCCATCAATTTTCTCCTCCTCCATAAAAGAATGCAAAACAATGAGTTATTTACAGAAGGTGTAAATAACTTATTGTTTTGTATTCTTTTATGGAGGAGAAATGTAAACATGAGAAGACTTAGCAAATCTTTAAAAACCAAGGTGACAAACACCAGCCTCGGCTCTGAATGCATGGGGGAAAGGGAATTGTGAGAAATTAAAGTGTGAGCTTGTGAGGATGGAGCTGAAGCAGCTGAGGCATCACACTGGTGAATTCAGCTGTCTGCAATGTGTTTAGAACCCTTTTTTTAAAATAAATCAGACTCCCCAAGTTAATATGGAGCATCATTAGGTGTTGAGGTAAGGAAGAGGCACACTTGGAAGGTTCACAAGGAGGAAAAATTCAGGTTCACTCCCCAGCCCATGGATCACGTCAGAACTTGTGTGTTTTTTTCAGTATTATTAAATCTTGTGTTATCACATCTCCTCAGGCACATCCTGAGCTCTAGAATCGCCAACACTTCTGATGCCTCTCATTGTTTGAATATTCAGCTGCTTGTGGAAAAGCTTGTGTTATTTGAGGATAAAAGGGAAAAGGGGAGAGTTTAAATGTTTGGGTTCTTTTTTTTATGAGCCAGAAAGCAAAAGCCAAAAAGAACTTCTTTTTCTCCCTTAGTTTAGCTTACTATTTCCACACTGCTGTAGCTGTTCAATGCCCTTCTGAAGGGGTAACAATGTGTACAGGAGCCAGGTATGATATAAAACATGCTTGCAGCTTTAGAAAAGAAGAAAAGAAACATGCTAGGATTCAACCAAAAAGAGCTCCAGAAAAAGAAAGATGAACAAGGGTGGTTGGAGGGCTCAGAAACTGGGGAGTCAACACATAAGGAGAGATGAAAAAGGGAGACAATGGAATAACATTGTGGGAAAAGGGGAGTGTTGAGTAAGAAAAAGATGTGGTTGTAAGCATGGGAGAGTAAAAAACAGCTAATTCAGTATCAAAGAATGTTGGAACAAGTTCTGAAGAAAGGATGACAATTGCAGACAGCTGAAGAGACATTAAAAATAGATGTGATAATAGTATACAACTGAGAAGGGGCATGTTAACTACTACTTAGTCATCCTTATTTTCCATTTATTTAATTTCTCAATTGCACTTCTATCACATCCGGAATTTATTTCCCCAGCTATCTATACAAATCCTTTTTTAAAAAGCCATCAGCTTTTTTTCATAACAGCTCCTGTTGTGTTCTCTTTCCAGTCATTTAACTATCTTTGCTGTTAGTTTCCCCCTAGTTTATGGCCCGAAGCCAAATTTTAGTTCAACCTTTCATTTTTAATTTGTCCTTTTCTTTTTATTTTTCTTTTAAAGAAACCCTTTTACACCACTTATTTTCAAACCTCAATGGCAAATTACAGAGGGGATTTTTCAGAGCTTTCACCATTGGCCCAAGAATATTTTGTTGAAGTCAAAATGAATCAAGACCAGCTGGATATCGAGAGCCTTTGAAAAATCTCTTTCTGAGCAGTTAATAGGTGTATGTTTTCTTTCTCCTGGGGAGATTGTTTTCACAAGGCACTGGAGCCTGTGTGGTCCTGGGCTGCAGGCACAGACCCAGAGGGAGCAGTTTGCACATGGCTCTCTTGTCCCTGATGTCCCTGTTCTGATTGCAGAGTCCATCCTTCATCCTCCTCTGTCTCCTCTTCCTCTCCTCCTCTACTTCCAGCACCACGCTGTGTTACCTGAAATCCTCTTGCAATAGCTGAACAAAACTGTCCCCTCTCATGGAAATGGGATCAGCGTGCTTCCAGAAAGGCAGGAGGTTGCTGGCAAGCAGCAGTTCAGTAACACCCAGGGAGCTCAAAGGGTGGAATCATTTAGGGTGAAAAAGCTCTCTGAGATCCTCCAGTCCACCCATTCCCCAGCACTGCTACGGCCACCACTCATCCCTGTCCCCAGGTGCCACATCCTCACATCTTCTAAATCCCTCCTGGGATGGGGACTCCCCTGCTGCCCTGGGCAGCTGTGCCAGGGCTGGACAGCCCTTTCTGTGAAGAAATATTCCCCAGTTTCCACCCTGAGCCTGCCCTGGCCCAGCCTCAGGCCATTCCCTCTGCTCCTGTCCCTGTCCACCCCGGCTGTCCCCTCCTGTCAGGAGCTGTGCAGAGCCACAAGGGCCCCCTGAGCCTCCTTTGCTCCAGGCTGAGCCCCTTCCCAGCTCCATCCTGTCCTCTGGACGCTCTCCAACAATCCAACCCCTCCTTTTACAGTGTTTGTGCCTCTGCATGAGCCCATCAGCTTCCTGTCACCTGCCTCTTCTCACATGTCTTCTGAGGCAGAAGGTTCACTCTTCTGTGTGGAGAGAAGAGTGTTCTGTTCTGTTTGGGACTTGCCAAGTTTGTCTCAGGAGTATCATAAAATGCAGGTCCACCAACGAGGGCAGGAATGATGACTCCATCTTATTAGAAGTCTAATTATTACTTTATTAGACTATATTATATTAAAGAATACTATACTATACTAAAGAATACAGAAAGGATACTGAATGCTAAAAAGATAGTAATGAAAACTCCTGGCTCTTTCCAGAGTCCGACGCAGCTTGGCCCTGATTGGCCAAAGAGCCAAAACAACTCAAAAATGAGACTAAAGTCAAGAGCACATTGCAAACTCTACAGTTACAGCCACCACACCACCTTCCTGTGGAGCTGAACATGCAAGTGTGTTACAAAATGCAATCAGGTATTTAAGGGACTGGCACATCCAGGAAGGGGTCCCATAAGGGACTGGCCCCAGGCAGGAATGATAAATCTGACTCCATGTTCTCAGAAGGCTCATTTATTACTTTATAATACTATATTATATTAAAGAATGCTATACTATACTTAAGAATACAGAAAGGATACTGAATGCTAAAAGATAATAATGAAAACTTCTGACTCTCTCCAGAGTCTGACACAGCTTGGCCCTGACTGGCCAAAGAGCCAAAACAACTCACAGCAGAACCCAATGGAACAATCACCTGTGGGTGAACAATCCCCAAACACATTGCACATGAGCACAGCACAGGAGAAGCAAATGAGAGAAGAATTGTTTTCCTTTTCCCTGAGGCTTCTCAGCTCCCAGAAGAAAAATCCTGGGTGAAGGGATTTTCCAGAGGATGTGGATGCCACACAAGAGGGCCTCAGTGGCTGTTAAATTCTTTCATTTCACACCATCTCTTTCACAGCCCTGCTGCTGAAAAGCAGCACTTTGGCCACAAGAGCAGAGTGAGGAGTTCTCTCTGGGCATGCCAGGGCTCTGGGCATCCTTCAGCACACAGCTAATCTGGCTGGTCCTTGAATCCTGGAATCCTTGGCGGGGCTGGGAGGGGATGGCTGACAGCGAGGACAGACAGCCTCGTCCGTCAGCGCGAGCTGAAGGAGAAGCAATGAGGCGTGCTCCAGCTCCTGTCCTTTTAGGAGAAGGGCATCTCACTAAGAGTGATAGTGGCTGGAGATTGCCACTAAGGACGTCCTAGCAAGACTCAGAAAGGCTGGGGGGGCTGCTCTGCCCAAATCCTGGCAGCCTTTGGGTTTTCTGGGAGTTGTGTTGGTGCAAGGCAGAGCCAGCGAATGGTCGAGGTTAGAAAGGGCCTCAAGGATCCTGGAGTCCAGCCAGGTTCAGGCTCTTCTGGGTGCTTTCTCCAAGCAGTTGAATGTCAGAGGAGTTTAGGCTGGATCTCGGGGAAGGGTTCTTCCCCCAGAGGGTGCAGGGACTGGGCACAGCCCCAAGGCTGCCAGAGCTCCAGGAGGTTTGGGTACCACTCCCAGGGTGAGATTGTTGGGGTGTCTGTGCAGGGCCAGCAGTTGGATCAGTGATCCTTGTGGGTGCTTTGCAACTCTGGATATCCCATGATTCTATGGTTTCCACATCTTGCACTTCAAAGCAGTTTTCATTTCCAGTTGTTTCCTTGTTCTCCAGTGCTTGGCTACAAATCTGTCCAGTAACCTAAAATATTCCCTTGGGGATTTTTCTTCCCCCACCATAACATAGATTTGCACCCTCAGAGGATTACTGCACTTTTGAAGACCACAAATCCAAACTAGGCCATCAAAGGTGTTCTGGGAGATTCCAACACTTTGATCAAAGTGTTTGAGATGCTGCAAATTGGCTCCAGAAGCCTGTGGTGGTAATTGTGGGAGAACCATGATCTTCTTTCCTTCCTTCCTCCTGGAAATCCTGGGCTCCTTGTGCAGAGGAGGAGGAGGAGGATCCTCTTGCAGTCGCTGTTCCCAGGCAGGTACAATGGATCAGAGTTAAATGGTGTGGGTAATTCTAGATTTTATGTTGCCTTCCTTTGGCTCCAGGCACGTTTCAAGTGTCAGCTTTCAAACAGGAATTCTGAGTTCCTTCATTTTCATCTGCACCAAAGCTGAGGTGTTCAATGAGGTTTAAATCTGGTCTTCAGCAAACTGGAGCATTTTTGCTGCACTTTGCAGGGCTTTTTTCCCCTCCTTGAACGTGCCTGCTTTGATCATTGACCTCTGCCCAAGTATTCAGATATCACGATGATGGACACTGAGCTCAGGCTGGTTCACCAATTCCAAGGCCTGATGCTCATCCCTTTTATGCCCTTCCATAAAGGTCATGCTGATTCTTCTCTCTCCACACTATCTGCACATGCACAGCCCTCTCTTTCTGGGATGGGTTCTTTCATCTCACTTGGTTTATCTTCCTGCAGCTTTTCTGAGACAATGCTCACAGCAACACAAATGCTGCAGCACCTGCGCTACGCTTGGAGGAGAATTAAAATTCCATTCCTATCTCAGAAAATCAGATTCTTGTGAAATTTTTTTTTCCCAGGGAGAAGTTTTTCAGTTCTCTGGGCTGAACTTGTCACTGACAAAAAATCCCTTGGTGTTTTTGAGGGTAGCAGCAGGAATGCTTACATTAGGCAAGGTGCCAGCAAGCAGCAGTTTTTTCCCCACCATGCTGCCTGAAGTTGCTCAGAGCAGGATTAGACAGAGCTGTGTTTCAAAGAGGAATGGCTGCTCAGAGCCACATCTGTTTGGGTCCCCTTGTGCTGCTGCACTTCCTGGAACAGCCAGGGATAATAGGAAGGCTTTTCAGCTGGAAAACAAGCAGAAAAATTAAAAAGCTTTCTTGGAAATGCTCTTCACAGAAAGATCTTTCCCAGTGTTTATTTTTCTTACTCTTGTTGGTTCAAAAGCTTGATGGCTGTGCCTGCTTGAGCCTGCCTCCCCTCCATCCATCTCTGGGATTTTAGGAAGGCCCCAGGCTGCCTTTCAGCACTGGGACCATCCCAGTGTTAACCTCCTTATCAAATGTACATTTAAGTTTTTCATTAACAGGAGATCCAGCCAGTGTGGGCTGTAGCGCCAGCACCACCACATCCCAGTGGGATGGGTACATCCACTCCTTCCCTTGGGAAAACCAAAGGATCATGGACTGGGCTGGGGTGGAAGGGACCTCAAAGCCCATCCAGTGCCACCCCTGGGATGGGACATGGGCAGGGACACCTTCCGCTGCTCCAAGCCCCGTCCAGCCTGGCCTTGGGCACTGCCAGGGATCCAGGGGCAGCCACAGCTGCTCTGGGCACCTGTGCCAGGGCCTGCCCACCCTCCCAGGGAAGAGAATTCACCATCTCCTGCCTCAGCATCCTGGGGCAAACCCCCCAGCTCTGCTCTGCACACGCAGCTGGAGCTGGGAAACGGCGCCTGGGGAGCAGCAAGGGTGAGCTCCAACTGCAGGGAGACTTTCCAAACTCTCTGAAAGCCATGTTCCTCTTCATCATTTGGTTCTAAAGAGGTTTTGAAGGACAAAGAAGGACCTTTTATGTTTCTTCTCAGAACTGTTTTGTTAGCACAAAGGTATTTGTTCTCTGGCCCTTGTGCAGTAATTGCTTTTCCTGGTGCTTTGCTGCTCTGTGCAGTCCAGACCCAACTCCAGGTTTACACTTTCTGGCTTTTAGCTGAAGGATGAACCCCACTTTACTGAAAAACCCTATTTTTTTTATTTTCCTGGGGTAAACTGGTGAAGCTATTTAAAAAACCCTTGTTTTTTAAAACATTTTGTGTCACCGTGTGTTGAAAATGAGCCCTGGTTAAGCAGGAAATTAAAATATATTCATTTGTTTTCTGTGGCAAAGGTTTAGTGGCACCTCTCATTTGTTCTTTTAGCAATGAGCAAAACCATCAGTGCTTTCAGCTGGTGTCTCCCTGTGTCCCTTTCAGCCACCCCACAACCAGAATGACAAGGGGAATTAGAGAAATGCTCTGTATAACACAGAAGTTCTCTGTATAACACCTGAAATTTTTCTTGTTGTAAGTGAAAAAACCAGAAGCAATACAGGGGTCACAGAAATGCATGGAAAAGCTGTGGGCATTTCCCCTGCAGCCTCCCACCCTAAGCTTTCCTGGTGATTTACCTGCTGGCATCATACCCTGAGGTGATTTAAATGTTCTTGGTACCACATTGTGCTGTCCTCCACACAATTGTAACAAACATTTCCTTTAGGAAGTGTGGTGGCCACAACTGAACTAAAAAATTCTATCTCTCTAAGCATGTTAAAAGAAAATGTCATCTGGGGTTTTTGGAAGTTTAGTGGAAACAACTCAAGAAGCAAAAGTGGGAGAGCAAATTCCTCCTTTGACAGATGAACTTGACATTTTTAATGCTAATACTTACTTATCATGCACTGAATTAAGCACCAGGATGAAGGAGGGTATTTTTACTTTTTTTTTTTTTTTTTTTTTTTTTTTTTTTTTTTTTTTTTTTTTTTTTTTTTGCTTTTTATGGTCTGGAAGAAACCTTCTGACATTGTCAGAGGACAGCATGTTCACAAACCTTTCCAGCACAAAGAGCCACAGCGTTGTCACTGCCTTTTCTCTGAAATGTAATATCTTGACCTGCAGCTGGAGCAAGGGCAAAGCCACTCACCTATTAAAGAGTTTGTAACCTTTGGAATCCAATCCATTGGATGTGGAGGTCCTTGGATGGATTGTGTTGCTTGAAGTGATGCCCAGAACTGAGCTGCCACCAAAACTTCTTCAAGGAAAGAGTTTGCAGTCCATTGGAGGGCAATTAAATGTACAGCAAACAGGTGTTGCCCATGAAGGAATGCCACAAAAATTATTCCTGGTGATATTGCCATCCTAATTATTTTAGTTGGTCCCTATATATCAGCTATCAATAATTACAGCCTGCTGTGTGATTGGGGTACAGCAGCAACACAAAGTCTGGGCATGAATCACGAGGGGAAAACAGTAATTCCTTAATAATACCCTATATTTTTTTTTACTCAGTTATGCCCTCCTTAAAATGATAAGTGGTATCTTAAGCTTTTCCCCTCTAAAAAATAAATACATAAATGTAAAATTTAAAATCCCAAATCACACAGAAGAGGAGTATGTTCCCATCCTTTAGTGCAGTGTTTCTGTGCCCCTTCTGATAAAGGGTTTAGTGACAGCAGGTTTTGCTTCTATTTCTGGCCTCTTTAGGTGCCTGAAGTTTCAGGAAGTAAATGTTCATAGTTTTAAAAAATATTCAGGGCTTAAGGAGAGAGGGATACAAAAGTGGCATTTTGTCTGCAATGCTGAATGAAGAGAAGAAGCATTTATTTGGAACTGGAGGGGTTGGCAGGATGAGCAGATTCCTAGGAAGGTTGGGGGATTTAAATAGGTTTGTATTTTAGGGTTAAATAGGTTTAGCATTTAGCGTTACTGCTGAATTCTCTTTGTGTACAGTTTGTTGGTTGTTGTGTCATTTGTGTGGTCTTCCTGTACATGAAACATGTCAGGAACTGCAGCAAATGACATTTTGCTGAATTTCATACTGGACACAAAAAAACCCCACTTTCTAAACGTGGGCTTTAATGAGTTTGCTTTCAATGAGATTTTAGGAGTGTGTTTAGTTAAGTATTTGCATCCTTATTTTGTAGATTTTCTCCAAAGAGTTGTAAGCCTCCCTGCCCAACTATTCTCTGCTCTAGCTGCTTTTTAGGAAACAATTTCTTTAAAAACCTCCCAAAACAAAACAAGTCTTAGGGTTTAGTTGGCATTAAAACTGAGCAAAATGCCTAGCTGCATTTTTCCTGCCTGCAAGAGAACTTCAAGAAGAAACCCCAGCAGTGTGTGCCCATATCTGTAATGCCAGATGCTCGTTTGGGCATCTGTGAGTTTATCACCTCTCCTTGTCAAAACACTCCTGGGCTCTAATTCTACCCATCAGCTGGTACTTCATCCAAAGGAAGCTCAGTCCTGTGCAGGAGGAGGCAGGAGGGCAGAAATTAAAAAATCCAGCCCCAATCTTCAGAGCCTGGCTTTCAACCAAGGCAGAAAGGTCAGTGCTTGGGAATCCTCGAGCCTCGGCTGCCACAGCCTCCCTGACATGAAAGGGCTGCTGCTGCTGCAAGGCACTTATGTTGATGCTGAGGAGTGAAAGACAAGGGAGGTGAAGCTCATCTATTGTTTTAACCCAGTTCATTGCAGGCTAAACAAGTTGAAAGATTCCTGCTTCCCTTCAGAAGCCGGGGTCGGTGGAGGCGGCCGGTTCCGCCCACCTGGTTGAAAGGAAAAGTGTCACAGTGGTGGTCAGCAGGAAAAGGGATTCTGGAGAGGCTGAGGCCTGGGATGAATTGGTGCTGGTTGTACACACTGGCACATCTGGAGAGAGAGAGAGAAAAGTTATTTTTATTTTATTTTACTTTATTTTATTTTCAAAGTTTCCCTAAAAATTAGTCCCGTTTTGAGCACTGCGACAGCGGAAGGGCCCGCTGGGTATCCAGTGCCACGCTGGGATTTGGCCTGATTTTTTGGGGAAGGAGGAAGTTTTGAGCAGCTTGGTAACTGAACAAAAACAAGTGACACCTTAGCATTTCACTGGCTTTGGGTAATTAGTGTCCTCAGCAAGGTGCTGCCAGCTTGACACAGAGATTTTGGTTATGAAAATGGTTTCTGATGTCCACAAGGTGATGTTTGCAGAGGTAGCAATGAGTGTTTGTAAAATGTTAATTGTGCTAGAGAGGTTGGTAGTTCTGTTCCTTAAATAAAAATGTCTATTCTAAAAGTGCCTTCCAGTTTTTCTGGAGTGTAGGGCAATTTCATTTTGTTATGAGCCTATATACCTAAATTAAAATATCATAAAATTAGACGATTATGTATGATAAAGCTACAGCCAGTGAAAAGGCTAAAATCTGGTGCTCAGTGTAACTTTGTCCTCCTGTTCATCTCTCAAGGCAAATTGTCACAATTTCAATAAACAGGGTATTGTGATGTAGAAGGAAAATCTAGTTTGTGAAGGATGCCTGTGCACTTGGGCTCATCAGCTTGTTGGGACTGTCCCACCAGTGGGAAACAGCTTTCTTTAAAAGGTGCAAGTCTTAAATAATTCCCTTCAGAAGCCCTGCTTGTGGAGGATTGCCATGGAGGATTGCCATGGATAGCTCAGTCCTGAAATTCAAGGGGGACTGTGTCATGTCTGATCTACCCAAGGCTTATTAAACATATCAGCTCTTGGCTGCTAAGAACTCATAATCAAGAGGTACACACAGAACAATAACAGTTTTTTAGTTGCAAACCCCTACATTTTAGTCAATTATGGATTTTATAGCAACCTGTAGATCAAGAAATATTTACCTGTAGATCAAGAAATATTTGTGCTCCTTATTGTTTTGATTCTTTGTCAAAGTGTTTGTGACATGTTTTAAAAAACACGTCCAAAACTGAGGAGAGTGGTGATAAATATGAACAATTGTACTAAATATATGGCTGAATATGCATATATTGGCTTGGAGACTGAAAGAGTAAGTTCAGGTCAGATGTTGGGAAGGAATTCTCCCCTCTGAGGGGAGAAGGGTGCCCAGAGCAGCTGTGGCTGCCCCTGTATCCCTGGAAGTGTTGGACAGGGCTTGGAGCACCCTGGGATGGTGAAAGGTGTCCCTGCCATGGCAGGGGTGGGACAAGATTGGTTTGGGGTCACTTCCAACCCAAACCATTCTGGGATTCTGTGGAAATGGAGACTTTTCATGCAAAGGGTGGGTTTGAGGAGCAGTGTGCCAGTGGAATGTGTTTGAAAGGGCACAGATCCATGAGGATGGGGCTCTCCATAGGAACAGCAAGTAGGAAATGCTGTGCAATGGGATTTAATGTGCTGGAGATGATGGGAGCTGCCAGGCCCGGAGGAGGTGATGGAGGTGCTGATGGTGGGAGTTGCTGGAGATGTGGGCAGGGTGGACTTTCCCTTCCCCTTCAGCAATTGTCCCAGCCCTGGAGCCTTCTCCAGCTCAAAGGCACGACTGGAGCCGTTCCAGTTCCCATCCTTTGTGGTACTGATGTCATCCCTGCTGCAGTAGTGCTGAGCTCTTCATTTCCAGCCCCTGGCCTGTCAGTCATTTCAAACCCACGTTGTTTTGTCAAGTTTTAAGCCTTACATCAGCTGAAGCCCTCGCTGTAGATGTACATTCCCTGTGTGAGGTTTCAGTGCTGAGCTGGCTGTTATGTTTATTTTATACCCTGTGCTTTAATCTCCTGTTTTCTGTCCCTCCACCTTTCTCTTTACAGACCAGTTACTTGTGACAGATGTTATGCATCATATGTGGTGTGTAACTCCAGGAAGCACTAGGTAAAAAGGGAAACTTGAACAGGCCTCATCATTGACATTTTCCACCAGTTCTCCCCCTGACTCTAAAAAAGAAAAAAAAAATTAATAAAGGTTTCTTTTGTGAGCATGAGCTGGAGAAAATTGGCCATTTGTCTGTGAGGTAATAGGCTTTGGGATAATATGAAAATCTATCAAATGATTAAATTCAATGACATTAAATCACAATTCATGAAAGGAGAATACTGCACAGTTTAATTCTATTTAATTTTTGAGGGGGGAAAAGAAAAAGCCCTTAAAAAAAAATTGTTTGAGTTTCTCTTAAGCTGATTTCTCTGTGCTCTTTCTTAAAAGTGCCTTTCTAGTTGCCACACAGTGATGTGATCATTATCTGTCACCTCGTCGCCTTGCTGCCTCAACACGCAGTAAAATACAAAAAAAAAAAAAATAAAAAAAGAGAGGGAGAGAGGGGGAGAGAGAAAAAAAAAAGAAAAAAAAAAAGAAGACCAGAGGAGCTTGTGAAGTATGACTTCCCATCCCAAGACTCATTGGCTGCGATTGGTAGCGCTTGACAGTAATGATCTTATTACAGTACTCTGGACCTTGAAGAGATTTCATGAGGAGAGCGCCGAGGCCGCGCCGCCGTGTAATCAAGTGGCGCTGAATATTCCACAGGCTCTGATCACACACTGATTGGGCACAGTTTTAGCCCATCTTCCAGTCAATTATGCATGGCCCCTCGTGCTCCTGTGAAAGTCAGAAACACTGATGGCTGTTGTCTGGGGCTGGCGAGGGGGAGGCTGGCAGCCAGCCAGGGGTTTGAAGTGCAGTCATTGCGGGAGAAGTGCTTTTTAGTTGGAATTGATTACCTTTCTTTGGGTTTGTGCTTAATGGCAAAACTGGATTGGAGAGGGCTTCAGGTGAAAAATGGCCGTATTAGCCATTTAGAGGAGCTGAACTCCTAGTCAATTTTTAGCTTTCCCCTGTTTCCATCTAATTTATATTTAATGATGTAGCGTTTGATAATATTTAAGATATTTCATTCCCAGTTGCTGCTGAGCACACATGTTGAGCACATGTTAAATGACAGCAGATCAGCATTCAGCTTTTAGGGATTCATGCAGTTTAGCCTGCAGGCTGCCAGAACGTGGCTCTGGTTTGGCACCCGTGCCAGCAGACGTCGCGAGGTGCGAAGCCGACGCTCCCGAGCTGGTTTTATCCCAATTTTATCCCAATAATGAGGATAAATCCCTGGCCTTTAAAACAGGCAGAGGGGCCAGCTCCTTCATTTAGCTCCTCATGTCTCAGAGGCTGATTAGGCTGCTGTTTATTTCTCCCCTATGAAAATGTCACATCTTCCTTCATTCCAATAAAAGTAAAATCATTAAAGCCGAACTCCAGGTGCCAGAGCAGGGAATTGATTGTCAGTGATGCTCCTTGCTCAGTGGCACCACTGTGCTTTCTCACCTATGAATATCCTGCAATTCCTAATTCTTGGATGCATGTGTGGCTCAGAGATGAGCTTTAAAGCTTTTTACTTTATAGTACAATGCTGTATTATCCATGCATCAAATGAAGAGCTTATGTTTGGGATGGAAAAATGCAGTTAAAACTCTGCTCTGGTATCACCCCAAATTGTTATTGCCATTAATCAATACAATTTTTCTCCACCTGCCTGGAATTCTTGCAGTTCTGTAAATTCCCAGCCTTTCCTGAAGGTGTTTCTGCCCCTCTCATGGTACTGCCCCTCTTCTACTGCTTCCCTTTTATTTGGATTGTTTATTTGGTTTGGTTTTTTCCCTAAAACTAAGCTCAAATTGACCAGCCCCACCCCTAAAAAAGCAACTTTAATTTCTTTTTTAAAATCTTTGTCTTCTTTAAATCAGTTCTCACCTCCCACATAAGGGCCAGACCAGAAATCACAGCAAAAAAAAAGTCATGTTGGTGGGTTTTTTCTCTTTGAAACAGAGCTGTTGGGTTTTGTTCCAATGAATTTGGGTTCAGCTGTTGTCTGAAATTCCAGATCCTGGTTTGGGGAGATTTGTGCCTATTTTGAGGTATTTGCTGAGCTGTGTGTGCTCATCCCTGTGCCAGCAGCCAGGCTTTGCCCACCCTGAGAGAGGGGAGCTTTGGCTCTGGGGCATCTTTGGTGCCCAAATCATAACAAACATGAGGGGCAGCTCTGCATTTTCCATCTTGGTCTCCATCAGGGAGGTGAAACCCTTGGAAAAGTCAACTTTTCAAGGGGAGGAATTCTCCCTCATTGGCTCTGTTGGCTCTGTTGCACTGTGGGCTCTGTTTGAGCTGCTGCCTGTGGGAATCTGTGGTTTTGCTCACCTGAGGCAATCAGGGAAGAGATTCTGTGGTGACACACCCTGCTCAATAGGGACATGGCAGGGACACACAAGGACATGGCAGGGACATGGCAGGGACATCACAGCTCTGTGAATCATGGCAGATCTCCCATGGGAGTGGGATGTTGGGTATGGGATGTGGGAAACACCTGTGGGATTTTTACAGAAAGGATGGTTTGGGTTGTCCCCAAGCAGGTTCATCCCATGAGAGGTTCATCCCCTGGGCCCTCCAGCCACTGCCATGGCTTTGGTTCTTTCCCCATGTCTCCCAATCCATGTCCTGCCTTCCCTGGGGATGGATGACCCAGCCAGGCTGGAATGGTGCTGTCCCTGCTTCCTTTGACAAGGAATTGGCAGCTCCAAGACAGATTCCCACAGGCAGCAGCTCAAACAGAGCTCCCACTGCAACAGAGCCAACAGAACCAACCAAGGACAACTCCTCCCCTTGAAAAGTTGACTTTTCCAAGGGTTTCACCTCCCTGATGGAGACCAAGATGGAAAATGCAGAGCTGCCCCTCAGGTTTGTTATGACTTGGGCACCAAAGCTGCTCCAGAGCCAAAGCTCCCCTCTCTCAGGGTGAGGGGCAAAGCCTGGCTGCTGGCACAGGGATGAGCACACACAGCTCAGCAAACACAGACTCAGAGCAGCTTCTCTTCCAAAGGAAGGCAAAAAGAGATCCTCATGTCCTGAATCCACGTCCTGCCCTCCCTGGGGGTGGGTGACCCAGCCAGGCTGGAGAGGTTCTGCCCCTGCTTCCCTTGACAAGGAATTGGCAGCTCCAAGACTCTTTTGGCTCCCTCTTCCTTCTGCTCCTCCCTTTGGGACTCCAGTGCCTGCATGCACGGTGTGCAGGGGTCCTGCAAGCTTTTCAAGGGGAAAATGGTTTTTAAAGAAGGATATTTTAGTATTTAAATCCTCATTTGAAAGTTGTTGGTGATGCTGGCTGGTTTGTGATGATCATAAACGCAGGGGCTTTTCAAAAAACAAAACACCCAAGGGATCCAGCTCCTTTCCAGACAACTTCCAGCTTGAACCAACATATTTATACATAAAAGGGCAGTTCATGGTTTGCTTAACCTTAAAATTGGAAGCAATATTACTACTTTGGGCTCACATCAGCATTGTCACACACATAATCACTTCTTGGTTGGCTGGCCACCATTCAGTGCGTGGCTCTGAGTGGGCAGTCAGAAATAACTGCTCGCTTCTTTTTTTTTTTATTGTAAATAAACACCATTTTATGGTGAGACCTGGTGTTTATCACACTGGACTGACCCAGCAATCTGAGCCTGGAAAGGTGGAGGTGGGGAAGGAAGTCTGGCAGCACTTAACCAGTGACTAAAGGTACATTTTCATCCTGAAACTGAGCTCTCATCTGGGGTAATAGTTCCCATTTGGAGATCCCTGAAATGAGGATTCCTGAAAAATTATTTTCAGCAAGACCCCACTTGCCAGGCAACATACCTGAGCTTCATAGAATACTTAGGAGGCCTGAGTGTTTAATTAAATTAGAACAAACCTAATTGTAATAAATCATAGATTAATATGTGCTTAGTGCTTTTAATAATTAGGTAAAATGTAAGTTAATGCTCACCAGATTACCTGAAGACTCTGGTGTGAGGATCCATAGTGATTATAAGGAGAATGTGAGAATTGATTAATTTTTAGTGATCTGTCAGCTGTAATCTTTATTTCTCAGTCTCTCTGTGTACACTTAGACACTGGTTTGTCCAGGCAAAGTCAATAATTTGGTCACCACTGCTTATGGTTAAACTTTGGATCCCAGATGTGAAGTGAGGAGCTGAGCTTTGGTAACCTGGGGAGGAATGGGATGTACTGGAATGATGGGGAGGTTTCCCTCTGTGGAAGAGGAGATCTGGGCTTCAATTTATGGTGTGATCTTAGACATTATTTTATTTTATATTATGTTTATTTTATTTTATTTTATTTTATTTTATTTTATTTTATTTTATTTTATTTTATTTTATTTTATTTTATTTTATTTTATTTTATTTTATTTTTTAAGGGAGGACTAACAGAGCAGGTCTTCATAGAATCCCAGAGTCACAGAACATCAGGATCTGCTTCCACAGAATTCCATGTACACAAGGTTTTAAGTGCAGCCCTGTCATTTATTGCTAACTAAAGAGTACAGGATATGCCCAGAGCTGTTATGACATGTAAAAATAACTGTGGAGGAGGTTGGAAATAGGTCTTTGCTTTTCTCTTAAAACATATTGATGATTACCTGCTGCCTTTAGTAATAAAAATATCAATACAGCCCATCATTCTTTCTCTAAGTTGTGGATATTATTGAAAAGCCATTCCCAGGGGAACAGCTGACAGCCCATTGGAAATACTTGTAAATAATCCACTAATAATGAACTCCTGAGTCATGAGTAATCTGCCCATAATGAACCTTGCTGCTTCCCCACATGGTTCTGAGGTTTTTTTGTTGGCTTTTTTTTTGGCCAGGAATATTTCTTTCAGTCTTTTGATTTCCTCCACAGCCTGTGGGTGGAGGAGATGTTCCTTTTCCATATCATCAGGCCCCATAATTTGTCATAATGCTACTCAATAGCTCATGTAAAGAATGTGAAGGGACTCTGTCAGTGTTGTTAGGCACAAAGTTTAACCTGCAACACTTGTGGGGAGAAAAAAGAAAAGAAGAAAAGATTGACATAAACTGTCCCCCAGAGCCAGAATAAAATCCAGGATGGTTTTGTGAGCAGCAAAGGAGGCAGCACGTTGGATCTCTCTGAGAATTGTGCTGGGCTTTGCTCCTGCTTGAGGAGGATGTTGAATATCCAAGGAACATTCAGAGGATTCTGGTTCATTCCACTTATCCTTCCAGGGAGAAGTAGGTCCTGGAGACCCTGTGAAACACAAAGGGTTTTGTCATTTCAAGGCAGTGCCACACTCACACATGTAGGAATTGTCACCTCCTGGGTGCTCATTTTTTGTGGGTCTGTCCTAACACATCAACTCCAGTTTGATGGGCAAATTCAACATGAATATATATTTTATTTTTTTTATCATCTCCTTTTTTTTTTTTGTTTTCCTCCTAAAGAACTTTGTGGAAAGGCATGATGGAGATTTTAATCTGCAATAAAAGGTACTGCCAGACACCTCCATGCTGGTAGTTTTAGTCAGCAGTCCAGCCACTTCTGCAAGGGATGGGCAAGGCTGAAATGGGAGCTGTGGGAATGGTGGGAGATGAGGTGGAAGAAATTCCCCCCAAGTGCCTGTTTCTGTCCCTGCTGTACATCTTTGGGGACAGGGTTCATGGTTTCCCCTCCATTTTTGGGTGAATTTGCTTCCCTGAGCTGCACCAATCAATGAGGAGAGGATCTCCTCTTTGCCACGCACAGGAACTGCAGAGCATCAATTGATCACTCACAGTTTTTCAGCACATCCAGCTTATTCCCATCCCAAGCAGGAAAAGCTGCCTGTATTTGGCACAGCATTTTTAAGGGGTTTTTATCCTCTCAGTGTCATTACAGCTCACCTGGGGACAAAGTTCTGCCACTCTGAGGGAACCCAGGGTGCAGTGTCTGGCTGAGAATTCTGATTTTCTCATGAAAATTCTCTTTTGATTGCACTTTGTTTTACCTGACTTTTCATGCTCACTTTCTTTACCAAACCCATTTGTTCTTGCCCACCAAGCAAGTCCAGCTATGCCCAGTGAAGGAAATAATCTGTATCAACCTTTATTATATTTGATTGCACAGTGTTTTGGCAGTCATTTTGTACTGGTGTTTTGTGAGGGGTTTTTGTGCCATTTCTCCATGTGGAAAGGTCATACAATTTTGAAGGGATCTCATAGCTGTGAGAATGTTGCAGAGGACTGGAAAAATCCAAAAAGGATATTACTGGAGTTGGAAATTTGGAAAGAGGGAAGGGATCCTGAAGAACCTGTGTGTTATTTAACCTCACACTGATCCAGTGTGAAATCCTGGGAAGGCTGGTGTGGGATCTGCTTAGAAACTTAATTTCCATTAAATTAAGTTTCAGCACAGTAACAGAGTTGTTCAGGTCTCTCCCAGGAGATTGTCAGGGGATAAGGAGCTGGGCAATTTTCAATGCCACATTATCACAAGTGTCTTTCAAGAGCAAACACACCGAGTTAGACCTGAGATCACAAGAAGCAGCTGTGAAGGGGGATTTTCTCCTTGTTTCCCATGGAATCAGTCATCTTCACACTCCATCTGCATTTCTCCTGCTACTAGGAGTGCAGCCTGGGGGGGTTTTTACCACTCCAGAGGTCTTTTAGACCTTCTGAAGAAAATTCTTGCTGCTTCTCCTTTATCAGGTCCTCTTATCCCTCTCTCTTGATGTTCTTGTCTTTCTGTGGCCAACCCAGAGATTCGTTTGCTGAGGCTTTCTGTTCTCTACCCAGGTTTAGGTGGGATATTGGGAATAAATCTTCCCTGGGAGGGTGCTGAGACCCTGGCACAGGGTGCCCAGAGCAGCTGGGGCTGCCCCTGGATCCCTGGAAGTGCCCAAGGCCAGGCTGGAGCACCTTGGGATAGTGGAAGGTGTCCCTGCCCGTGATTTTTATAGACACGGAAATGATTTTTATAGACATGGAAATGATTTTTTTGAATGAGAGAAATGGCAGATTTGGGGTGCCAAGCTGAAAAGCAACTCAAGAGAATAATGCAGACTCGTGGCAGCTCAGCACTCTGAGGGGTTTGCTGCTTTTTGAAGGAGTGGATGATAAAATAGGCCTGACTTCTACAGGGAGCAGGATGCTGCTGATGCCACCAGTGAGATAGAGCTGCTGGTGATGTGCTGCTTGTAAATTTTAAACTCCATTCATTCCTCAAGGGGGAGAAATCCTGGGCTATTCTGCCTCAAAAGCAGCCCCATCCCTCTCTCCCAGCTGAGGATAGGTGGGATTTGCAGTGATGTTGCACTGCAACATAACAGCCTTGACAGCAAGGTGGGGTTTGCAGCTCTCACTGATATTACACTGCAATATTGCAGCCTTGACAGCTGTGGGTGATGCTGCAGCTCAGCTCTGGCCATCAGGAAGAATCCCTGGAGGATTTGGAGTCTCCTGAGACCTCTGATGCCTCCCTGGTGTTGATAGTTTCATCTCTGTGCTGCAGGAGCAGGGGCTGCTCTCCCCAGCTGCACCTTCCTGCTTTTATGGGATACTCCTCATCCCTGCCATGCTCTGCCTGCCCCACCACCCCCAAAAATAAAATCAAACCCTCTGGGTGCATTGGTCTGGGGCTCAGCCCGGGTGCAGTGCCAGCATTCAGCCCCTCCCCACAGCGTGCCTCTGTTGTCAGCAGGGCCTGATCATTTGGCTGCTCCATCTGAGCTGGAGCTGTGTGGAGATTAACTGGTGTCTGTCCAACCATTTGTCACACAAATAACAGTGCCAGTGGAGTGAAATCCTATAAATCATTTTTTTCCAGGATTGAAAGCTTTTATCAGTTGTGTCACTTCCATTATTCAATAAGTGATCAGTAACAGGCGCTGTGGTTGAGCCAGTCAGTGGTGAACAGCTCAGGGCTGTGGCTTGGGAGGGAGCCTGGGACACCAGCAGCTGATGTAAATTCAGGATTTCATATTTCTCTTTAATATTTATCTGAGTTGCTACTCAGGGTTCTGCTGGAAAGGTGAAAGACAGCACAACTCTGGCACAAATCTCTTAATTCAGGGTTTGGTCCCTTGTGGTGTTTGTGTGGGCCCTGCCTAATGTTCAAAACATCCAAATAGCAAATCCCATCCTCCTTTTCTCAGCTTCATTCCAGAGCTGACCACAGCAGCTCCCCAGGGATTTCCAGCAACCACAGCTTTTGGGAAAAAAGTCAAATTACAGGGATGACAACCTTCGTGTAAGAGCAGCACAGCACTGAGCTGGATGGATTTGTGCAAAGTTGTGGGCAGATGCTGGGGAGTAGCAAACCACAAACATCTTCCACCTAATGATTTTTACATTTTTCATTGGTATTGTGCAAATTAACACCAAATCTGAGGAGCCCACCCAAGGCAGCCATAGATGGTAGCAATTCCTGTGGGGGAAGCCCTTGGAAATGCAGGCTGTGGAGAGGAGACAAAATGTTTTCTCTGCCCTTGGAAAGATTTTTTCTGTTCCCATGGGGTGTCTCAGTACTGAATTTCTCCCTAGGAAGAGAGCTGGGTTAAGACTCTTCCCCAAAGAGATGGCAACTTGTGCAGTAAGAATTGCTTGGGGAGATCAGCTGGAAGTTTGTAAAGTCCTTGTGAGAATTCCACGCTGCTTTGTCCCATTTGAGGTGGCTGTTTAACTGTGCAGCCTCTGAGGAGTTCTAAAATGCAAATGAATAGATTTAGCCTAAAATGGTTGGGTTTGGAAGGGAGTTTAAAGCCCATCCAGTGCCACCCCTGCCATGGCAGGGACACCTCCCATTGTCCCAGGCTGCTCCCAGCCCCAGCCTGGCCTTGGGCACTGCCAGGGATCCAGGGGCAGCCACAGCTGCTCTGGGCACCCTGTGCCAGGGCCTGCCCACCCTCACAGGGAGGAATTCCTTCCCAATATCCCAATTTCCCTCTGTTTTAAGCATTCCCCCATATCCTGTCCAATTCCCTGCCAAGCCTGTGGGTGCTGTGGGTGCACTCCCGGGTAGGAGCTTCTGCCAAACTCAGAGTTCCAGTGAACCCTCCATGCTCAGCTTGTCCTCCTCAGACTGAAGGACCCAACATCTGCAGGTCTGTGGTCTCCAGTTCAGCCAAGGCAAGGGACTGGGAGTCTCCTGCTCTGTCACTGCAGGGTGATGTGGAAGCTCAGGCACAAAGGGAGATGGTCACAAGGTCTTTTCCAGCCTAAATCATTCCCCTGTCTTTGCATGATCCTTCAGGTTTATAGAGAAATAGTCATCACAGGTGGCTGAGCACTTTGTGGGGGAAGTGAGCACAGGGAATCTCTCCAAGCAAGATTTTTCCAGTGAGGAATCTCCCCACTCTCACAGGACATGTTACACCACAAGCAGGGTGGTGCTGAACAATTAACAAGGATGACATGCTGAACAATTAACACCCAGCTCTGGCAGGTTGGCTCCTGCTCATTTTCACAAGTGTGCAAAGTCACAAAGAACTCATTTTTATGTTAGATATACACTAATTTGGGGTTTGTGTGTGGTTTGTGCCTCAGTTTTTATTTACCTGTGGCATTCACATTCTCTGAAAAATCCCTTTGCTCAGGATTTTTCTCCTGGGAAGCTCGAAGCCTCAGAGAAAAGGAAAACAATTCTTCTCTCATTTGCTTCTCCTGTGCTGTGCTCACGTGGAATGTGTTTGGGGATTGTTCACCCACAGGTGATTGTTCCATTGGGTTCTGCTGTGAGTTGTTTTGGCTCTTTGGCCAATCAGGGCCAAGCTGTGTCAGACTCTGGAGAGAGTCACAAGCTTTCATTATTATCTTTTTATTATTTATTATTATATATTATTATTTATATTTATTTTTTTATTATTATTATTAGCATTCGGTAAGTATCTTTTCTCTATTCTTTGGTATAGTTAGTATAGTATTCTTTAATATAATATAGTATTATAAACTAATAAATTAGCCTTCCTGCCTTTGTCAGGGCATTCCCTGCAAATCCAATATTTACCTTGTGTGAAATTTCCTTCTGCAGTGGGGTGGATGATGTGGATTAAAGGTGAGCAAAATGGGAGGTGGTAACAATAATTCTGATTTCTGTTCAGTAGTTCACATTTCAGGGTAAGTCAGAGCTGGAATAACAAAGTGACACTGATGCCTAACCTGGGCATTGGGAAAATCAAATTCTTCATCACTTGGATCTACAAAAGAATCTCCAGGAAATGAGAGCTGGAAGAATTCCATAAATATTGGTGCTCAGTCTTGGCTTGCTTTCTGTAAGACACCTTGGCAGGAGTTCCCTGGATTCTCCCCCCAAATTCTGCTTCCTCTTCAGCCTTTTTTCTTCATCTCCTTCAAGTGCATTGAGAGGGCTTTAGTGAAGGTGCATGTTGTGTTCCAGAACTGTTCTTGGGCTGGGTGACCCTTCCAGCCAGAGCCATTCCATGCCAGGAGGGCTCTCCAAACCCAGGTGGTTTTTGTAGCATTCACATTCTCTGAAAAAATTCCTTCGCCCAAAATTTTTCTCCCGAAAAGCTAAAAAGCCTCAAAAACAAAAATTCTTATCTCATTTACTTCTCCCCTGTTTTATTAATGAAAAATGTATTTTAAAATGGTTTACCCACAAGTAATTATTTCATTAAATTCTAATGTGACTTGTTTTAACTCTTTAACCAATCAAAACCAAACCGTGCCAAGACTCTAAGAAGAGTCGCGAGTTTTCATGATTAACTTTTTAACATTAAATAAATATCCTTTCTGTATTCTTTGATATAATATTCTATAATATAGTATAATATAATATAATATATCATAAAATAAAATCGTAAGTTAACCTTCTAAAAACATAAAATCAAATCCATCATTCCTGCCTTGTTGGAACATTCCCCACAAATCCAGCGGGTTTTGGTGTCCCATCCAGCAGGGTTTGCTGTCACAGGTGCCACTGCTGCCATCTGTGGTGTCCCTGGGTGTCCCCTTTGATCCCGGAGTGCCCCAAGGTGCAGAGCTGGCAGGGGCAGCTCCCCCACCGTGTCTGGTTTCCAGTGCCACCCCAGTGCTGGTGTCACCTGAGCTCCCATGATCCTGGTGACAAGCATGACACTGACCCCAGGATCAAGGCAATTGGGGAGAAATGTGAATATCCTTGAGATTCCAGAGGGTCCAATGTCTTACAGTGTAGCGGTGGGAGTCACCATCCCTGGAAGTGCTCAAAAAATGAATATTTGTGGCACTTTGCTGTTGGGATTTGTGACATTTGGTCAAGACTTGATAATCTTGGAAGTCTTTTCCAACCCTTGTGATTCTGTGAAATCTAGCTGAGTAGCAAAAAAAAAAAAAAAGTAGTAATTTAGTACAACAAAAAAAAGTATAAGAGAAGTTAATATTTAGGATGGAGGCTCAGATGTAATGGTACAAACTGCTCTGTTGGAAATTAAAAATAAGCCAAGGTGCACTGTACACTCCTGGATAGCTGTGTTAATTAATGCCTGATGATTGCATGTTACTCCAGTCATATTTCCAGTTGTAAAATACATGAGAAAAGCAATGGAATGGAGTCAGAAGCTCTGCTTGCTCACAGCTTCACTCACCTGGAGTAAATTTTTTTATATATTTAAATTATTTTATATATTTAAATTAATACAGATTCCTCTCAATAAAAAGATTAAAATGCATGTAAGACAGGTTTTCAATAAGCACATTTTGAGGAGGAGGTGTTTTACATTTGAATTACTAGAGTGGGGCAGCTGGGCTTTACAGAAAACTGTCATGCAGCATTAAAAGTGAAAGGAAAAAAAATCAGTTATGATCTTGACAAATCCCATTTTGTCAGGGAAATATTGTCGTTTCCTCTGCAGGAAAACCTCTTATGCTCGTTTTGTGGGTTGGTTTGGTTTTAAAGTCCAGATGTGTACAAAAAAGCAGTGAAATTCCCTTAATTCCATAATAGCTCAGCTGGCCTGGTGAAGTCACCCCAACCTGGAGGAGCTTCCCCTGGGAATGGGAGGCTGGAATGCTCCAGAGCTGGAGCTGGGGCTCTGCTGATCACAGCCAAGCCATCTCAGCCCTGCCACATAGCAGCAGTCAGAGTCATTAAATAATTATACCTTTGATTAGCTGCTTTAACTGTTCATTGCCTTTGAAATATGATAGTATAATTTAAAGCTTTTATTAAAAGACAATTTTTCGAGGTGGTTGAAAAGGATTTTTTTGTGTGTGTGTGTGTGTGTGTGTGTGTAGAAAAGAGCCATAATTTTCTGCTTCAGATAATGAAAAACTGAGAAAAATGTTTCCAATTACCATTTCCTTTTTGTGAATTGGAACCCTGTATGTTTATAGTGCATTGGAAAGGCACTGAAATCATTTAGTGGCTCCTTTACCTACTGCAGAAGTTTGGGTGGAGAAATATTGCAAGAGGAGGGGAAAAAAAACATTTTTTAGAAATGTTTAATTAAAGTAACTTTTCCCCCTGTCACCAGCAGAAGTATGAATGTGTTTTCATTTTTTTCTCCCTTCATTTGAAATGTTCAAAGCTGAGGAGAAGGCAAACGTAATTAACTATTCATGTGATTTGAAGTATTGCTTTTAGAGTGTTTGGTGGGTTTGAAATAGAGCTTGGGGAAGGATTTCAGTGGCAGAGGAAAGAGTTGGGTTTTTTGTACCACACAGTTTGAGTTGTATTTGGGGAAATTTCTGTAACTCAGCACTTTTATTAATTTACTTCACACCAGATTATTTTTTCTGGGTGTTCTGGAGCCTGGGCATAGTAAGAACTGTTGCCAAATGAAAATATCTTCTGTCTCCCCTTTTTTTTTTGTCTTTTGGGATGTGCATCCTGATAATCCCTCCTGCTCCAAACAGAAACGATGGGAAACTTCAGAGTCACCTTCAGGTGTTTAGAGATTGTTCATTGTGGAAATCTGATTGAATAAATAGAAAAATAGGGAATTTTATAAGTATAAAAATATTTACCTAATATAATAATATTTAAAATTATACTTATAATAATATTTATGATGATATTTATAATAACATTTATTATAATATTTATAAAAATATTTATAATTATATTTATAATAATATTTTAAAATAGGGGTTGGAACCAGATCTTTAGGGGTCTTCAAGGTCCCATCCAACCCAAAGCATTTCATGAGTCTGTGTTTTCTATAACATCCATGCACTTTGTGGCCTTTTTTCATTTTAAAATGTAGTGTTGGACAGATCTTGAAGGGCAATATATCCAATTCATTTTACTTAGACATTCATATTTATGTACACATCTAGATTAGATAGGTCTGGGGTTTGTTTTGGTGGTTTTTTAACCCTTTTTTGAGGAATTTTTGTCATTCTGCTTTCACATAGGATAAGACAATGTCGAGCCCCTTCACAGTCACAGAGACAGATTTGCATGCAAATTTGCATCTGAGAATTTGCAGATTTGCAAATTGGGATGATCCGAGAATGTCCTGAGCTGCCTCTCAGTGAGATCATTTCAGTGCTCTGGTCACACAGGGGGGTCTGCTTGGACAAGCTGCTCCCCAGAAGAGAGGAGACTCCCCAGCCTGCCCTGATGGAACCATGTGTGGGGCAGGAAAACTCCAGGAAGAGCAGGGGAGGGATGAAGTTCATCCCGAAATATTCAGCTTTGCCTCCATCCTCCTCTCAGAACTCCATTTTGCTGGGCAGGTGTTACCTGGAGCAGCTGCCCTGTGCTGTGGGAGGAGGATTTCCCCCATTGCCATTCCCCAGTGTGGAATTGCAGTGCTGGGGTGCCTGGCTGGTTTTATTCCTGGCACTGGGCACTGGGAGGATGCTGTGGGAAGCAGCTGACACTGCAGCCCCCTTCCCCCAGCCTGGGTGCAGAGATCCTATTATTTCTGATAATTGATGCTGAGGGCTGTGGCGTGCCTCATTTAATCAGCCCTGCTCAGCACACTCCAGGGATGTAGTCCATGGAATTCCTCCTCCACCATGGCTGCCCAGGCTCGGACACAGCAGCCACGGCAGCTTTGCATCAGCTGGCTGGGGACTGTTTGTCTGATCTGTCACAGCCGCACCAGAGGTGACATTAGCACATCTGGAATGCCTGGCTGCAGCACTGGTACCTGTGCATGTGAACACTCTGCCAGGAGTAAAAGTGTGTTTCTGCTTATCAAAATGGGAAAAGAGCTGAATTGGAGCAGGTTGGAAAGGGTTAATGCAGGGTTTTGTTGACTGTAGTATCCTGAGCAACCTTAGAGAACTTCCCAGATGTGTCCTCAGATCACACCTGGGTTTAAATTTAAACCCCTTCCTACAAACCCCTCCTGCTTTTGGGAACAATGGCAGGTGATGGTGGTGGGAAGGGGGAATTGTGGGAATCCTTAAAATCAGAGGGTTTTAGGAAACCTACAGAAGGCAGGCCTCAGAGACAGTAGAAGTGTGATTAGAGTTAAGCAGTAGCCTTAAATTTGGCAGCAGAAAAATTATGTAAAAATTAGAAAAGTAAGGACAAAGAGAACAATGATCTGTGTACTAATGCTTGGCTAGAATACCTCCCTAAGCTACAGAAAAGTTTATCTACCAAGATATTAGGAAGTTCTAAGCTTAATAATGGAGCTCTGTGCATTGTATTTTAATGCTTACAAGCAGGTATTGTATTCAAAATAAGCAATATTGTTTGACTGAAGGAACCTGTGCTTACAGTGGTTGGATAGAACTACTGTCAATATGCTTTTGCTTGTGTGATTGGTCAAAAACTTTTAAAGTAAATTGTAACATGCAGTTCTTTGTCTGCTGGTGGGCCGTGAGCTGCTGGCATCTTCCCATTGGCATAACCATGTGATGAGACTGATGCTGGAAGATAAACAGCTCAAGGCACATTCCTAGCAGTCCCATCCCATTTGTGGTTTGTACAGAGATCCCAGGCAGTGATATTGGAGCAGGTTGGAAAGGGTTAACGCAGGTTTTGTTGGCTGTAGCATCATGAGCATTCTTAGAGAACTTCCCAGGTAACAAGCAGATGTGTCCTCAGATCACACCTGGGTTTAAACCCTTGCCACAAACCTCTCCTGCTTTTGGGAACAATGGCAGGTGATGGTGGTGGCAGTAACACATTTAGTGCAAACCTGAGTAATCAAAACTGGGCAGGACAATCAGGTGCATCAGCAGAGGATAAACAGCAGCCCCATTACAGAAGACAAACACAGAAATTCTGGCTGCTCACAGCTGTAAAGTTATGTCCTGAGGAAATACAGAGACGTGGTAATTGGGAGTGATTAAGTTTAATTGATTCCCAGTTCCTCCATATCTTTACAAAAAGCTGTCCTGGACCTTGGTTTCCTCCTTCCTGTTCCAACATAGCTCTTCTCACCCCGATGTGCAGGTGTAAAAGCTTTTCTACACCCATGGGGGTAGTTCAGCTCCCAGGGAGCACTCAAGCACCAGCCAAGGGCTGATCTGTGTCCCCCCATCCTGCTGGGTGTCCTGCAGCTGCTGCCACCCCCCCTGCTCAGGGACAAGGACAGCTCCTGCTCTGAAAGGTGCCCAGGGCAGTGCTGCAGGCACCGTGCCTGCAGGGTTCAGGGTGGGGGCAAATGGGGCACGTTTGGGAGTGGCTCCGTGCCCATGCAGGTGTGGCTTCAGGTGTTGGGCTTGGTCTGCATGGGGCAGGCACAGCTCCCCTGCATCCTCAATATCCAGGGCCAGTGCTGTTTCTCACTCAGGAAAAGTCAGATTAAATGCTGGGAGATTGTTAACTTCATTCCAGATGTTTGAGGTTTGAGAAGGTTTGCCTGGTTGGTTTTTTTTCCTGGAATCTTTAGTTAGAAACACTTCTTGGTGGGATTTTTGGAGGAACACACTTCCAGAAATTACTTCAAAAATCAATCTGCCTTAAAGATTTTTTTTTACATTTTTAATTTGAGTTTTTCTGTTAGATAATGAAGTATTTCTTACAGCATTTTATTGATAACCAGTTGGAGTTTCTTTGATTAAGCATATATATATATATATACATATTAGATAGATAGATAGATAGATATAGATAGATAGATAGATAGATAGATAGATAGATAGATAGACAGATAGATATGAGATAGAGGGATAGATATATCATATATTGGTTTCCAACCCAAATCATATATATATGAAATATATATATATTTCAGTCACATATATATTTATGAAATATATATTTCAATAATACATATGAAATATATCCAAATCTATATTGTATATCATATATATAGAAAATATATCTTTTCTGTATATATATAATATAGGAAATTATTTGGATAATAGATATATAGATATATATCTATAGAGATAGATAGCTGTATATAGTATGGTTTATATAGATATAGGGATAGATAGATAGATAGATAGATAGATAGATAGATAGATAGATAGATAGATATAATATTTTTAGATATATTTATATATAAAATATAATGGTTTCCAACCCTAAGCCCAATTATATATATATATTATATAGGAAATCTATTTGCATAATACACATAGATGTGTATATATATAGATTGTATGGATTATACAGATATAGGGATATAGTTATAGCTGTAGATATATGAGATAGATATATCATATATTGGTTTCTAGCCCAAATCATATATATATTAAATATATATATTTAAATCATATATATATGTGAAATATATCCAAATCTATATTCTATATCATATATATAGAAAATATATATTTTCTGTATATATGATATAAAAATTATTTGGATAATAGATAGATATATAGATATATACCTATATAGATATATAGCTATATGTAATATGGTTTCTATAGATATAATATTTTTAGATATATTTATATATAAAATATACTGGTTTCCAACCCCAATCCCAATAATATATATATGAAATATATATATTTCAATCATATATATGAAATATATCCAAATCTGTATTCTATATCATATATATAGAAAATACATATTCTCTATGTATTATATAGAAAATTATTTGGATAATAGATAGATATATAGATATATATCTAGATAGATATATAGATGTATATAATATGGATTATATAGATATAGGGATACATAGATATAGATAGATATAGATATAATATTTTTATATACATATATATAAAATATACTGGTTTCCAACTTCAGCCTCAATCATATATATTATATCAAACTAGATTTGGCTAATAGACATAGATATGTATATATATTGTATATATATATATTATATGGATGATATAGATATAGAGATAGGTATAGATATAGATTAGATATAGATAGATAGATATGTAGATGTAGATAAAATATAGATTACATAGATAGAGAGATAGATGCAGATATAAATATAGAGTAGAGATACTGATATAGATAGATATAGATATAGACATAGACATATAGAGATAGATAGATAGATAGATAGATAGATAGATAGATAGATAGATAGATAGATAGAGATAAAATATAGATTCTATAGATACAGGGATAGATGCAGATATAGATATAGATATAGATATAGATGATATAGATATCTCTGGAGCTGGCAGCAGAGCTTTTGTTGGCTTTCCTTTGGGGCCCAGGAAGTGAAGGCAGAGCAGACAAACTGAATATCCTGGGAGATGATTGAAAGACAAAGCAGGCAGCTAATGAGCTGCAGGGCCTGTTGCAGCCTGGCTGTGGCTAACAGCAGTGTGTCATTCCAGAGGCAGGCAGGCTGGGATGGCTCTGCTCTCCTGGCACATCAATCACCCTGCAGAGCCTTTGCTTGGCAGTGTCCAAAGCATCACTGAATCCTTAAAGGCACCTGGAGGAAGCAGGCAGGAGCCCAGTGGATGCCAAAGGATGCATGTGGATGTGTCAGCACCTCAGCATCTCGGTGGGAAAAGTCCATTTGTTGAAAGGGAAGGGAAAGGCTGACACTTAACACATTAAAATGGATTATTTCATCAATAGGTTAATAGAAAAGCAGACTGCAGGATCACTCCTGCACACAAAACGTGCCATTAAAGTGTGAAAAATGGGAAAGGCTCTGGGAAAGGGTCTCTGTGCACTGGAGACCATCTTCCCTTTCAGAGGGGTGCCAAACCTCGATTTTGCCTATTTATATGTAAATGTTTCAGAGGAAAAACAAGTTTTCTGCAGGGCAATTGTGCCTCTCTATTGCAGAGACGTCTTAAACAGGTCTTTAAATGAAAGGGTTTTTTCCAGCTTGAAGGATGCACCCAATGGAAGCACTTTTAGATTTGGTGATGTCACTGAGAATGTGTCCTCCTCTTCAGCATGGAGCATTGAAACCTGCAGATTTATTCAAATCATACCTGGCTTAACATTAAGGGGGTTCAGGCAGTGCTCTTCCAGCTTTAATTCTTCAGCTGAAAATGGAGCTTTCTGTTAAAGCCTGGGATGACTTTGTGTCCTGTTCCTTCTCCCTGTCAGCAGCTGTTTGGTCTGAGCTCCCTGGGGCACTACAGAAATTCCCCCATAAATATTAAAGGAAAATTTTTTAAATTATTGTATCCTGGAACTGGCTGTGTTGTGGGGTGTGGATGACATCCTAAAGGGTGAGGGACATCTGTGGTGGGAGGGAGAAGGGTCTGAGGTCCCTTAGGAGACTTCTTGAGTCCAACCACCAGCTCATCACTGCTAAACCCTGTCCCACATCCAAATGCCATTTACACACTTCCAGACAAGGCAATTCCAGCACTTTCCTGTTCTTCCAGTGGCTCTCAGGTGTCCTGGTGTTCTCAGATGTTTCATCTGGTTCCTGGGTGAGGAAACCCTGCCTAACTTCAAGATTCTAAAGAGGGTGACAATGTGCTGTCCCCTAATGAGCCTGGGAGCAGGGTGCTTTTGAGGCAGATTTTCTACTCATTGAGAAGCAGCAGCTCAGAGGATCTCAAAGTTTGGGTCAATTCTAATAAAACAAGGGTGCTGCTATTCTATGTAAAAAATAGGCATTTTTTCCCCTCCTTTCCAAATAAACACTTTGATTTTGCAGTGGGGGAGGATTTTTGGAGCAGCCTAGGATAGTGGAAAGTATTCCTGCCCATGGCAGGGGGTGGAACAGGATGGGCTTTGAGGTCCCTTCCAACCCAAACCATTCTGGGATTTATTTTATGGTTCTGCTTCCTCTGAGCTCAGTGCTACAAAGGACATTTGCTGGGATGAGGGTTTAAGGTCATTACATCATCACCTCTGTTTCCAAAGGTGGTGATGTAAAAAGGAGGTCTAAGGGTGAACTCCAGGCACCAAGTGATCCCCACAGGCTTTTGGAGGAAAAGGAGCTCTTGTCTGGCTCTGTTTTGTCATGAAGTAAATCACATTTTACAGTAGCTGTTTTGTCCAGTCCTGTATCTTCTGCACAAATACTTCCTGCCTTTTTCTTTGTTTTGCCTTTTTTTTCTTTTTCTTTTTGACTTCTACTGGTCTGTTTTTGTCTATTCCAATAGCAGATCCATTTAATCTTTTCAAATCGTGTCATGTTGTGGTGAGTGAAAGAAGAATCACTCTGAATATGAGGTTTTCCACACTGGCCATAGATTGCAGGGGCTGAGTGGTCCTTGTGTGCATTTTCTGTGTGTAGCTCTTCACGTGTGAACAGGCTCGTGCTTGGATTTTACTTCACATGCTTTTTGATGTTTCTTTTCTCCCCTTTTTCATTGAAAAAAAAAAACAAAAAAAATTTTTTTCTTCCTTCCCCTTCTTTTTTTCTTTATTTTTATTCTCTTTTTTATTATTTTTTTTTTCTCTCTTCCCCTCCTGCTCTCTGGACGCAGCCAAACGCAAAGCTTGGAAACTAAACCGTGTTGGTAGCCTGCGAAATATTTACAGCAGCAGCAGCACCAACACCGAAGGTAACAACCCCACCTGTCCCAGCCAAACACCTCCTCTCTCCCCCCCTTTTTTTAACCCACCTCTGCAGAATTTCACCCTCCCTGCCCCTCTCCCTGTGCCCCTGGAGATGAGATTTGCCCCAAGCATGCGTGTTTGTTTCCACCCCGTGTTTGCAGAGTCATTCCACTTGGTCTTTTCTTCATCTTTCTCTTCGTGCCTTTTGTTTTGCCATTCATGTTCCTTTCAGCTTACTTAAATTTTGACCTTTCCCTCTAGTCGTGGAGTGGTGATGTTTAAATTACTTCAGGAACCCATTTTCTCCTTTTATTTTTTTTTTTTTTGAGAGATACATATATATATATTTTCCCTTTCTCCATGTGGGCACTCAATGTAATATTTCCCAAGTTATTACAGTTTTTAAAAGTGTTAGTATCAGGTGTAATGATCTGTAGCCAAATACAATAGTGTGCCATGACATTTAAGTAACAATCTTAATTTGTTTTGTGCAAGCCTTCTCCATAATGCTCTTTGCAGCTCTAATCCAGAGGCGAGACAGTGCCGGGTCATTTGCATGTGCTACTCTTGCTTGTAAATTCTGGATATTGTTGTATTTCTAAAGGTCACCCAGTGCCAAAGTTCACAAATTGACTTACATTGCTGGTTTTTTTCCCCCACCCAAGGCACCAGTCATGCCTTCTGTATAATAGCACAAGGAATTTTATGTATTTATTTCCCCCCCTCCCCTCTCCGCCTTCAAACAACACGATTACAAACTTCCTTTTTTTTTTTAATATATATATATATATATATATATATATATATATATATATATATTATTATTATTACAAATGTCAAAGGTTAGAACGACTCACAAACCAAGAAAGGAGGAGGGGAGGGGGAGGAAAAAACCCCACCAGCAACATCTCCAGCAGCATGGAAGAGGGATGGTGGAAGGAACAGGGAATGCAAAATAGGTCACAACTCAGTAATCTCGCTATAAGGGAGGGGGATTTTTTTTTTCTCTTCACTTAAGTGCGAACCAAATGGGTCAAGTAATCGCCAGCTCATGCCCTAACACTAATTGACTTATTTTGGAATGATTAGAACTGTAATATTTTTCTTAATGTCACTGTTTTCTGGGCTGTTGATTTTAGTGATTGCCAAGCGGTGGCATTAAATCTCTTGTAAATTTTAAATTGCATGCTATTTCTGTAAACAAGTCCCTCTGTTCACATCCTGATCATTAACCTTTGGTGATTTATATCACCAGCCTCTTTTTGCACAATTACAGCCCAGGCTGCTTCTGGGGGCCTGGCTCTCCCTGCCAAAGTGTGCACAGGAAACAAAAGTGGGGTTTTATTCCAGCTTGTTAAGGCAGCTTTTTTTTTTAACTATAATTTTATTTTATTTCTCAGCCCAAGTGTAAAATTATTGCCTTTCAGAGCTGCTAAATGGGCTGGTTTGATCCTTTCATTGTCTTTTCAAATAAATATGAAAAGACAGAGAGTGGCTGTCAGATATTCATAAGTCTTGGGGTTGTCTTTTTTCCACAAAGACACTTTAATAATTTTCAATTTTCTATTTGCTGTTTATACCTCCCAGCCCTATTTTTCCTCTGATCAGGTGTGTTTGTTGCTACAGGTTTAGTGCTTGAGAAGCTTGTGAGTTTTTATTTACCTGTTCTCAAACTGCAGCAGAGGAACAAATATCTGGAATTCCCTTGTGTTTTACAGATCAAGGTTTTGTAGGGCCTGTCTAATTTGAGGATATTTTATCTTACTGATCAAACTAAATAATGAAGGCACCTTGGTATGGAAACACAGTTCTGCTGGCCATGGCCGAGCAAGTTTTGAGACACAGCATCAAAATGAAATTCTAAAATTGGGCAAATGTATCATTTTTTGGATGTTTTATCCCCCCCCAAAAGCTGGAGGTTCAATGTTCTTAGCTGTGAGCTGGTACTGTGTGAGAGCTGGAATGGTGAGACATGCAAATGTGGAGTTAATGAGCATTGTAAGTATTAAAAACCACATGTTTGGATAATTATGCCTTCAAAAAAGAGAACGATGATGGGAAATGACAGTCCAGAATAACAAATCTGCTTTTCTCCTTGGCACACGCTTGCTCGGTTCCACTCACACCTATCCACACACCAAAAAAAAAAATTCCCTCAGCTTCAGCCTTGGTTTGGAAAGCTCTCCAATCATTTTTAGCTCCCTGCTGGTGTTTTTAGGTGCCCTGCCAGGTGGGCAGAGCTCAGCTGGAGCTGGGGGAAGCTGCAGCCCAGGTGCTGCTCTGGGTAGCTGATGGTGATTTTTGTGCTACCTAAAGGCCAGACAGAATTAAGGGAATAAAACCCAGTTTTATTTCTTAAAGGGCCTTCAGGAGATACACCCAAAAAATGGACAAAGGTTTTCATACTTTTATAAGTTTGGGCCATTTGCATATTGGGGGTTAATCTCTCAACTACAGCTGCAAGTAATGAAATCATTTACCCCAAGTTTGTTTTCCCAGCTCACTTTTGTTTCCATCTCTCAGGATGTCCTTGATTCCCAGGCCTGGAGAGGAATTGTGTCTGACCAAAATGGGAAAGCAATAGAGAACACTTTATATGGAGTTCAGAGTTATACACTAAAGAGTTGCAGGATTACAAATACAGGAAAAATAGAAAAGCTGAAATCCTAAGGCCTCAATAATCTCCTGCATGGGGGGACTCTGTGCTTGGGCTTCCCCATCAGAGGGGCTGCTCTCTCCTGGCTGTTTCACAGCAAAAATAAGGTTAGGGTGGGATTTTCCCCAGGTGTGGGATCCCAGCTGAAGGACTCAGCCTTCTGAGGGTGTTACAGAATCACCGAGGCTGGAAAAGCCCTCCCCATCGAGCCCAGCTGGGCCTGATGCCCACCTTGTCCCCAGCCCAGAGCACTGAGGGCCACCTCCAGGTGTTCCTTGGACACCTCCAGGGATGGGCACTGCACTCCAATCCCTGAGCACCCTTTCCATGCAGAAATTCCTGCTGCTGTCCACCCTGAGCCTGCCCTGGCCCAGCCTTGGCCATTCCCTCCCCTCCTGTCCCTGTTCCCTGGAGCACAGCCCAACCCCTGCCTTGCCCCAAAACTGCAGAGTTACCTCTTCCATCAGATCTCTCTCATTACAAGAAGTCTTACTTTCATTCATGTTAGAGTTTGCCTGAACTGTTTAGCTGTCAGATTTTGAGTGCTTTTCCATAGGAAGCCAAATGAGAGAGTCCCACATGCTCCCTCTGTTGCGGGCAGCCAGGCTTGAGGCAATCCTTTGCTTCTTTAGGGGGAAAAATAGTCAGTATTATATAAATAGCAGTGAGTATATAGTATTAAATACTAGTATAAAGTATGTAATAGTATATTATATAAGTAGCAGTGAGTATATAATATTATATACTAGTATACAGTATATAATAGCATATTATATAAATAGCAGTGAGTATAATATTTATATAGTATATAAATAGCAGTGAGTATGTATTATATACTAGGACACAGTATGTAATAGTATATTTTATAAATAGCAGTGAGTATAAATAGCAGTGAGTATATAATATCATATTCTAGTATACAGCATATAATAGTATATTATATAAATAGCAGTGAGTGTATAATAATTATATAGTATGTAAATAGCAGTCAGTATATAATATATACTAGTATACAGTATATAATAGCATATTATATAAATAGCAGTGAGTATATAATATTATATATTAGTATACAGTATGTAATAGCATATTATATAAATAGCAGTGAGTATATAATATTTATACAGTATATAAATAGCAGTGAGTATATAGTATTATATACTAGTATACATATATGATACTATATAAATAGCAGTGAGTGTATAGCATTATATACTAGTATACACTATATAATAGTATATTATATAAATAGCAGTGAGTATAAATAGCAGTGAGTATATAATATTTATATAGTATATAAATAGCAGTGAATATATAATAGTATATAATAGTATACAGTATATAATAGTGTATTATATAAATAGCAGTGAGTATATAATATTTATATAGTATATAAATAGCAGTGAGTTCTAATTCAAACAAATCCCACTCTGGTTTTAAGGGTACCTTGCACCTGTTATCATGAGTGCATTATTATTATTATTAAAATACAGAATAATTTCTGTAGTATCATTAAAATACAGAATAATTTCTCCTGTACCAACAGATTTCAGGCCAGGTTGGACAGGGCTTGAAGCATCCTGGGATAGTGGAATGTGTCCCATGACAGAGGGTGGAGCTGGATGAGCTTTATGGTCCCTTCCAGCTCAAACCATTCTGTTGTTCTATGATTTTGCAGCACAGCAGGAAGGATTATCTTCAAGGAACTAAAAACCTGTACTCTGCATGGATAAAGATATTAAATCCTGATTTTCCCCCTCCTTACTGTTGCATGATTTTGGTTGGATTTGCTGGGCACTGAGGGAAAACTTTTTTGTTTGGGTACTCATACTTGGCAGTCCCAGGCTACCTTTGGTTTTAAAGTCATGCTGTTGCTGCCATGCAGGAAGTTACATCTAAACTGGATTTTTGTTTTTTTTTTTTAGTTTTTCTGTCTAAGCTGAATTTTTAAAAACTTTTCAACTTGGGTTGTCCTGGCACCCAAATAAAACATCGAGCCCAAGAGGCAGAGGGCTTCAGTGCCTTCAGCCTTTCCCCACCACTCAGAGAAATGTGCTATAAACCAGAATAAAACTCTTCCAGTGGAACACAACCTTTACCAAGAGCTGTGGGCAAGCGACAGCAGAGCTGCCTTGTCCTGATGGGGTTGATTTTCAAAACTAATTAGATTTAGACACTGGGTTTGGAAAGAGGAGAGAAGTATTAGCATAGCCATGCCCAGTGGGACATGGCACAAATATTTCCTTAATTGAGGCTGCTAATAAACATACTTATCTGCCAAGTGAGGGGGGTGATTCTCACTGAGTGGCAAAGGTGACTGACCCAACACACGTGGGACATAAATAACACAATTGTTGTCAACAAACTGTGCTTGTAAACAACTCATGTTGCTTCCCAGGGCACCCCAGCAGCTCTTCCCTCTCCTCCTTTTGAAAGGATGAAGGGTTGTGGTGCTTGAGCAGAAGAGATTTTCAGGAGAGATGAAAAAGGAGCTGAAATAGGTCTGGGTGTTACTCGAGGCAGGCTTGGCTGGGATTCAGGCTGCAACCTCAGCTCTTGAAGGTGCTTCAGGAGCATTTGAAACACCCCCTCGAGGGCTTCTGGTGCTGCACTTGACTTCTTCTTGCTGGGAAGTGTTTCCTGTGTGAGTGGCACCACCCTCCAGATGTGCATGATGAGCTGCTGTTAATTAGCAGCAGCACCAGCATGCTCTGCTGTCAGACAGCTGTGCTGGGCAGAGATACAAATGCACAGCCTGGTGGGCCTGGAAGCCAGAAAATCCAGTCTTATTCTGGCAAAATACTCATAAATGCCTCTTAGATATACCTTTGTATGTGTTTATTCTAAGGGCAGCTTTCAGGATGCGTGTGATTCCTGCACAGCAGAAAGGAGCCCTTGCCTTGCTGAAAGGTTGGACCAGGTGATCCTTGAGGTCCCTCCCAGCCTGATCTTGTAGGATTTTGGGACTTGGAATTGTGCCCTCACTGGTGCAAGGTGTTATTTATGCAGTTCTTAGTAGTGAGAGTAAAATAGGAGGGGAGTGGGAATGGAGACCAAGTGATTTGTGCACATTATTCAGAGCCACTCCTGAGACACCAGGAGGTGTGAGTGCTCCTGGACATGTGTTTTCCCTGCATTTCACAGACTAAAAATGGAGCTCTCTGGAACAAGTTATGGACTAATTGTATCCTGTGGTAATTTTCAGTGTGGGTTTCTCAGCCTGATCCCAGTCCCACATCACAAACACATGGCATGGGGAAGGCAGGGGGGCCATGCCCTGCACATTTGTTTTTCCTTCCACAATCCATTGCTGCTGAGAAATTGTATCTCTCTGTTCTCCAGAAGTGGGTGGGCTGTGGCAGTGTCTGGTTTTTTGGCAGAGGAAAATAAATTGTGAACTTGGGTGTGAAAAGATGATGGTGAGAAGTGTCCCTGGAACGCCAGAATGATTTGATTTGGAAGGGACCTTAAAGCCCATCCCATTCCACCCCTGCCATGAGCAGGGACACCTCCCACCATCCCAGGCTGCTCCAAGCCCTGTCCAGCCTGGCCTGGAACATTTCCAAGGATGGAGCAGCCACATCTGGGCACCCTAAAATTCACTGATTCCATGTGGGCTTCCACTAAAAGAAAAACTCCCTTGTGCTTTTCCCTCCATATCATCACAATCTCACAGTTTTGGCTCATTTCCCATCCCAGCCACCTTTCTCTCTTCAAAAAAAAAAAAAAGGCAAAACAAACAACAACAGCATTTTAGACATCTCCTGTTGATAATAACTTCCAAATGGAAGTCAGTGGCAGCTGGTTCTTCACACTTTAACCCTTCCTCTGCTGCCCTTCCAGGAAATAATTGATGACTGATTGGCCCATTAACCTTTTTTTGTTTAAAAAAAAAAAAAAAGTTTGACAGCCTGGACTTGTGTAATGAGGAGGGATTCCTGGTGAAATCAGGCTGATGGCTGAGTTGCTTGCCCCTGAGGATGCAAAATTAGCCCCGTGGGACCTCGTCTGCATAGAAACTGGACACAATTAGTGTAATATCCGGTGTTATTAATGTAGTTTGGAGTAATTGGGCAGGTTGATTTCGACAGGTTGATGGTGCTAAAATACTATTATAGTGGACCTTTCCATGAATAACTGTTAAACATGGAAAACTGTTTAATAAAATTTTGTGATTGGGCTCACAGGGATTTAAATAGCACAAGCTATAATTTGGCTGAAGAGTAAAAAGTGAACAACTTCATCCTCCTGCCTGGATTTTCCTGTTCCTGTGTGCTGTGCTTGAGGACATACAGGAACAGGTTTGTTCCTTGTCTTCTAAAGGAATTGCCCTGGGGCTGATGTAGAGCAGGCTCTGCTGCTTTGTTTCACAGTTGAGCTTGGGGGTGGGGAAATAAAATACTGGTGTGATTAAGCAGAAAAAATTAAGGAGGATGCCTTCAACCAGCACAGCTTTTTGGGGAGTAATTCTGAAGCTTCAGTGGATATAGAATCATCGAATTATTAAGGTTAGAAAAGACCTACAAGATCATCAAGTGCAGCAGTTAATCCAGCACTGCCATGTTCACCACTAATCCATGTCCCCAAGTGTCACATTTACAAATTTTTTAAAGACTCCAAACCTCCCTGGTCAGTTCCAATCCCTGACCCCCCTTTCCATGCAGAAATTCCTACTGTGCCCACCCTGAGCCTGCCCTGGCCCAGCCTGAGGCCGTTCCCTCTGCTCCTGTCCCTGTCCACCCTGGCTGTCCCCTCCTGGCAGGAGCTGTGCAGAGCCACAAGGGCCCCCTGAGCCTCCTTTGCTCCAGGCTGAGCCCCTTCCCAGCTCCCTCAGCCCCTCCTGGGGCTCCAGACCCTTCCCAGCTCTGTTTTCTTCTCTGGATCTCAAAATGTCCTTCCAGCCCCACCTGAAAAGGTGCAGCAGCTCACCTGGGCTTACTTCTCCTGGGCAAACCAGCTCCATGTGTGTGATCAGCATCATTAAAGAGGAGATCAGAGGAGTCAGTGGTGCTGCAGAGACCTTAAGTCTTGTGTTCTCCTCCTGTGTTGTGCACAGGGCTGAATGTGACTTCATTTTTTGTGGAGTAGTTCCTCTTGGATCTTCCTCAGGAAACCCTGAAAGCTCTGCTTGATAAACGAGGCTTTGGCCATGATTAATTCATGGCATTTTGGGTAATGTCTCTACCTGTTTGTCTGGAACAGTGTGTTGCTAAAGTGGAACACTTGTAGCTGGGCATCATTCATCTTTGAGCCAGGTGAATGACATGGAGCTGTGCCAGGGGGGTTTAGGTTGGATTTTAGGAAAAGGTTCTTTCCCCAGAGGGTGCTGGCACTGCCCAGGCTCCCCAGGGAATGGGCACAGCCCCAAGGCTGCCAGAGCTCCAGGAGTGTTTGGAAAACACTCCCAGGGATGGACAGGGTGAGATTGTTGGGGGTCTGATCCTTCTGGATCCCTTCCAACTCTGGACATTCCATGATTTCTTTTCCCACTTACCCCATGCACCGTTTTTCAGTAAATTAACTGGACCCTCAGGTACCTCCCCTGCACCTGCAGATGACATTCAGCTCTGTGTTATCCCCACCTGGAGGTGACAAGTCACCTCCTGCTGCCTTTGAGGCATCCTTACAGCATGACATGGAGCTTATCCAAGAAAAGCCCTTGTCCCCAGTTTGGGAACACAGCTGCCAGCAGTGCTGTCCTCAAATCTGCTGTCCCTGATCTTTGCATGTTTATGGATGATGAGGGAACACAGTAGTGCCATGGCACTGAATATATAATCAGTCATTATCAGACAAAATGTTCTTTCTGAAGCTCGTTAGGGCTGATGTTCACCAGAATTTTGTGCTCTATTATTCTTTTCCTTTCATGCTTCGTGCCAGCCTGCCCCAATTGCACTTTACTCTGTTTCAGATTCCTTGATTTTTTTTTAATTTGGCATTGGTGTCCCATGTGTAGGTGGAGTGTGTGTCCATTTATTTCAGTGCTGCTGGTATTTCCATGTGCTGCTCCTCTGGCCTGAATACTTGTCCTCCTCCTCCAGCAGCCCTAAGGATATTTCACTGACCCTCTCTCCTGGCTTCTCAGATCATTTTCTCATCTCCCATGTCAGATGTGGATGTTGAATAGGTTGAACTGATTTTAATCCTGTATTATAGCCCAGTAATTATTATTATTATCCCAGTATTTATGCTGTAGAGGAGAAAATGTCCACATCTGCTTTAATATATCTGTGCTTGTAAAAACTGCTTGAAAGAGGAGGGTAAATTGTTACATTTTCTGTATTGTCAGCTCTTTGTGGTCCATTCATCTTTTATTTTGTGGTACCCTTTGATTTTTACATTATGCAGCTTTTAGCACCTCAGGTTTAAATCTGAATGATGCTTGTTGGCCACTTTATGTTTGATTAAGGCACAGACTCGATTCCAAGCTCACAAACACAGGCACTGAGTATTTACCTAAACCACTGCTTTACCTGCACAGCATTTGGACAGAAAAGAGTGGATCCTGGTTGTTTCCTGGTGCACTGTGCAGGGCAGGGTCCAGACCTGCACTTACAGGATTTGCACAATCCCAGAACGGTTTGGATTGGAAGGGACCTTCAAAATTATCCAGTGCCACCCCTGCTATGGGCAGGGACACCTTCCACTGTCCCAGGTTGATCCAAACCCCGTCTAAGCTGGCCTTGGCCACTGCCAGGGATCCAGGGGCAGCCACAGCTGCTCTGGGCACCCTGTGCCAGGGCCTGCCCACCCTCACAGGGGAGAATTTCTCCCCAGTATCTCATCCAAATCTACCCTCCTTCAGCTTAAAACCATTGAGTAACACAAGTTCTTATCAGCCAAGATTCTTTTCACTGTCCTTAACTTAATCTTTTCTTCCTATTGCATTTTTTTTTTTTTTTTTTTTTTTTTTTTTTTCTTTTTTTTCTTTTTTTTTTTTTCCAGAGCAAGAAGAGAACTTTGAGTTTATCATTGTCTCTCTCACGGGCCAGACTTGGCACTTTGAAGCAACCACCTACGAAGAGAGGGACGCGTGGGTCCAAGCCATAGAGAGCCAGATCCTGGCCAGTTTACAGTCCTGTGAGAGCAGCAAGAACAAGGTATGGGGCACAGAGCAGTGTTGGCAATAAGCCATGGGTCAGGGGAGCATTAGGATGACAGCAAATTCTGGATTTTAAGCCCTTACCCCTCGAGCTGTGTGTGCTCCCCCCACAGCTGAGCATGGTCAGAGCTCTCTGAGGGAACAGTGTGGCCTGGGAGGAGCAGCTTTCCCCCTTGGAGTGCTTTCCTCTGGTGACAGAAGGAATCTGCTCACCTTTCCTGTCAAAACAAATGTTTAAAATCTGAGAAGTCTTCAGCCAACGCTCATTTTGGGAGAACTTGTGTGTCTTGAGGGCAATTGTCTGTAAACACTTCAGAGGAGAGAGCAAGGTGCTGAGTGGTGATTGAGGGACAGAAATGGCCAATGATTGTTGATCATTTCAGTCCAGAACTGTAGATCCTTTAATGTTACCCTCCTAACAGTTGTCTTTCATGATTTTATACTGCATGGGAGACTCATTTTTAAATGAATGCCTGCCTTCATTGCCCTGGTGTGACAGACTGGATCAAACACCAGTAATTACCATCATCATAACACAATTTACTTCCCATTTTGTGTTTAAAAATGGGTTTTTTCCGACATATATTCCTGAGATGGAGGAAAATCACAGCTTACATGTTTCTTGCTTAGCATGGGTTCACACACTCTGAAATGAATGTGTTATTAAGAGCACAGAAGGGGAAGTTTGTACATTGTCACCTACCTAAAAAGATGAATACAAAAGGATAGAGAGTGGCTGGGCAATGGCTCAGAGAGGTTTTTCTCACTGCGTTCCCAAAGCATGTCAGAAGAACTGGCTGGAACAGCAAAGAGCAGTTGGGTGGACAGGTTTAGCAGGTGTCTCATGGCAGTTGTGTCTCCAGGTGGACATCCACAAGTCCTACTTGGTGTCTTGGTTTGGAAAGCCAGGTGTCTGCTAAGGAAGGCAGAACCTCCCCTGAAATGGAAAATGTGAACCCCCTGCCTCCAAACTGTTATAGGTTTGAAATTAAGGGGCTCTCAGGCAAAGATATGTGAGCAGGGATAACAGTTCTTTATTAGGGAAGGAAAAAAAAAACCCAAACCAAAGCAGTAATACAAAACAACCGTGACAGAGTGAGAATATGGCCCGACTCCCTGTGTGTCAGGGTGCTGGTAGCAGTCCCATTAAAGGGTGGCTGCAGCCCTCCTGCAGAGACAGGTGTGGTTCTGCTGAAGCAGTGATCCTGTAGAAGGGTGGAGTTTTCCTCTCAAGATCCAGTGGTGGTGTAGATTGGTCTGGTCTTCCTCTGGGAATCCAGTGGGAAAGGTGCTGTGGTGTTCCAACTGTCAGATTATATCCAGGAAGGAATGCTTGGCTCCTCCCCGTGGGCACAGCTTCTCCCAGTGGGAGGATGTAATTCTATCAGTCATGCAGTGACACTCAATGGCCCACGAACACAAGATATTTCCCCGAGGGAGGACTGGTTTGTGGGAGAGACAAAGAAAACTGCCCAATGAAGAGAAGAGAACTGCCCCAGCTCTAACAGATACAGAATAGAATTCACACCCCCAGGCACATCTTGCATTTCCAGCCTAAGCCAGTTGGCTAGAGCCAATCTGCCTGTACATCAGGAGAGTCTCCCCCAGCAGAGGTCATGGGCAGGTCATCATGGGGAGCATTTAAAGGGGAGCCACTGGCTGAAATCTGACCTTTGGATGATAAAAAGTTCCAGCCTCTTCTGCAGAGCATCCCTTAGTCTTCATTAGCACAAGCACGCACATCAATAAAAGAAATTGATCTTGTAAAATAATATTCTTGTCTCATTTATCTCAAGAAGCAAGCCTACAGTGTGGCTGCTGCTCTTGGGAAGAGCAGGGTTCATTCCCAAGCTCCATTTCCCTCTGTTAGAATCCAGGCTGGAGACCCCAAAAGTCTGGGAGGTGCCAAAGGAGCACTGTTCCTTGAGGGGCAAATCAAAACTTGAGGTTCCTTGACTGTATTAATTTGACCTTGGTCTGGGCTGTGGGGTTGGCTGCTCGTTCAGCTGACAGTGGTGTCATGGGGGTTATTTTGGGTTCCTGCTGCTCACTGGTGTCTCTGGCTCCCCGCAGTCGCGCCTGACCAGCCAGAACGAGGCCATGGCCCTGCAGTCCATCAGGAACATCAGAGGCAACTCCCACTGCGTGGACTGCGAGGCACAGAGTGAGTACAGCACCTGACTGCACCTCTGACCCCTTCCCCTTGGCCACCAGGCCCTGGCAACACCCAGCCCTGCCTCCCGGGGGGGATACCAGCTCTCTGTTTCTCTGGGTCTGGACTGAAGGCACTCGAGACAGTAATTCCTGTTTGGACTCAAGTGTTTATTATTTCTTATCAGTAAAACTCATAACCATGAGTTCAGCAGCTTTTCATCAGAAGGCACAAAATGGCCAACAGTCTCTTGTTACAAGGTCTTTTGAAGCTAAACTATCCAATTAGGAATTTACACTTAGATTTTCCCTTTTAACCCAATAACTGATCCTAAAATGCCGCCCAAACCCATGGAGAAGAAGGAAGAAGAAGCATGAAGACGAAACCCAGGATGACACCCTGTGCCCTCCATCTTGCTTCCATCCACTACACACTAAAAATCCCAAAACCTCAATTTCTCACCAAGTGACACACCTACACTGCTCTCTACAATCTGTTTCACATTTTTTGTGGATAATAGTCTATCTAGTCTATCTTCCTATCTTTGGAAACTTTCTTCATGAATGAGGGTCAAAGTCAGTGCTCCCCTGGGGGTCAGAGCACACAGAGAAATATTCCCAGTGCCCTGGGTTTCCACAGCTCCCTGCTGTGGCATCCCCTCCCTTGTTTGCCCATCTCTGCTTCCTGAAGGATTTGCTTAACCAGACTTGTTTGAACTTAATTTATGCTCAATATCTGCCACGTCAAGTGCATCCTGATTTTTCCCCCTCGTTGTTTCACGTTGAATGTCAGCATTTCTGTACTTGCTTCAAAGAAAAGGCAGAAAGTTTGCTGTTTGACACCAGTCCCTTCCATTTCCCCCCTCTTTTGTGTGGTGAGAGCACACGTGCCATGGTAATATTTTCAAAGAGGTAGAGCTTGATTGCTGCTTTTTTGGTTTGGTTTTTCAGGCTTGCTTGTCAGAAGAAACCAAAGTCATTGCTCATTATATCTGGATACTAGAAAACTGATTTTGGATTTTTTTTCTTTCTTCCCCTTTGTGTTTCTTTCCCCCTTTTTTTTTTTTTTTTTTTGAAACATATGCTTAGTGTTCAGAAGAGTGTTCTCAGGAATACTTTGAGCTGTGCTTCACCTCACTAACCCTGACTGAGGCCATTATTCTGGTGCTCTTTAGTTCCAGGGGTTTGCAACAAAGCCACAGAAAGGAAGTTCTCCTGCTCTAAAGCAATTAGTTGTAGGAGCTAAAGGACTGAGAACTTGTGCATTTTTATTTCTTTGATATTTGGAAGTCAGAACTTTCCTTGCATTTTTGACACATGCTTAAAATGGAAAAATATTCGCTTACTTTTCTTCAGGTGTGATTTTTATTTTTAAAGATTGGCTGCTCGGGATTCTGACTCCTGGTCTCAGCCACTCTGACCCCCCAGTGTAAAAAGAACATTTGTACACAAGTGCAGGTGCTTTTGCACCAATAATTTGGTCCCTGATTTCACTCTAAGTGATCCAGCACGAGCTAAACCAGGGAAAAGCTTGGTTTGGGTGGTGTTTTAGCACCTGGAGCCCAAAGCAAGTCTTATTTATTGGTGTGCTTTCATAGTGACCTGGCAGCCATTGAGATTTCCCCCAGAGCTCTGATGCAGCTCAGGAGGAAGGCAGGAAGGGTGTGTGCTGTGGGTGAGGAGGGGGTCTGGGAGTGACCTGCATGGATATTTAGCTCATTCATGGATATTTAGCTCATTTAAAGTACTCACTGCTGCCTCTGAGCAGCCCATGGGGGGAGTGGTGCTGGGTCCTGCTCTACTGGGGGTGGCATTTTCCTAGCCTTGATAACTAGATATTTATTTATAAAATACATAAATATATATATTTTTTTAATGGGAGGTTATATATCCATAAGATGCAATCCCTTCAGTGCAGACAGCTTTCACACCCAACATCCTTCTGATCCACCTCAGCCCTACCCACACTCCACACTCCTAGCCTTGCTAACTGCATATTTACATATAAAATATACAAACATATTATATATATATATATATATTTATGGGAGGCTATATTATGTATCTGTAAGATGCAATCCCTTCAGTGCAGACAACTTTCACACCCACACCATTGTTCTGATCCACCTCAGCCCTACCCAGGCTCCACACTTCTAGCCTTGCTAACTAGATATTTATTTATAAAATGTACAATTATATTTTTATATCTATTTATGGGAGGTTATATTATGTATCTATAAGATACAATCCCTTCAGTGCAGACAACTTCTACAACATCCTTCTGATCCACCTCAGCTCTACCCAGACTCCACACTGCTAGCCTTGCTAACTAGATACTTATTTATAAAATATACAAACATATTTTATTTTATTTGTATTTATTTATTTATTTATTTATGGGATGTTATATTATATATCCATAAGATGCAATCCCTTCAGTGCAGACAATTTCCACAACATCCTTCTGATCCACCTCAGCCATACCCAGACTGTCCCCAAGGCTGGTGTTTCTCTCCCCAGACATGCACATATCCCAGGATTTATGCAGCCAGGATGGATGCTTCATCAAGAAAACACTTGTACAAGAAAACAGCATATTTTTTTACCCTTTTTGGGTTTTTTTTCCCCCCAGCCAATCTGGTTCTCAGCCAGATTGCTCATGGGTCAAGCTGGCCCCGGTGCCTGGTGCCAGCAGCAGGGATGTGCCAGGAGCTCGTTGCTGGGAGAGGGCAGAGTGGGACAGCCCATTCTGGCAACACTCTGTCATGTGGCTTTTATGGGGGATGATTTTGGAATGTCAGCTGGACCTGTTTGTATTCTCACTGGTGATTTATGCTCTCTTTGACTCCTCTTGCTGTTTGACCTTCCTGATTTTAAGGCCGCTGTCGTTCCTTCGGAAAAATGTGAGATATTTCCAAAGCTGTGGATCTTAAAGTGTAAACACACACAGAGAGGAGGTGAACCTCAGTTCTGCAGGGCTTTGCTTTATTCCCTTGCCTCCCTTGCTGCCTGGCCTGGGCAGGCCAGAGCATTTAACATCACAAACCCCAGCACTCCGTGGAAGCCTCACGTTGTTTGCATCTCCACAGAGCCAGATGTATGGGAAAACAGGAGTGTGAGATGTTGCCATCCCTCAGCTCTATTCAGGAGCCATCAATCTTCCACTTCAGAAGTCTCATTCTCCCTCTTTCTGGAGCTCTTTGCCTTTTGAGCACTTTGTTTCACCAGGGAATTCTGCCTTGTTGGATGCTGATCCAGCAGCTGTGTGCCACCAGCATCCCGGCCCTTTGGCAGCCTCCAGCTAAAGTTATTCCATATTCTCCTGCCAACATTCCTATATCAGAGCAAGAAAAGAGGCAAAATACTCTTTAGGAGCTGAAGTTTGTGCCCAGGATCTGATTTAATGTTTCAAAAGGAAGCTGGTGCTGCCTTTTCCCAAAGCAGCAGAGTCCTGGTACTGACTCTGGAAAAGCCACCCAGGGTGATCCAGTAGTTCAGGCAAACCCTGCTGAATTCTGGATTTGGGCTCAGCAGAGGATAAATAGCAGTCACCTCTTCCAAGATACCTGGAGAACATGGAACATCAGGTCTTTGCTGTTGTAGAAAACAACAGGGAGGGTTTAAAAACATGGATTCTCATCATGAGTTTTCCATTCCAGGAGTCTGATCACATACTCTGCTGTATTTTGTATTTGAAAGCCAAACACTGAGATAATAATAATTTGGACAATCTTGTCCTTCCCATCACAAAATTTGGTTTTTCATAAAGAATAGGAAAAAAAAAAAGAATAGGAGAGTTGCAAACTTTTCTCCCCCTTCAGCAGCAACTGGAGATGCCTTCACCCCTGCTTCTTCTTTCCCTGGCCCTTCTGCTCCTCCTTCCAGCAATTCCTGCTGCTCAGCCCAGGGATATCTCACAGCTGCTGACCTCAGGAAGGTTCAGCCTTTCATCAGAATCCAAAGGGATGAAGGAGTGGTGAGGGGTTATTCTCCTAAGAGAGTGTTCACCTCCAAATGGTGAAGCTGATTGAGGTGAGAGTGAGAGTGGGGAAGAATTTTCAGGGAAGGAGTGAGCTGAGCGTTTTTGAGGCTATGAACAGCTGAAAATTGTAATCTGGTTGTATTCAGTGGAGCTAAAAAGCTCATATTTTGTTTGACCAATTCTAAGTAAAGCACCTCTAACTGCACTGAGTGGGCTTTTTCTTCTTTTTGCTGTCAAACCTTGATGGCCACACCTGCCCCATGTTTGTCAACATCCTCCAATTCAGAGTTACTCTCACCACCAGCAGGAAAAGGGAGCTGGGTTTGTATCATCTTTTAAGTAAAAAAAAAAAAAACCAACCTTGAATAGTTACAGGTGGAAAGCTGTAACTTGTGGTGTGCATTGGTGATAACAATTTTTATTTCTGTAATGAGCTCAGCCCTTGCCTTGCCTTGTTTGCCACTTTCCCACCCAGCTCTGTGTTGTCAGATTGTTGAAATTGAAAATAATATCTTGCTAGAATTTCATGGAACCTCCTAGTTGTTGTTTTTTTGGGGGACTCCTTCAATCCCAGCAGTGCTGGCAACTGAGAGGCTCTTCCAACCCAAACCATTCTGTGTTTAAAGAATTTTTTCAGTACGAGATGCTCTACACGTGCATCAAGTAGAGAGGTGTTTGGGAGGGAGGTCAGGTCCTTAACTCCAGTTCTGTCAGAATAATTGGAATAATGTGAGTTGGTATTCCATTCTCCTGCTTCATTCCGAGTTCATGCCTCTTGGAGCTCATTGCACTTTGGATTTTTGTGAGGATAACCCTGGCCTTTGCAGGTCAGGGGTCTCATCCGAGTCACAGTTTGCAAATTTCAAATTATTACTTGCTGTCTTCAAATTTATACCAACAAATTGAGATTTTGAGGGGTTTTTAGTGTGTTTCTGGTACACCACTGGTTCCCTCACTGGCAAAACAACAGTGGGGGTATATGAAGAATTATGGAATTGAAAGAGTTTGTTGTGGTTGTTGTACCAAAAGCTTGGGAAGCATGGCAGGAGTTTTGTCTCACCTGATTTTTTGGAGATCTGAAATGTTGTATATTTATAATGTGGATATTAAATTATGTATAACGTAGGACTTGCTATGGACAGGAACTTTGAAACAAAAGATGTGCTTTTCTGCTCAAGTGGAATAAGATGGGGAATTTTTCTTCTTGGTTGCATTTTTACATATCAATGGACTTGTTGAAAAATGTCAGTCAATTCCTTCAGTGAAATGTGGGACTTCACAATTAAAATTATGAGCTTTCCTTTCCTATTTTTTGTCCAAACATGACATGGGAAAGAACCAGAAAATGTTTTGTTTCCACATATTTTGTCTGCCAGAAATAGCTTTTCAGTTGTGGGTTACACCAAGTGGAGACAAGTCTTTGGATGAATTTTTCACAGCAGAAGGAAACACTGGAAATTCATTTTCTGTCAGGTCCAAATATTGCTTAGATAGGAACCAGAATTGCCTGCCCTCTTAATTTATCCCCCTTTTCCTGCATGGCATTTGGGGTTGTTCTTTGGGATGCACAGAGTGAGGCACGAAAAAGAGATCTGACAGCAGGGGGTTAGGAAAAACCAACCAGAATTCCTTTCATGTGTCTTCAGTTGCACTTGTTAGGATGAATGTTTATTGGAGAGGAGGCAATCCATACACATCTAGATTTGAATCACAGAGGACAGTGGCAAAAGAGCTTTGAACCATGTTGGGAAATGGGATTTCCCATCCTGTGCCAGGTTTGTCCCAGTGTCACCCTGTGTGGGGTTGTTTTGGGTGGGTGCAATCCTTCTGGCTTATGCCCTGGGACCAGGCACATTCCAATTGGGACATTTCCACCTTGGTGTTTATTATCTCCCTGGTGCTGGAGATGTAAGAAGAGTCAGATGGAAGAGCCACACATAGCTTGATGGAGTTAGCAGGAGATAATTGTTTCTAGGCTCTGGTTTTTTCTCCTTTTACCCACCCCCATGGTTATATTGCCTCTGTTTCTCCTTTCCCCTCTAATTCATTGGGGTTTTTTGGCTGGAGGTGGAGTGATGCATCCTTTGAGACACCACATTTCATTTTTCTGTACCCCTTGAAGGGTTGGCATCCCCACTGACCCTGGATGGCCTCCCAGCTGCTCTTTAGGACAAAACACCTCCAGAACCAAAACCTTCATGCACAACCACAGCTGGGAAGTCCTGTGGGGTGTTCCCTTGCCCTAACTGCTGTGTCCTTGCCCTGCAGACCCCGACTGGGCCAGCCTCAACCTGGGGGCCCTCATCTGCATCGAATGCTCAGGTATCCACCGCAACCTCGGCACGCACCTGTCCCGCGTGCGCTCCCTGGACTTGGACGACTGGCCCATCGAGCTCATCAAGGTCATGTCAGCCATTGGCAACGAGCTGGCCAACAGTGTGTGGGAGGAGAACAGCCAAGGCCACGTGAAGCCTTCCCCAGACTCCACCAGGTGGGTTCGTGCTCGCCGCACCTCACCCGGCGCGCAATGCCGCCGCCACTTCGGAGTTCTCCCTTGTGGGAAAGTCATGGTTTATAACCTCACATTGTGTATAACCTCTCCTTGTTTATAACCTCACATTGTTTGTAACCTCCCTATGTGCCCAGGGTGAACGTGTGCCAAAGCGGGAGGTGGCAAAAGTTGAGTGACCTCGTTGATTTCTCGCTCTTGTGAAGGTTTGCTCAGCAGCTCTGCAGTTTTGTGTTCAGTGGGAGATGGGAACCTCCCACCTGCTTCTTCCTCCATCCAAATTGTCCTGTCATGGGCTCCTTTGTCTCAGTTGGCCACCAAGTTCCTGCCTTTTGGCCTGTCAGTGTGTCATTAACAATCTCCCTTCAGAGTGTCAGGGCTGTCAGGTCCTTGGTCCTGCTCAGGGGTGTTCCAAGTCCTGCTGGCCATGTGTGGTATTTTTCAGGGTCTCCCATGGCAGGAAGGAAAGATGAATTTGACTCCATGTTCTTAGAAGGCTGATTTATTATTTTATTATATTATATTATATTAAAGAATGCTATACTAAAACTGTACTAAAGGATGCAGGCAGAAGGCTTAACAAAATAATGAAAAACCTGTGACTCTCTAGAGTCCTGACACAGCCTGACGGGGATTGGTCATTAAGTTAAAACAATTCACCTGTTGGATAAACAATCTCCAAACCACATTCCAAAGCAGCAAACACAAGAGAAGCAAATGAGAAATATTGTTTTCATTTTCTCTGAGGCTTCTCAGCTTCCCAGGACTGGGAAATCCTGGGGAAGGGATTTTTCCAGAAAATATGATGGTGACAGCCATGGACCTGTTGACTTTCTTTGTGTGTGATTTATGTGAAACCATGAGCTGCTGGGGGGTGTCTCCTTTGAGAACAGCTCTTCACCTGCCCCTCATAGCTCCACACAGTGAAAATCTTCCTGTGAGGTGCTGTCCTACCTAAAACTGGGGGGTTTTCTGCTGAATTAATCCGATCAGTGTCAAAGACAGATGTTTTGAGAATACTTATTCCAGTTTTGGACCAGGTGGAAGGATCACTGTGCCTGGGCCAGCTCCTGCAGCAGAGGGCTGGGTTTGTGCTGTTGAGTGTAGAAAAGTCAACTCTTCCTTCTTGCATTATTTCGTTAGCCCTGAAAAATGAATTTGTGGTGCCACCTTTGGTTCATCTTCGAGAATGAAGCCACTGCATTAATCAGGCTGCTTAGATGAATGGCTGTGCATCTAAAAGTGCTCAGGGAGCCCCAAAGAGAGGTTTTGTTCAGGCAGAAATGGGGTGGCTGCTCTTTACCTGTGTATTATTGGGCACAATGATTTCATCAGGTAGATTGAAATGAACTTTGAGTCGTTGCTATCACTTCAGTACAGAGATTTTATATTCTTGCACCTCACAAAGATATGTTGCTCCTTACTGCTGAGTGAGCGGTTCTAAACAGCTGAAAGGAAAATGCTTGCACTCAATTGAAATGCTATTAAAAAAAAAGAAAAATCACTTTATTTCAGTAGTCATATAATAATCATCAGGAAAAATCTAAAATCCATGTGACTGTGATGAAAAGAGCACCATCCATTTCAATTAATAATTCGCTCAGGATTGAATTTTACTTCTAGAAAATCAACTATTTTTCTCTTAGTATTTCATACACAGGGCTTATTTTAATTCTCCCACTTTGTTTCTGTGCATCTTCATGGTTATATTCAGCTGATTCTGATTGCCACTGATATCACTGCACTGCAACATTTTTGGACAAAAAGATTCATTTTATAGATAGGATTTTCTAGCTCTGTGTCCAGGTTCATGCTTCTGTGATAGAAGAGGTGCTAGAAAAAGCAGAATTAGGATGATGTGGAAATTCTCCCACAAAGCAATTGAAGTCTTGCTTTGCTGCTCCCATTCCTCTGCTCTTTGCAGCAGGGACTGAAATGCAATTTTTTACATAAATACAAGAGAGTTCTGCTTTTTCCAAGTGTGTGCCTGCTTTTGTGCTTCTCTTTGGGCTCTGCCAGCATCACAATCCTTTCTCCAAGCTGTGGTGAGAAAATAAATTCAAGTTCTTCAGGCAGAGGCTCTGCTCCCCATGTTCCCACTGCTGCTTGGAGTTTTGCATGAGGAATTCTATGGGAAGCAGGTGAAATGGCCCTGAAAGGAGGGTTAAATAAATCTTCCTTTTGTTGTTGTGAAGGGACTGAAGGGGGAAGAGGCACCTCCAGGAGAGTTGGAGAGGGAGTGGGGACAAGGCATGGAGGGACAGGACACAGGGAATGGCTCCCACTGCCAGAGGGCAGGGCTGGATGGGACACTGGGAATTGGGAATTGTTCCCTGAGAGGGTGGGCAGGCCCTGGCACAGGGTGCCCAGAGCAGCTGTCCCTGGCAGTGCCCAAGGACAGGTTGGAACACCCTGGGACAGTGGAAGGTGTCCCTGCCATGGCAGGGGTGGCACTGGATGGTCCTGAAGGTCCCTTCCAGCCCAAACCATTCTGGGATTCTGATTCTGTGATGGGCCCTCAACAGACACTTTCAGAGAGGATCAGGTGGGGTTCACCTGTTCATGTTGTGTATAAAGCCATCAATGGAAACCCGCAGATTTCTAGGGACACCAAAAAATAAAGAAGTAATGAGCTGCTCCACAAATACTGAATTCTTGAGCTGGGAGGCTCAAGGAGTGTTCACAGGCTGGACTAAAAGGAACCTGAAAGTCCTGATGTGGCTTTCAAAGGAGTCCCTTCAGCCTGGGAGAGACTGGCACTGATCACTGTGTGCTGGCAGTGGCATCCTGTGTGTTTCTGTGGAGTGGAGGAAAGGATGGAGGGATTCCTGGAGATGGTTTTTGACAGGAGGAATTGCCACATGGCTGCTCCAGGTCATGGCATAATGAAGGAATCCTAACCAGGAAAATGTCACCAGTATTTCTGAAGGCAGATCTGTGACTACAGCTTCCCTTCAGTCATTTTGCACACTCACAAATAAGATACCAAATTCAAGAGCTTATCATGGCCTGCGCCTCCCTCATAAGGGACAGCTGCAATGTGACAGGGACAGAACCCAGGGAATGGCAGGAGCTGTGTTAGGGGATGTTTAGGTTGGATTTTAGGGGAAGGTTCTTCCCCCAGAGGGTGCTGGGCGCTGCCCAGGGAATGCCAGAGCTCCAGGAGGGTTTGGACAACTCTCCCAGGAATGCCCAGGGTGGGATTGTTGGGGTGTCTGTGCAGGGCCAGGGGTTGGATCCATGATCCCTGTGGGTCCCTTCCAGCTCAGGAGATTCTGTGATTAAACCATGTGAAATGCTGCTGTCCTTTTCTGGCCCTCTCAAATGCACTTCATATTCTTCATCCAAGCAAATCATGGGAAAAGATCAACCTGGACACTTCCTTTGAAAGCCAGAAGGGTTCTGAGATGGGAGGGCGTGTAAAATCAAAGCCTTCAGCAAAAGGCATTATCCCTCCTGTACTGAGCAGGAATATTGCCCAGCTGTATCCTCTGATATTGACATTTTCCAGCTCATATCCAGCTGGAGAGGCAAGCAGCCTGGTCTAGAGGAAGGTGTCCCATGACAGGGGTGGGATGAGATGGGATTTAGGGCCCATTCCAACCCAGACCATCCTGTGATTCTTCAGGCAGATGTCCAGGGTGTTCAGTGCCCCTGTCAGTGAAAAGCAGCACCCAGGATGGCCTCTGGCACTGACCTGAAGGCTTTGGGGGCACAGGTGTGCTGGGATCCCAAGGAAGTGGCTGAGGCAGGGCTCAGGGCGTTCCTGGGGTTTTGGGAGGAAGGAGGAACAAACACGAGCTCTGCTGAGCACAGAAAGTTGGGGAAATGGTGGAAAAGCCAAACACTGGAGTGTGAGAGGGAGCAGGGAGCAGCTGGCCCGAGCTGTGGTGTCTGTGGGTCCCTGATTAGGTCAGTAATTGGTTCCAGCAATTACCAGCAGCCCCAGAACACAGCTCCAACTTGGGGAGGCCTGTGACAAATTGGAGCTGACTGCTGCTGAAGGAGTATCGACTTCCCATTCCTAAACAGGGGCATCATTAGTCAAGAAAAGCATCTTTTAATTACTCCCAGCAAGAAAAAAAAGAAAAAGAGGGAAAAAAAAAGGAAAAAAGATCTTTGGGTATGGATCCTGCAACAACTGCCAGGTTTTTTTCCAAGTGTATTCAATATGAAATTTATTGTCTCAGAGGGGAGGGGGCGAGCAGGGGGAGCCTGCCTGCAGTCCCTCCTTGGGTAATGCGGCTTTAATTTGGAGTGAGAAGTCAAATTAGAGTAAATCAATGTTGCAACAATTAACTGGGGCTGGGGATGGGATCAGGATTTTCCCTCTAATTGCTATTGATACTGTTTGAGCACACTCTCACAGGGCTGCTTTGGAGTGCTGCAGCGCTGGAGGAGCCCTGTGGGGCTCAGCAGCTCTGTGGAGGAATGTTGAGATGTGGGGAAGCCAACTTCCCAATAGGGAATTCTTTGCCTGTTGCACTGGGGTGTCCATCCCCTACCAGATATTTGGCTTTTTCTGGACACAGCTCACTTGTTTTGCTTTGTCCTCGTGCTCGTGTTGCTTCTGGTTTGCAGACTCATTTGACTTCTCAAGGTGGTGTTGGCCTTTTCCAGAGGAGACAAGCTGCCCCCATCCCTCTGCCCCTCCAGGCGATGGTTGTTTATGTGCTCCCTCACCCTCCTTCCCTGAGCTCCATCTCTCTGGGAGTGTTGGGATGGATGTGCCACCTCCACCAGCTGGAGCTTGCCCGGCAAGCTGGGGGAAGGCAGGCTCATGTCCAGGCACCATCCCAGCCACACTGGGATGTTGTTCTGCTGCACTGGCTGCACACTGACAGGGCTCCACCATCCCAGCATCTCCTTGAGAGTATTCACAAGCAAGTGGAATGTGCAACTCTGCTAAAACTCTGGTTTTGAACTGAGGGATGAATGGATTGCAAAAGTCCAGGCACAGTTTTAAGCTCTGTAACTGGGGCTTGGAGCACAAGCAGCAGTTGAGCTCCATCTCTGTCTCCCTGGGTCTGTTGGGATGGATGTGCCACCTCCACCAGCTGGAGCTTGCCAGGCAAGCTGGGGGAAAGCAGGCTCATATCCAGGCACCATCCCAGCCACACTGGGATGTTGTTCTGCTGCTCAGACAATGCCAGATATCTGCATTGGCTGCACACTGACAGGGCTCTGCCATTCCAGCATCTCCCTGAGAGTATTCACAAGCAGGTGGAATGTCCAACTCTGCTAAAACTCTGGTTTTGAACTGAGGGATGAATGGATTGCAAAAGTCCAGGCACAGTTTTAAGCTCTGTAACTGGGGCTTGGAGCAGCAGTTGTGCTCAGCTCTGTTTGCCCAGCACTCTCTGTTTATCCTGGGTACCAAGGGCTACAGGAAAATCCAGCACTGGCTGAGCTGGGAGCTGGCAGAGCTGGGAATGGACTCTCACCTTCCCAGGGAAGATCCACTTTGATCCTTGCTCATAATGAACTCACTCTAATGGTGTCAGGGACAGCATTCTGCAGCTGCACTGCACTGAGCTGAGTTTTACAGAGCTGCGCCAAAGCCTGGCTTGTGCTGCTGCCAGGAGAGCGGCCGCGATGCTGAGCTGGTCACTGGGAGTGACTTGGATGAAAAATACCAAATGGAAAATAAAAACCCATGCCTTCCATGCAAATATTCGTCCTTTTCTTGGTAAAAATAATGAATCCTTCATCACAGATGAAGAGTGAACCCAGGGAAATGGAGCACCTCAGATCCCTCTGTGCATCCTGGCTCTTGTAGGGCTGCTGTGTTCCCGTCCTGCTCAGCCTCTGCTCCTTTTGGCCAGCAGTTTGTGCTGCTGCTGCTCCTGATTCCTGGCACAGGGAATGGACGGGGCCTCTGGGGGAGCACAGGTACCTCTCCAGCCCTGATTATCAGCTCTGGCTCCGTGGCAGATCTTGGCCTGATGAGGTCAGTGTTTTGTGCCTTTTCAGTGCTCCTCCACGCCTGACACCTTTCCAGTTCCAGGGCTGGGGGAAGGGGATTTTTTAAAATAAATTAAAAAAAAAAAAAAAAAAAAAAAAAAAAAAAAAAAGAAAGAAGAAGGAAAGGAAAAAAAAAGATTTTATTGTGAAGGGCTGACCAGAACCCATCTGCAGTTGGGTGGCATCTGCTCCCCACATGTCACTTCCCTCATTAACAAGCAATTGAATTAATTAAATGCTACTCAGAACACGCATAACAAGCTACCGGCAGTGTCCAAATTAGCACTGATAATCAAGGATGATTTCCTTTATTATCCTGCTAAGTGGTGTGCAGGCTCTGATCTCCCTGTCTGCCCTCATCTATTTACATACCCCCAGCTTCTGCCTTTAGAAGCTGAGGTTATCTTACCTAGTTAATTTGCCACGATCACCAAGCATGGCGGATTGATATTCCTGCCTCTGCTGAAGCAAACCCCCTCCTTTCTCCCCCTTTTCCTTCCTCCCCAAGCCTGGTCCTTTGTATCTCAAGCTCACTGATAAATTAAAAGCCACCCCTGTGGTCTCTCAAGTGAGTAATAGAGGCAGAAATTTCATTTTGCAACTGGCTGATTTAATGATCCAAAGGGTAATTAATGGCCTGATTATCTTAATGTTAAATATGTCCGGCAGCAATTACTGTGACCTCCCGCTTGTCAAGGTCCAGGCTATGCTCTTCTTTCAATTAAGTTCTCTGGGGCTTAATGGTATGAATAAACTCCTCTGATTCTATCATTCCGGACTCGGAGATTTAAGCGAGCTGGGGGCTCGTTTGGAGTTTTAATCAGCCCGTCTTCTACTTGAGCGATCAGAGTTAACAATTATAACAAGGACAGTTTAACTTTCTTTCTTTCTATCCCCCCCCCCTCTCCTTTCCACTTCTTTATATATATATTTTTTTTTTTTTTTTTTTTTTTTTTTTTTTTCCTGAAGCGCTCGGAGGGGATTTTGTTGGCGGCGGCAGCGGCAAAGCCGGGCCAGTCTCTCCCGATATAAATTATCATGTGAATGCCGCTGTTTTTCCATTTGACAGGCTTAATTAATTGGCAGGAGGGCCCGAAAATGACAGTGCCACTAATTGCAACTCCAAGCCCATCTCTGTCACGGCGTGCTGTGCTTGTCAGCGGCCGTGCCCCGCTCCGGACTCTGTTGACGTTTCCCATTCCGGTTTTCACATCTCGTCTGGAGGGGAACGTGATGGGATGTGATAGCCCAAGATGTGCCTTTGGCTCTGCCAGGCAGGCAGCTCCTGTGTGCAAGGATGACATTTGCTGCCAATAAAGTTTAGACAGCTGGGCTGCTGCCGGCCCAACAGCTGCTCCGGGACTGCAGCTTGGGCTTAAAGTTTGCCTTAAGGTTTGGCTTAAGGTTTCCAGCTTGGACCTGGGGATCAGTGAAAACTCACTCCTGGTGGCTGAACTCCACTGAGCAGCACTCAGCGAGCTGCAGTTCTATTAGCTGTGTTTTGGACAGCAGATATTTCACGGGGATAATGAGGAAAATGGATAAATTATTGGTTGCGGCGGCATCGCGTCCTCAAACGCAGACATAAATAAAGAGACTGATTCAGTGCTGCCAGGAAACTCTGGGATACAGCTGGAGGAGTGAGCCCTTCGTGTGCTTCCACATTGGGCTGGTTTGCAATGAAATTGAAGCAAAAAAAATGAAATTGTCACTCAGCAGTAGCTTGCAGGAAATGCCTCTGACAGGAAGAGCTGAGTGAGGTGAGTGAACATCAGCTTGGGTGGCTGCTGCTCAGACTTCAGCCCTTTGGAGGCCTTGGAAGTTCAGATACAATACTCCAAAGATGAAAGGTGGTAGCAGTAGTAGTAATACTGTGTTTTATTGTCCTTGCAGCTGCTTGGCAGCCCTTGTCACCCAGGAGCTGATCCGGTGCAACACCGATGCCTGTACGGCAGCCTGGGAGATGCCTGGATGATTAAAAATCAAAACAAAACAACCACAACACCCTCGACCCTGCTTGTCCAAGTTAATGAGTGCTTTAGATGAAATGCTCCCTGGCTCAGCTGCACCTTTCCTGTGTGCAAGGCTGCCTCTGATAAAAGCTCAGCCTCTGGGTAAACAGGAGCCTGGTTTGCAATAATTATTACCATTGTTATTTTCCTCCTTGGTGGTGGTGGGGAAAGAGAAACCCGAAAAAGAAGTGCTGCCGTCTCCTTCTGCAGGTTAGGAAAGCATTTGTGAAAGAGCCACAGTGCTGTTCTTCTTTTCAGTCTAAATAGCACCAGTACCACTTCACTGAGTCCCTGGGAGTGTCCAAGACCAGCCTGGACAGGGCTTGGAGCAACACTCAGCTCCAGGTTCCTTTGTTCTGGTGAAATCCTTGACAAATTTGGATTCTCATTCTTTGTGGATTTGCCTGCCGTGCTTAAAAATACCAAGTTAAGCTGGAATTCCCCAGAAAAAAGAAGCTAATGAGCTGTTAAACTTGGAGAAATCTAGGATTTGAGTTCAGGACTCAAACAAGGGGGATTTTCTGGGGAAAAGAGTGTCTGTAAGTTGATATAATCAGCAATAGAAAATAGTTTTTGCTTTGGTTTTTGGTTTGGTTTTTTGTTTGCTGGAATAAGAACCCATCTGGTGGGTGGGTGAGTGCCTGTCCTGAAGGTCTCAAAACTGTGTAGGATCTTGGCTTTGAGATTAATTTTCTGTTTAGATTCAGACTGATTATTTCTCTTTTTGTGTTAGTTCTCTCCCAAACACCTACCAGACTAGAGAGGTTTGAAGACCAATGTGTTTTCAGTGGACTTGACATCAGCTTGGCCAAAAAGCCACTTGAAAAGATCAACTCAGAGCTCACTAACAGAGAGAAAACCACATCACTGTGTTTATTAGAAACGGCTCAGGCCAGTGTGGAACTACAATAGAGGAATGAAAGAGGCTAATTAGAACAAAATTTTAATTTCGGATGGGGAAAAATGGATGGTGCATTTATAACTTGAGGGGAAACATGGCTTAGATCAGGCTATGGCCAAGGTCACTGAAAAGGAATCAGATGGAAACCACTGTGGGTTAGTTTTTCCTCAGAAAATTCCTTGGCATCATTGACACTGGAATTAAATTGCACAGCACATGTGTGGATGCACATATCTGCTACTCCACAGTACCTGAGGAACACATATGGGGAGTTTCATCTTAAATATGGCAAGCTAAAAGCAACTGGAAAATGAAGTTTGCTGTCTGAAGCATTGGGCAAAGGTTTTTTTTCATCAGTTACTTCTTAAAGGAAAATCACTGGACACTTGTTTGTTCTGGAAATTCAGCTGTTTGTAAGGCTGAAACTTGTAATAATAGTAAAACATTTAATAATAAAAAACATGTAATAATTTAAAAACACGTTAATAAAAAACAAGTAATAATAGCAAAGCCATTGAGTTAAAAAACATGTTAATAAAAACATATAATAATAGAGCCATTAAGTTTTAAAACATGTTAATAAAAAACATGTAGTAATAATAATAGAGCCATTGATTTAAAAAATGCCCAATGCCAAGCATCAGCTATTATGGGGTGCCCAGGTCAGATGCAAAGGCTCACCTGTGAGTTTTTTGGGATGTGCTGTGAGTCAAGTATTTAGGGAAACACGCAGGAGATTGGAAAATACCCATTCTGTTAGAAAGAAATCTTATGCAAAATATTTTCTTTTTATTTGCAGCTTTTCTGTGTGGTTGAGGCTTAACCTGTTCCTTTCATTCCTCCTGCCCTGAGCTCCCATCTGCCTCTGTGCACAGTTGAACCAAACAGAATTCAAATTCCTTTCTGAGCTGAAGCCAGTTCAGTCCTGGTTTGTGCTGGGGAAGCTTTGCTGTGTAAATTCCTTCTGCTCTTTCTGTGTTTTCTGCTGCTAAAGAGATACATGAGCTGGTTGTGGGTAAATCTGAGGAGAGGGAGGGTGGGAGGTGCTCCCCAGGATCCTGTTTTCCATGGGTGGGATGGCACAGGGGGGCTGTGACACGAACTCTCGGCGGCTGTCACCGGTGATGGTGGCTGTGTTCCCCCTGTGCTTTCTGCCTCTTCCAGCCATTTGGATGGATCTCTTCCAGCTCCTGGGCCAGCAGAGCGTGGCTGAAGGCAGTGGTGGGATGCTTTGAAGGCAGGCAGTGCCTGTGTGTGCTCCTGGTGGCTTTGCTGGCCGGTGACACGAGGTACAGAGGCAGCAGCATCCCCTCGCTTTGGTCCTGCCTACAGAACCCGCAGGGCTCCCTAACAGTAACTGTGACCAACTTTCTTTTGTGCTTTTTTCCCTTTTTTCCCCCCTTTGTTTAAGACTGAGCTTTGTTTCTGGCTCTGCAGGAAGCTGGTAGCCTATGGCAAGGGACTGGGGAGATAAGACTTCAGTAAGATAACTAAATGAAAAGGGCAGCAGTGAAAAGATGGTGCTGGCTTTTGACTGGACTGAAACTTGATATACACAGCAGCCCAAATGCAGGTTCCCCACAGCTCTCAAATATTCTCTGTTCATCTGGGATCGTGCTCTTCCAGCTGCATTTTTCCATGTGTGGGTGCTGGAGTGGGGGGCAGCAGCAAAGCCCCAGCAGAAATGAGTGACCAGAAGAAACCAGAGCAGCTCTGGAGTAATGAAAGTGCTGAGGGGAGCACAGGTGAGGAATTAGAGGGAGATGAAATCCCTGCCTGTGCCTATTAAGCAGATTGTGCAGACAGAGCAAAGTCCTGTGGCTGAGGCAGTTTTTGTGTGAGAATTTGGGGAGCGAGGGAGGAGAAGCCGTGTCCTGGTAATTGGTGCATCTCAAAGGTGTGCATGGGCCCAGCTTCAAAAAGCCTTCATGCTGCACAGATGATTATGTCATGGCCTAGAAATCTTCCTGCTAACTTGGCTTTTCCTCCGAAAGATTTACATTTGTCTGGTTTCATCCGGGTCACAATTTCCAAATGGATGTTTTGATTTTATTTTCACTGGTCTGTGCAGCAGCAGCCAGGCTTGGGAAGCTGAATTAAATCACAAGCCCAGGAGTGCTTCTGAGGCTCCTCTGCAAGTGGAAAGAGCAGGATTGTGTCACTGTGTGCTGAAACTGAAGGCTCTCTTATGAAAAGATGATATTCAGAAGTTGACTTTTTCATTTGTTCATCTCAAGAAGCCAAAATTTGCAGCTTTAATCCTTTGCTGGTGACGTGTGTGTGCTCCTGGCTGAGCCTTTCCAGACCAGATCTGCTTAGGCCACTTGTCCTCTCACAGCTCACACCAGTCCTAAATGGATTCCTGAGTTTGCTTGGGTTCACCTGTTGCATTCAGGCAAAAAGGTGAAAAATAAAGAATCAACCACAGAAAATAATCAGCATTACTTGTTTGGACTTGTGGTCAAAGTTAAATTATTCTTTAAAATTATATTATTATTTAAAATAGTGTTTAAAGTAAATATTATTTGAAATGCTGCTGCAATTGCAATTTTGAGTGGTGGAACTCCAGTTTGAGTTGGTGTTGGTGCTCCCAGCTCTGCTTCCAGCTGTGGACACCATCACACAAAATTCCTTTGGAGGTTGGATAAACTCAGCAGCTGCAGGACCCTTTGAAATGCAGAGGTTTTTTTGTTAAAAATCAGTCACTAACATTTTAAATGGGTTTTTTTTTAAGTCATGGTGTGTTTTACAAGGGGTGTTTGGGAGGTGTGAGGAGCAGACAAGGCTTAGGGATGTGCAGGATGCATGGTGGGAATGCTCCAAGTAAAATGAGATATGAGGATGGCTTTTCTGACGGAGTTTTGGGACTCCTGGCCTTCATACATGTCCAAAGCTGATTTTTAGCTGGTCTTTGTTGCCACATTTGCATTTTTGTGGAGTCACACAGCTCATTTGACACCAATGTGTGTGTGTTAAGATGTGGAACGAGAGGCAGGGGAGAATGGGATGCCTCAGAAGTAGAAGGAAAATAGCCTCCACCATCAAATGTGGTGTTTTGTGAGGGCAAAGTGCATTTGGCATCCTGGGGGCAGAGGTTTGGTTTGCATTTTTTACAGCCACACCAATAATGGGACATGCAGGAACCAGCCCAGCTTACAGGGAAGGCTCTCAGGGCACCCCAAAAATTGTGTTGTCAGCCAGGAGTGATGAATTACATAAAAATGAGCTGGTTTGGTGATTCCCCGCATTTTCAGAAAGAAATGGCAAAGCAGAGCAGGACTTGTGTGTTCACAATTAAATACTGGGCTGTTGTTTTTTTTGTGGAATTATAAATTTTTTTGTACTGGTGTGCCCTGGTGAGGAGGGTTTGATGGCCAAGTAGGTGCCAATACCCACAGGAGTGTTCAGGTCTGGGGCAGGAGAAGGCACAAATTTGTTTCAGGAGAAGACTCTGGTCCACACAAAGGGGATTCCCTTTGGAGAAACATAATCATCAGGTAAATATCATATGGTCGGGCATATATTTCATATTTATCAAGGATTTATCAAGCATATGGATAATATCCTTGATAAATTCAAGATAATGTAGAAATATAAATATAATATAATATTTTTATATCTAATGAAAAAATATAAATAAAATACACAAAATATGAAATACTATTTTGTATGTGAATATAGTGCACTTAACACTCAGGAAAATTGGTTTCACTGCTTTAAAAAAATGAAAATTCAATATTTCCTGGATCATGTAGTTTTTGTGCAAGAGTACATTGGACAGCAGTTTGAGAAGCATGGAAATAAATCTTGGTTCATTTTGGGATTTGAGGGGTTGCATTTCAGGCCACAGTTTAAAAATGTGAGCTTTCTTTAAGCCAGAACTCAGCTGCAGTGGAACAGGAATGAGACTCCCAGCAGTCCAACACGATGCAGCATTGAGGTGGGTACATAACTTGGCAAAATAGAGAATTTTGGAGAAGAATGATAAGAATATATTATAAGAATGATAAGAATTCAGTGAGTAGCAGGAGATGCTTAAGGGAGTTAATGAAATGTTAATGATTTAGAGGGGGATGGAGGGGTTGGCAGGCATTTGGAGGTGATCTCCCTGGAAAAATGGGATCTTGTAGTTCAACAAAGTGCTCCTAAGAGCAGGAGTGGGGGATGGAGGGTGCAGGAGCAGGGAGGAGGTATTTTGGTTTGGACTGGGTATTTTTTCAGCTGTGCAGTCTTTTCCCAAGGAAAGCAGTGATTCCCACCACAGGCTGTGGGGCAGGGCAGGGGATGGGATGATCTCAGTGCCTTTTTTGCTTTCTGCATTCACCAAAGCTCTGCTAAGGAATCTCACAGCATTCCCATTTTAAAATATTTCCTCCTGTTTCACCTTGAGTCCTCTCAGCACTGCAGAAATCAGCTGAGCTCAGGATCTCATTCCAGGGCTCTTTCCTCCCTGTGCCCTGCTCCCCTCCTGCATTGCTGGATGTCCATTTCTGTAAGTTTTCCCTTCAGAACAAACCCATCATTTTTCACCACAGGATATTTACAGCTTCAATCAGTGCCAAATTCAATTGGCTTCTGATCTCATGGCTGGAAGTTATAGATGCAGATATTATTTGCACTGTGGTTAATTATGGAGCAATCAAACTTTGGCTTTTCCACTGTAATTTCCTCTGCCAGCTAATTTAATTAATCACCCCCAGCTCAGCTCTTCCAGCTGCGACCGGCAGGGTCATTAATTAGACATGTGGTGGTAGCTCACAGACCAGTTCCTGTGAAGGGGCTGCTGCCCACTTCAGCTCTGAGGGAGCTGCAGCTTTTTTTCCAGGCATCCAGGCAGGATTGGAGGGGGCTGCCAGCTTGTTGGATCCCTCAGAAGCCGCTCCCAAAAGACAGAGTATAAGCAAACATCAGCATTGCAGGGACTGGGATCAGATGCCCACCAAGATGTAATTTAGGGGCTCACCCAGCAGTTCTCATTCTGGTCTCATCCAGGAGCTAAAAAACAAATGCTCAGGAATTCTACAGAGCTCCTTCTGACTGCTGGTGTTTGTCAGATGGAAGATATTTTAATTGCCAGGTCACATCAGCAATAGCAATATTTTTTTCCCCATTATAAAAGCTGTGCAAAATACCCAACAAAGTCTGTCACATTGTTTAGATCTCAGAATAATCATTAATTCCTTTTCCTTCAGGATAGAAGAATATTTTACAGGAAACAAAATGGGTTGATACAGCTTAGGAGTCTCATCCTAAGCATGATCAACAGAGGGCAAGTGATTTGGGATATGGGATAGCTCTGCAAAGTCCAAGCATTTTTCAGGAAAGGCAGCAGATCTTTGGTGTTTGTTCTGTTTGGATAGCTGGGAATACACACCCTGCCTTTGGGTTGTGCTTTGCATCTAAAATATCATGGATTCATGGAATGGCTAAAGTTGGGAAAGCCCTCCAAGATCATGGAGTGCAGCCCTTGACCCAGCACTGCCAGGTTCCTAAATAACACATCCAACAATCCTCCAAATCCACCATGTTTCACACTGGGAGCTTTCAGCACCCTTTGTTTTACCACCAGGATCTTCCTTGTCCTCCTTGGAGTGCCACCAAAGCCACTGGTGTTCCCATGCTGGCTCCTGGAGTTGGAAAAGCTGAAAATCTTCAGGATGCTTGTAGCAAACACAGATACAGGCAGGCTGGGAGGTTTTACTGCACTTGGGTTTCAGACTTGTTGCAAAGCTGTCGTGTCTGATCAGTGCCTGTGTCTGCCAGCAGTGCATTGCTGACGGATTGGCTGGAGTCTCCCCCACTTCTTTTCACAATAGACAAACTCAGCTCAAGACAACTGTTTTAATCATGCTGGTTTACAAAGCCTCCTTTCAGCCTCTTCTGTCCAAAACATCCATCAACCCCGCCCAGAAATAGCAAACTGAAAATAAAAAAATCTGTTCTCTTCAGTGCTTAACTGCAAGTGCCTTTTCAAATAGCAGAACAGCCCTGTGGGCTCAGGTGAGCTCCCCTCTCTGAAGGAGAAGGTGCTGCTGGTCCAACCCTCCATTCAAATGCATCCTGCTCTCCTCTGGTGGGTTTTTCCCTCCCTTGTCTCTCTCAGAAGGTTCCCTCAGTCTGAACTGTTTTGGGGAAGATGCTTTTAGTACAAAGCCCCTTCACACTCAGGGAGAGCTTTAGGGATTCTCACAGAGACACAGCTCGGCAGAGTTCCAGAGTGAAAGGGTCACATCTGCCTCTGCCAGCACTGGGGAATTGTTGACAATAACATTGCTGGGGAAGCCCTGGAAGAGAGATTTGTGATTGAGGAGAGAGCAGTTCTTCCTTCAGAGGAGCTCTCTCTACACCTTGCTGAGGAGCACTGTGTTAGGGACGTTCCTTTGGGAACTCCTCAGTCTCACAGCTGGAAAGGGAATGGGGCCCAGGGAATGTGTGTGCATGTAGAGACAGAAAATCATAGAATTGTTAAGGTTGGGAAGAACCTCCATGATCACCAAGTCACACCTTATATATTTCATATGTATTGCAGCTTTATGGGATGGATGGATGGATGGATGGATGGATGGATGGATGGATGGATAGATAGATAGATAGATAGATAGATAGATAGATAGATAGATAGATAGATAGATAGATAGATAGATAGATAAAAATATATCTATTATCACTTTATCTTAAGAAGATACTGCTAAATAATTTGACACACAGAAGTAGAACAGCTGCCAGCATTAACTGGATGATAATCCTCCACAAAGACCTGGCACTGGAACAACCCCATTGCTCACTGAAGAAAGCCAGCATCCAAAATTCCCAAAATAACCATCAGTGTTCTGTAGGCAAGCTGGAGAATTAGTTTGGTTTTTTAGCTCTGCAAAAAAAATTGGAATTGCACTTGGTCTTGATCAGCAGATTGTAATCACCCGGTGCTGCTTCACCTACTCGTGTCACTTGGTTTTGTTTTATTTGAGCAATAAATACCTTAAATCTCCTCAGAGTTATTGCATGTCTTCTGTGGGGACTCATCACAGTCCTGCCAGGCATTCATCAAGGCTCCCAACGAGCCACCACATGAAGTATTCCTCTGCTCCTTATCAATCAGTTTGCTTATAACTTTACTTTTTCTTCCTAAAGTAATCAAAATTTGATATTCCACAGATTGCAGAAAATTGTCACTGCTGTATCCTGTGCTAATCCATCATGGGAAACAGGCATAATTTGGGCATCAGAAGAGCATTAAATGTTTAAATAAGCAAGAGAGTCCATTTACTGCTCCAGATGACAGGGCAGAAAAATGTTTGGACCCCAGGTACGTTGGGAATGGCACACAGAGCTCACGGAGCAATGGTGCATCCACACTCTGCAGCAGGCACCAGGGTTGCTCTGCTCCTCATGATATCTCTCAAATAGTCAAAAGAAATGCTGGAGCCCAGAGAATGAAATGGGTTTTTTCAGTGAAGTTCTTTCAGTTCTTTGTAAAACATATTCCACACGGTTAAAGTATCCATCGCTTTCTTGTAGCCTTGTTTTTCTCTGTACAAGCAACTTCTATTAATAATGAGAGAAGGGGAGAAAATGTCACTTTGTGCTGTAGGCTTGATACTAAAACATGCACCTTTGCCATCTGCAGCTCTTGAAATACCTGCTCTGATGGTAAATGGGACCATCAGACCATCTCTGTGTGTGTGAGCTGTTCCACAGGCTCTGAGCAGCCTGGGATGGTGGGAGGTGTCCCTGCCCATGGCAGAGGGGTTGGAATGAGATGGTCTTGAGGGTCCCTTCCAGCCCAAGCCATTCTGATACTCAAAATGCAGAGGGTGGCTGCTCTTGTTTCTTTATGAAACAGCAGTTCCAGTGGATTGGGGGGGGGGAAATTCTCTACAGAGAGGGTAGGGTGTGCCTTTATTCTAGAGCAAGCAGCCAATCCCTGAGGCTCCTTGGTGGAGCAGTGATGGTTTTATGGCAAGCTTCATGGTCCTGTCGTGGTTTGACAGAGCACCAGCAGGCTGGATCATGGTTTGTGTATTCACAGCCCCCAGTTTTGTCCCCTCCTTTTTGAGTCAAGTGGTGTTTTAAACCAGTTTCCCCTTCTGGCAGTAGATGTGTCTGTCCCATTTCTCTTTGCACGGTGCCACAAAGCAGCACCTTGGCTTTCACAGGGAATAAATGCCACGTGGCATCCATGGAGCTGGGCCCCAACCAGGGGCACATCTTCCCTTCCCAGTAACAAAACACCCTTGAATTAAAGTGTTAACCTTTCTTTTAAAGGGTGGCTGGCCAGGGGAATCACCAGGACTGGAGATAGTCACTGTGAGCCAGTGCAAAGAGCAGATCAAGTCCTCACGAGGTTCATTTGCAATGAGTCTGTCTGTTTTGATGAGATTGAAAAATGCATTTTATTTAAAAATATGACCCCTTTTTGAGTCAAGTGGTGTTTTAAACCAGTTTCCCCTTCTGGCAGTAGTTATGTCTGTCCCATTTCTCTGCATGGTGCCACAAAGCAGCACCTTGGTTTTCCCAGGGAATAAATGCCATGTGTAATCCATGGGCAGCACCAGGGTGTTGTGCACCAACCAGGGGCACATCTTCCCTTCCCAGTAAGAAAACACCCTTGAATTAGAGGGTGAACCTTCCTTCTAAAGGGTGGCTGGCCAGGGGAATCACCAAGACTGGAGACCCAGTGCAAAGAGCAGATGGAGCTGTCCCTGCCAGTATCTCAGAGGAAGGTGCCCCAGGAGCCAGGGAAGGTGCTGATTGTGGTTGTCAGCTCCTCTGCTGTTTTCAGCCCTCCTGCCACAAACACAGCCCAGCCAGCCTGGCCTTGAAAGGATTCTCAAGCCTTCCCTTTCCCCCCCTGCACCGCTTCAAAAACACAGCGGCTGACAGTCCAAATGTTTGAAATAATTGGATTCTGCATTCTAATTCATCTGTAAAGTATTCGTTGATTAAATTAGCCTAATAGATATTATTTCTTACATGACTGCATAATTTCATCCTGATTGGATCACTATGGCACTAACGAGTCCCCCCCATTTACTATTGACTCGAGAATCACAGAAGGCTGGAGATAACTATCATCTTGTTTCCATTTTTTTTCCCTTTCCCAGGCTAAAAGTTAAACTGATTTATACTAAAAAGGCACACAGCCAATGCCCAGGTACATCTGTATTTTAGTCTTTGAGACCAGTGTTAGAATAGGAAAAAAATCTTGGTTTATATAATCTTGAGCCCTCTTTTATTTACTCTGCTTCTACTCTGAGGCAGAAAGATTAACTGACCATTTAAATTCCTTTGGGGGGGGTTGTGGAAATGGAGATATTTTTAAATAAAATGCATTTTATTATCTCATCAAAACAGATAGACTCATTGCAAATGAACCTCGTAAGGACTGCACACACTTAGGGAAATGGAAATTCTCCTCTCAAGATAATGTTCCAGCCAAAGTGGTTTTAGCCTCTATTAGTAAGATTTTTTTTCCTTTGAGCTGCAATTTGAGTTTGTAACCAAGAGAGAGGAAGAGGAAAACAAAATTGCCTTTAGTTTCATGCTAAATGCGAGCAGATCCTGCTCTTTAAGGAAGAGGGAGCTACAGGCTCCAGGTCCCCGGGCTTTTGTTGGGAAGGGGTTAACAGCAGGATTGGCTTCTCCCCCTGCCCCAGTGGCTGGAAACAGCTGGTGGGTTTTGTGTTGGGCCACTGAACTGAGCAGCCCAAGGAAGTTTTTGGCAAACCCTGGGCCTGGGCAGGACAAGGAGAGGTGGGTCAGCTCAGGAAGCCGTTTCCAGGAGCCACAATGGGGGGAACAATGCCCCGCTCAGCAGGGACGCAAGGGACACCCGCTCCCGATGAATAGCTCCCCAAAACAACCCAAAGGGCTCAAAAGGAGCCAGGCCCGTTCGCTGCTGGGAATGCAATAAATTGTTTCAGGAAGTGGGAGTCTGTCCCGGCTAATGGAGCCCTGATTGACAGGAGGTTCTCATTACAGAGCCCATCAGGGGACAAAGTGAATTCCAATGTTATTTAAGAGGTTAAGTAGAAATAAGATGCAGGTGACAGCCCAAGGCTTGGGGCATCAGGCACTGCTCTTCCTAGGTTGAGGTTTTTTTTGTGGAGAGACTCCATAAAAATTTAGAATGACTGGGGGCAGGGGAGGTTTAGGAAGTAAATTTTGTGAAGGTTGCTTTGGGAGTTCTTGCATTAGGAGATCCTTGTTCTAAAAGTCCACCCAACATGGATGTTACATCTGTAACCCCACCTAGGCTTGGGTCAGGTTGGGTTGGTCACAGCCCCAAGCCTGCAGGAGCTCAAGGAACATTTGGATATCACACTCAGGGATGCACAGGGTGGGATTGCTGGGGTGACTTGATGGTCCTTGTGGGTCCCTTCCAACTCAGGATATTCTCTGATAGGTTCCTGCATGTGCTTCTTCAAGGTCTGTACCCAGCTTGAGAAGCAAAATAAAAGGAAAATGCATTCCTGGCGACTCAGGCTGCCCTGTGTTCCTGAGCAGGAGGCACTTCCGTGCTGCCATAGGTTACAAAGCTAAAACTAAAGGCTGTTTCTGGCTTTGTTCAGCAAAAATGAAGCAAAGAAGAGCATCCAAAGTGCAGTGTTGCTTGCACAGAGGAGAAGCTGTGATTCAAGCTGTGGCCAGAGGTTTAAAGCAGATGCTAAACCTTACAGAGTATTTATTGGTGTATTTTTCCTCTCTCTGAATTCCCAAATGACACTTGTGGATGTCACAGGGTGGGAAGCTGAGGGAGCTGCTGATTGCTGGTATTGACAGAGCCTTGCATGGTGCATGGTCAGGTACAAGGGTGTAATTTAAGCACGGGGTTCACGGCTGGCTTGCGAGTGACGGCGAAACTCCCGCGTGTGACGCGTGTAATAAATCTGCTGTGGCGCAGGATTAATGTGCTCTTCAAAGTGATTATTTACCATTTGAAGTTGAGACGTGGCTGTGCACCAGGAGGAGCAAAATAGCTGAGCACAAGGCATCAGGGAAGGGTGCTCTGAGGGGAGAAGGAGAATACCTGCCTGCATTGTTTCACCAGTGCGGTCCCGGGTAACGCTAATGAAAATTGCACTTGAAATGCAGGATTGATTTGTGATGAGCTCAGCCCTAAAGAGTACATTTGTGGAATGATAACCTGATTGGTGGTGCTGCCTCTTGAAGGGCTGAGGGGGTCTAATTGGCATATAACGCACTATAAATTTATTAGCAGCCTCTGCTTCCCCATTGGTGGGCCTTCTCCTGCTAACCACCAGGAAATTACCAATTTTCAGGAGTTACTCACTCAAGTCGTGCTGTGTCTGGGTTTTACAAAGAAATCTCCATTGCTGTTCTCCCATAAATCCTGGCTCAGAGCTCCTGCAGCTGGAAGGGGTCACTTGTGCAGTGGACAGCTTGGACACCTTGTGTTGGCCACTCAGCTTGGGCCTCCTTGGCTCGTCCCGACGCGCCACAAGCCCAAGGTGCACAAAGACCATAAGGAGGAAATGAGTCTGTTTGGCAGCCCCTGGGCTGGGAGCAGAAATTACAGGTTTTTAGCAGTCCATGTCCAGGGCTTTGATGGTTCTTATTGATACATTCAGCCCCAGGGCATCTGGGGCAATAGAGGATATGCCCACTGTTCGTTTTTGGATTTATTTTTTTTTTCAGGAGCACAATAGGAATATTCAGGAGCCAGTGTAATTATTTCAGTGAGTTCACTTTTAAGATTGAGTCACAAATTAGAAAATAATATTCACATGTTTCTTCTAATTGGTAACAGATTAGGGATATTTTATCTTTTTTTTAAATAATTTCCAAATGTGGCCTGAAGAGGGATTTGCAGTGAGGTAGCTGGGAGAGAGAGAGCACTTAGGCACAAGGAATACTTGGGCAAGAGGCTTTAATTCCTCAATTCTGGCTTTAATTCAGCCTTTAGAACCCTGCACAGCTCTCTCTGAGTTGCTCTCCAAGTGGAACTTGCTGTTACTTTTGGCAGGTGTCCCCGGTGCGGATTTTCTTTGCTGTCAGGATTTCTGTGGGTTTCCCACTGTCAAACATCCACCTTATGGCTTGTAAATCATGAAAGCCCAAAGCTTTGCAAGTGATTAATAGGCAGAGGTGCATTGGAAAAGCGTGAGCAGGACCTGAGCAGTTCCATGTCTTCTGAAAGCCACATCCATCTCTAGTCTCATCTTTCTGGGACACATTTGGGTGACCCCTGTGTTGCACAGCCCATTGTTGGAAATACACAAACAAACAAAAAGAAATCATTGGGATTTCAGTTTTTTAGTCAGAGGAACCTCATGGATTTCTCTGGGTGTTAACTGCTGAGGATTCTCAAGGCTTCATCCCTTTTCATTCCAAGGAAATTCTTTGCCCACTTGGCTTTTCCAGAAACATGAGCAGGTCTACCAACAGTCTTTTTTTTTAGCTAATTATGATTTATGGTTAGAGAAGGGCATCAAACACCTGCAACCCACTAAAACAGAGGTGGAGGGAAGTCCCATCACTTGCTGAACAGTGGGAATACTTTGGGATCTCTGCCTTGCCAAAAAAGGCATCATTTTCCTAAATAAAAACAGCCATTAATAAAGGAGACTGATGGAAGGATCTGATGACACCAACAATTTCTGTAGAGTCCTTGGCATCAGTGAGATGGTTCAGGTTGGATGTTAGGGAAATTTCTTCACGGACAGAGTGGTTAAGCACTGGAAGGGCTGCCCAGGGAGGTGGAGGAGGCACCATCCCTGGCAGTGTCCAAGGAATGAGCAGACATAGAAATAAGTGCCTTGGGTACCATGGTGTTTGGTTGAAGGCTGTACTTGATCTTGGAGGTCTTTTACAAACTTCAGGATTCTGTGGGACTTGGGATGCGCAAATGGGGAGACATCAGAAGGTGAGGGGAGCAGGAGGGAGAGCTCCAAGTCACTTGGGAAGAGTTGGACAGTGGAGAGGTCCCTGCAGCATCTCTGGAATGTGTATCCCAGAAATGCTGCCCACAGGGATTGTCCAGCTGCTTCCCAGCCCCTGGACCTTTCCCTCCAAGCTTGCCTGCCTCCCACTGCTGACTTGTGCAGAGCAAGCAGTTGGTTTTATTTGCTTGCTGCTCCAAATGTGTTTTTCTTCAGAGTCTGTGCTCAAATACAATGTTTATTACTTGTATTTTCTCTTTTATGTCTTACATAAATTCAGTGTAATGGTTGGAGGGTGTTCTTCTTCCCCAAATACTCCAAAGAGCATCATCTTACTGCTTCTGCTGAAATTAAGATGCCATTAAAGCCCTGTGAAAGGACTTTTGTTTCTCCTTGCAAACCAAACTGTAGGAGCTCCTGTTAACAAAGGATCAAGAAACATTTCTGAAGGTCTTCGTGGGGCATTGCAATTAGATCAGTTTTTGATCCTCTGGTAAAGATTGGGTTCTCCTAGAGCCCTCAACATGTTTTTACCATTTTGGATCAGTTGGACTCAATGATCCTCGAGGTCTTTTCCCACCTTATTGATTCTATGATGAAAGCCTCAAGCAAACTTTAATTTGAGACCTCTTTCTATTGCCGGCCGGGCTCTCTGCACAAATCACCAGCAGGACGGGACTGCTGGGGAACGCGTCTTGAGCTGTTTATCTTCCAGCATCAGTCTCACTACATGGTTATGCCAATGGGAAGATGCCAGCAGCTCACAGCCCCACCAGCAGACAGAGAACTGCATGTTACAACTTTCTTTTAAAAGTTTTTGACCAATCACACAAAGCAAAAGCATATTGACAGTAGTTCTATCCAACCACTGTAAGCACAGGTACCTTCAGTCAAACAATATTGCTTATTTTGAATACAATACCTGCTTGTAAGAATTAAAATACAATGCACAGGTCTTCATTATTAAGCTTAGAACTTCCTAATATCTTGGTAGATAAAAGTTTTTCTGTAGCTTAGGGAGGTATTCTAGCCAAGCATTAGTACACAGACTGTTGTTCTATTTTTCTTACATTTCTACTTTTTGTCCTTATTTTTCTACTTTTTACATAATTTTTCTGCTGACGAATCTCATGGCTATTGCTTAACTCTAATCACACTTTGGCTGTCTCTGAGGCCTGCCTTTTATAGCTTTCCCAAAACCCTCTGATTTTATGGATTCCCATATCTTTCTGCTCTGCAAGTCAGTCAACCCCTCCAAGTGTTCTTTTCCCCCTTCCCTCATTATTTATAAGGCACTCTCAGTTCTGCTGCTCCTCCACTTCCCAGCAGGCCGAGCAGAGGAGGAGCTCCATTTCTCTTCCTCGCCGTGTTTGCTGCGGGCTGCGTTCCGGAGCCGCTCACATCAGGCACTGTTGTGGTATCCCTAATGCTGTGTGATGGCAGGAGCACAGCCCTGCTGCATGCCACACTGCTCAGCCATGGGGACACTCACACAGCCACCTCGCTCCATCTCCCTCCTGGCACACACTATTGAGATTTGTGCCTTGCAGTATTTGTGTGTCATTCCCCATCCGCCGCCTTGGAGAAGTGTCACCGTCATAATTTCTGGAAAAATCTCTATGCCCAGGATTCTTCTTCTGGAAAGCTCAGAAGCCTCAGAGAAAAATGAAAACAAGAATTAATGAAAACAAGAATTATCTGATTTGCTTCTCCTGTGTTTTGCTGCTTTGGACATGGTTTACCAACAGGTAGTTGTTTCATTGGTTTCTGCTGTGAGTTGTTTTTACTTATTGGCCAATTATGGCCAAGCTGTGTTGGACTCTGAGGAGGGAGTAATGGGTTTTTCATTATTATCTTTTAGCCTTCTGTCTGTATCCTTTCTGTATTCTTTAGTATAGTTTTATTACAGCAATCTTTAATATAATATAGATAATAAAATAATAAATTAGCCTTCTAACAACATGGAGTCAGATTCATCAATTCATCATTTCCTTCCAACATCAGGGCACCCCAAAAATACAAAAGAGAAGGTAATTTCCTTTTTCTTTTTTCTTTTTTTTTTTTTTTTTTTTTAGTAAGTAATGGTTTCCTGAGCTCCACTTAAAACAGTGCTGCATTGAGCAAGGCCTTGCTGTAGGAGAAAATTAGTGCTAACAAATTGGAGATTAATGGAATCTTCTGACCTGAGTGACTGTATATCAAATGGCAAATTGAAATTTCCAGTCTGTGTTTAGGTACTGGCACAATGCAGTTTGATTTATACACTTAAGACATCAGGTTAAGTGTGGTTACACACGAGTAATGAAATGCATTAGGTACGTGTTTCCAATTACTATTCCCTGCATATATATATATTTATTTATTACTGAAAACAGGCAAGAAGCAAATATACTCCTTGGTTTTAGCATTTCTGTGCAACTGTTGCAGCTTTTGGCTTTTTTAAGGTAATATTTGTGGTGTGCCCAAGTGTTGAGGTTCACTACCCAGTAAATGGAAACATTCCCAATCCTCTCAGCCTCTCCTCATAGCAGAGGTGTTCCAGACTTCTAATAGTCTTTGTGGTCTCAGGACTCTGGTGAGCTCTAAATCCTTGGAGTTTACCATTGTTAGGGTTTTCCCTCTGAAATGTCACTGGCAACGCTGTTTCAAAAAATTCTGGGGCTTTTGGGGTTAGAGGAAAAGGACAACTTGTGGCTTCTTCAAGGTTTTTATTAAATCTCTAGGGACTGTTTTCATTTCACATAATGGTACAGAACAAAGGAAAAGCCTGGATTTTTATTGAGAAAAGATTTAAACAACTTGCTGGGCTTAGAGTTGTCACCCTTAAGATCTTTATTCTCAACTTAATAAGCCTTATCTTAGTACCCACAGTATCCCCTGCTGTTGTATGTCACAGTTTTTCCTTAACTTTACACGAAGTAAACCTCAGGTGTGATATATTTTATCGAGTAAACCTTAAAAATTATTAGATGGAGTGTCTTGCAATGAAAACAGAAGTTGGCTGCAATTTTCTGTGATAAATCAGAGCCCACAATTGAAGAGTATTTATCTGAAAGGCCTGAAGCCAGTAAACCTTGATATCTTGGCCAGGCTGGTCGTTAATGCTGGGCAGTGATAAATCCTGTGGGTGTATTAATGCTTCAAGGAGTGCTGCTGCTTACTCCATGGAGGGGTAACCCACAAGTGCTGGTTTGGAGCCCTGTGTAGGGGAATGCTGTCAGGAGAGAGGGGAAAAAGGTGGAGGAACTCCTCCAAATCCCAGTAATGATGATCCTGGTAAGTGGCAGGCAAGCCGTGATTAATTTGAGAAGCACGTTGAGTTCTGCACAAATGAGTGATCTCTGTCCCTCACACACAGGGGACAGGGCTTTTTTTTTTTTTTTCCCTGAAACACACAGCTGTGAAAGGAAAACTGAAAAATTGAATAGGAGAGTTAATGGTGGAGAAGGTCCAGAGCTGGGGGCTGCAGGAAATGAGTCCCTGACAGTGCGAGGTGCTGCTGGTGGGAAACCGCCCTCATTTCATACAATCCTGGAATGGTGAGGGTTGGAAAGGACCAAGATCATCTCCTTCCAACCTCCTGCCATGGGCAGGGACAGCTTCCAGCATCCCAGGGTGCTCAGATCCTGGCCTTGAACTCTTCCAGGGATTTGTGCCATTTGGTTAGGTTGAAAAGGACTGAGAGTAGAAGTAACCTGAGTCTGGCATGACTTTGCAGCACTGAATTGTCTGTCTCCTGGACCGAAATCTGAAGAGTGGGTTGAACACAGTCCTTAGGCAGATAAGTTGCCCATCAGACAGTAACTAAATCATTTCCAGGCTGGATTACCACACTGCTCACTTGGACCAGAGTCCAAGGCAAGACACGGGCTGGCTGATCCACAGCTTTCCTATGGGGCTGCCCTTCATCCGTCAGGGATGTTTAACTTGTGAGAAGTAATAAGCTTAATAGATAGACTTTATTTAATTATTAATGATCCCTTTCTATCCTTACAGTTCATAAAACACCCTGTAGGTTGGCAAAACACTCATAATATTGATCAGGAGCCAGAGAGATATTTATTTCCTCTTTGCCCTGGCGCGCATAAATCGCGCTCCGTTCCCGAGCGGGCGGGATTTACAGTGGGCTCGTTTCTTCAAAGCTCTCAGTAATTAAGGGATAAATACCCATCGGTCTTTGTTTGCTGTCTGGAGCCCTCTTGTTTGCCAGGGACCTGGATATTCCCGGTGGGCTCGTGCCTTCCCCCTTAGCAACGCGGCGGGGCGGGGAGGCATGCGGGGCGCGGAGCCGCTCAGCTGCCCAGCGCTGCCTTTGCAATGCAGCAGAGGGGTCTTCTCCTGCAGAGAGAGAGGAAGCCCCTGTGTTTTCTCAGCACATTGTTCCCAGCCCCTCTTCCATGCCTCTCCTCCCAGTTCCTGCTTTGCTCGGGGCAGGAAGGCACTTTGGAAATTCCTTGCTGCTAGCCCCTTTCTTCTCGCCCTCTCTTCTTCTCCTCCCCGCTTTTGCTGTTGCAATTAAAAGCATCATTTTAATTGCATTTAACCTTTCTCCAACATTGCAATCCTGCCCCCACCCTCAGTGTTTTCTTTTTACCCATCCCAAGCCTGCATCGCCAGTCCTGTCCAAAGCAGTGCCATTTTTTGGAATCATGTTTAATGGGGAAGCCCCGCACATGCAGCTGGTCATTAGGTGATATGTGCTCCTTGTGTGCTGGACCACGAAGCTAATGACACATCCTGGGGCTCTTCCAGGAGTTTGGGAGGTGCAGTGGCTTAGATTTACTTCATTTTCTTGGAAGAGACACATTAACCTTGTCAGCTGGCCAACAGGAGAGGAAATTTGGCAGAGCTCTTGCTGAGCTGGCCAGGTTACCACGGCGTTAAAGGGTTGTACTTCAGTGAGCAACCAGAAATGGCAACACACGGGCACAGCACCTGCACAGCCACCGTGGAGACACCACTGAGAGGCCTCCTCCCTTACAGAATTAGTTCCTGTAGCAGGAGAGAAGAAAGGATGAAAAAAAACCAGGAGCTTTTCAGTGTTGTCAGAGGTGTGGAGGATAAAACTTCACTTCAAAGCGCCTGTAAGGAGCCTGCTCTCATTTCTGGTGGTGGGAAATCAATGCTGGGCCATGGTAAATACCTGCCGTCCACTGTCTTTCTAATTCAACCTTCAGAATTTGTTCCAGCTTTTTAACAAGTGGTGAGTAACTCTGGATAACGACATGACATTTTAGTCATCCTTTTAGTCATGCTTTGGGAAGAGCAAGGCTGCTCTTGCTCTGGAGATTGGAATTCCAATGGCAAGTTCCCAGGCTCTCCAGCCACGAGCTGTTGCCCACTCAGGCAGTTCTGGGTCGCTGCATGAGCACCACTTCTTTTCCCACCCTGCACATTCTCTTCTTGTTTGCCTGCTGGTGTGACTCCACCAAAAATCTGTGAGGGACAAGTGGAGGTGAAGGCAGAGGTGAATGGGAGCGAGGAGGAGTCAGGATGGAGGGTGGGTACCAGCAGGATGAGGCTTCTGATGGCATTGGTAGGGTGGAAAACCCAGTGCAGCACATGATGGGGCTGGGCTGTGTGGGATGTGGGCTCCTCAAGGAGCATCTCCAGTGCAAGCCCACAGCTGGGGAACACAGGGCAGCTCCTGGAGTGAGGCTGTGCTGGAAGCAAATCTGCTTTTCCTCTTCTCTGATGCTCCCTGCTTACCCTCCCCCCTTCCAGTGCCCAGTATTTATGTTTCCACATAATAATGATGTGATGTGGCTGGCAGAGTAATTTAAATAATTGGACATTATCTTGAGAAGCAAGCACCTAATTAGATCAAAATAAACGGAGAACTGAAATTTTCATCTGTTTCTAATAACCTTTTACCTGTGTACAGTGCTGCTGCTGCAGCAGGGGTTTTGTAATTCACACCACTGTGTGTTCTTGGGGTTCACGAGTGATGGAGGCTCCTCCAGGAGCAGAGAGCTTGGTGGCACTTGCTGGACAACATTGGTGACTCATTCCTGCTTCTGTGGGGTGTTTTGCAGTGATTTTCTGCTGTATGTGTCCCTTGTGTGAGGGGCAAGCTCAGTGAGGTTTGGAGTCTGCACCAGCAGATACAGATCAGGGTTTGAAGACGGTTTTTTAGAAAGAAAAGGCTCAAAGAACATCTGATCTTAGGGCTCTGTTGCTCATTTCTCTAAGTTTATCTAGGAGTTCATAATATATTCGTTTTGCTGCATATGAGGAAGAGGCAGCTCAGACCTCCCCCAGTGTTTGGTGTCATTGGGACCATCAGAGCACATGAAGATGTTGTTTCTACAGCACAGCAGCTTTGATTTGCTCCTGAGACAAGGACTCCACTGCTGAAAGTTCACTGAAAGAGTCTTGGTTTGGCTTTGACAACTACAGCTGAAAGTGCCTGGTATGGAGAGGGTCCTTTAGAATTGCCGGGCTTGCAATGAAGGGAGGAAGAGAGGGCAATATTTACTAGCCTTTATTTTAGGGACTGGTTCAGTGTCTTTCTCCTGATGAGTTGCTCTCCCTCACACTTCCTCGTGCTCTTCTTCAGTTGATTTATTTAAAGGTATGTCAGTGCTGGCTGAAATGAAACACTGTGCCTCCTCTTCCTGCTTATTGCTGACCGCTCCAATAATTCATTTTTTAGCTCATTAACTAACAGGGGATGTGAGCAGTGGTCCTCCAGGGAACTGCAATGAGGTTAAGTGATCTACTGCTGACAACTCTGCTCTTGGACTGGCCTTCCTTGGGGGAAATGAAACCTCAACCAAGACAAGCTGTGGATCCCAGAAGTGAAATTGGGGCATCAGAGCAACAATTGCAGTATTTGTGTCTTGTTGTCAGGGTTTCTGAGATGAATGCGAGCGGTGGAGCAGGAAAGTCCCCAGGACTTCCCATCCAAATGAAAGGGTTTGTGTCAGAGATGGAGGCAGGATGTCTGTGGACATGCTCATTGGAGAGCAGTCCCTGTGTGTTGTGGCTGTCCATGAGGTGTAGTCCAGTGTGCTTTTCCTCCCACCTCTGATAAGGTTTTGTTTTCATCCCTAACATCCAAATCTTTCTTGAGCCCAGTTTGTACTGCTGAAAAAGACCTGAATCTCACGCCATACTGATGTCAGTGATGTGCTGCCCCAAACGTCTGGGGCCTCTGAAACACCTTTATTTTGATTTATAATTCCACCACAACCCTTGATGTGGCTCCAGAGGTGGAACTGGACCTTACTGAGTGAATTCATTTGGTGCCCAGCGCTGAGGCAGGTGGCAGCACATTCCCCGTCCTGTGCCATTGGCTTCTAAAGAGGTTCCTCTTCTTTCCCCAGCCTTTTGAGGCAGTAGGACAAAGCTGAGCTGGACTGGGGCATCCCTGTCTCTCTTTCTTGCATCCTTCCAGGAGCACCAGGGTTGTGCAAATGTGCAGAGCAAATGTGAAATTGGTGCTGATAGATTTGTGAACCTGCCAGCCTGAAGCTTGGAGAGCCTCTGCCTGAACTAAGTTATTCTCTGTTTAGCCTCACTGTTACAGCTTAGGCTGAATGGTGATTGGAAGTGGGAGATTTGTGTCAAACAGCTTTTTTTCTCAATAGGAAGGGACTTTTTCTTGAGCCACCAGTGCTCTGATAGGAGTCAAAAGTTTCTCTCACTCCAAAGATGGTCTGGGGGAGAGGGAGTTTCATTTGCAGACCCTTCACTAAGCTGAAAAAATATATTACTTAGATATCTGAGGAGTATTTTGCCTTTAGGGTGTATGGACATAGGAAAAAAAAAAAATTCCCAGAGCCCTGGTGTGTGTTACTGGGGGTGAACAGCACAGGTTGAATCACCTCATTTTCCAGTCTGGCACATTTTAAACACGGAGTGTATAGTCTCAATAACTCTGTGTGAGTTTAAAAATCATCTGAGATCTTTGCTAACATCCTTGAAGATATTCTAACTGGGTATTGGGAGCAAAGCTGTTGCAAGAATGCCCATTTTATTGTAGATAATTATGTGTTAGTTTATCCCTTTCGTGGCACTGGTTCTAGTTTGGCTTTTTACCTTAAAAAATGTAATTAGAAAAACCATGAATTAAAGATTCTGATAACAGAACTCCTTTTCTTCCTCCTCTCCATCTGGAATACCTGCAGCCATACTCCATTTATCAGATCCTGCCATCAAAGGTTAATTTGCAACTGCCCAAATGGGTTGTGGAGGGGCTTTTTTTTTTTTGTGTGTGTCTTTTAGTTTGCAGGAGCCATTCAGAGGCTTGAGGTAAAAGAAGCACTCTCTGTGCTAATTTTCTGTTTGCACTTTTGCTCTGAAGAAAAGGCCTGGCCCTGTTTGTGGGGCAAACTGTGGCCAGGGCAGGGAATCTGTGCCTGCTTTGGGAAGCTGTGCCTGGAAGCATCCAGGCAGGTCACAGCAAGGTCACTCCACATGTCCCAGGAAATGATGCAAAACTAATCCAGATTTGCTGGTGGAAGGAGATGTTTACATAAGTATTTAAAAACAGATTAGGGCTAACCTGACACTAGATTACTGGGAGCAGTGTAAACACGGCTGAAAGGCGTAAACAGAGCTTGGCCTTTTGTACTCCAGAGGAGAGAATCTGTCACCAGGACCCAGTTGCCTGGCTCAGGTGATGTTTGTGGTTTTCACAGGCTGAGCAGATTACCTGAGGGACCTCTAAATGGGACTTTTTTTGTCTGGGGCTGTTGCTCTCAGATCATGTAATTGTATGGTAATTTTTGAAAGGGGGCGAGTGGAGGGCCTTGTTTGTAGTCCTTGTTCTGCTGTAACCTGATAGCACCAGAAAGCTTCTGATGGTTCTTTGATACATCAGGAGGAAAAGGTGCTTCAAAGCACTGGTTTGAATTTTGGCAAAACAAGAGGAATCATCCTTATGCCTTTGGGAGCATTACTCAGTTTGGAGGGGGACAAAGCCCCCATTTGGTTACTTCTGGTCTGGGTTACAGAAATTGGGTGCATTTTTTTTGCAGTGTGTTTTCCAGCCTTGAATTGGAACCTTGTTGTGTCTTTGTGACCACAGTGAGGACTCTTGCCTCGACCTCTTGCTGGCCCAGGGCTTTTTAAAACCTCCTGGCTGTTATGATCTTCCAACCCCATGGATGCTGGCACAGCATCCATAAGGGAAGATCCTGAGCACTGGAACAGCAAAGTGGACAACACAAATACTGCTAAAAATACGAGATTTGGGTGAACTGCTCCTAAGGTTTGGCTGAACTGTTCCTGTGAGGGCTTTCTTGACATGAATTTGAAAGGGCAAACAACCTCCTTGTTGCTTGAGGACCGTGGGCTACGACACCAGCTGAGAGTGACCAGTCCCCTCTGGCTCCCCTAGGGAAGAAAAAGAGCTCTGGATACGCGCCAAGTACGAGCAGAAGCTCTTCCTCGCCCCTCTGCAGTGCCTGGAGCTCTCTCTGGGCCAGCACCTCCTGAGGGCCACGGCCGAGGAGGACTTGAGGACGGTGATCCTGCTGCTGGCCCACGGCACGCGCGACGAGGTCAACGAGACCTGCGGCGACGGCGACGGGCGCACGGCCCTGCACCTGGCCTGCCGCAAGGGCAACGTGGTGCTGCTGCAGCTCCTCATCTGGGTAAGGGCTCCTGCCAGGGCTGGGGCCCTCGGGAGAATGGGCCAGGGCTGCTCCTTGGGGGGTTCATGGTACCATGGCCTCAGGGTGGTTCTGCCGCAGCTCCTCATATGGGTATGAAAAACGCCAATCACTTGTTTTTTTAAAATTTTAGAAGTTTAATAGTAATAAAATGGTTGTGAAAATAGTAATGCAGTTAGAGCAATGATAATTTGGACAATTTGAATTAGGACAATACGAGACAATAGAACCAAAGAGTTATGGATGTCCGGGTACAAGCACAAACCCGAAAAAGGATCCACATTACCAGAGGATTAACCCTTAAAAACAACAGCCTGTTGCATATTCATACACTTCATACATGGTGCATAAATTCCATTCAAATACAGGATTCTGTCTGGTCAGTGTCAGCTTCTTCCTCTGAATCTTGTCAGCATCTTCAGGGCTGAGCAAGGTGGGAAGAAGTTCATTTCTTCTGATAATGGAGCAATAAATTCTCTTTCTCTGAAAGATTCAGATGTCCTGTGGCTGCTATCTTGCTGCGAGTCCTTTCTTTAAAAAAAGTATCCTACATAGCATTGTTTCTATTTTAACATCTTTTATAACCTAAAACTATATTTAACACACTACTTAAGAGAATTAATACAGCATCACTTTCTAACACAAGACATATAATAGTCATTTTAATACTTGTGAAAAGCCAATCACAAAATATGCATTTTTCACATGGGTAGGGACTCGTTGCCCTCCCTCAGGAGAATGGGCCAGGGCTGCTCCTGGAGGGCTTCAGGGCCCCATGGCCTCAGGATCGAGCTGCTGAAGCTCCTCATCTGGGCAAGGACTCCTGCCAGGGCTGGGCTGTGTCCCTCAGCAGGATGGGCCAGAGCTGCTCCTGGAGGGCTTCAGGGCGCCATGGCCTCAGGGTGGGTGTTCCTCACTGCATGCTTTCAGAGGGTGGTAGAAAAGCACATTTCTGCCTCTCTGCTGCTTGTTGGAAAGCAAGGGAGAGCATGGGAAAGGAGGAAGGAGAGATTCTCTTAGCTTGGAGTCTGCTAGGGCAGATTTTGTCCCACACGATTTTGTCCTTCCCTCAGAAACATTTTTTCCATACATGGCTCAGCGCTGCCGTGCTCTTGTTGCCAGGCTGCTCCCTCACCCTCCCTCGCCTCCAATACCAAACCCCCTCCCCAAATTGTCACACCCCAGCTCCCAACAGCTCAGGTGCCATTTGTGGTTTGTGATTCCCCCCTCTTGTCACCCCGCAGTACGGCGTGGACGTGATGGCGCGCGACGCCCACGGGAACACGGCGCTGGCCTACGCCCGCCAGGCCTCCAGCCAGGAGTGCATCGACGTGCTGCTGCAGTACGGCTGCCCCGACGAGCGCTTCGCCCTCATGGCCACCCCAAACCTGTCCAGGAAGAACAACAACCGCAACAACAGCGGCGGGAGGATGCCCACCATCATCTGAGGGGAACGCCTTGGCTGAGCCCGGCGGCGGCCGCAGCCTCACATTCCTCCATCGCCATCGCAGCTCCGCTCTGTGAGTCCGCTGCCTCTCCTCCTCCTCCTCCCTTTTCCCTGCGTCCATCCCGAGTGCCAGCGGAGCGCGGGGGGCCCGGGAGGAGCGCGGGGGCTGCGGGCAGGCCCTGGGTTTGGGGGCCATGCCGGGCAGGCCCTGGGTTTGGGGGCCGTGCCGGGTGGCACCGGCACCGCGGGGAGAGGCGAGCCGGAGTGGAAGGAAGGAAAGAAAGAAGGAAAGAAGGCAGGAGAGACGGTGACTTTCCCTAAGTGACAGTGAAGCACATCAGAACATTTCACCTCTGCGGCGCATGGATTTCCATTCTCTTCTCCCGAAGAGCTTGACGGCATAAATCAGAAGCAAGCACAGAGTTTGTCAGGTTTGAAGCTCCTATGATGGTATGTGTCAAATCAGTTGTAGCTAATCTGTCCGGGGAGAATACTGGCTTCATTACACTTGTATAGTTGAGTTCTTCCAGCATTACTGCTGTTTAATAGAACATGATTAGTCATCACGGAGAAAAAAGCATATTAGCTGAGGAGGTAGTTACATGGCACGCTTCGGTGATTGCTTGGATGTGATTGCAATATTCTTAGAAGCATCATATTATCTCAGACATGTTCTTTCGAGCCCTTGGAGCCCTCCTTTCTAAATTCACTGTCATAATTTAGTATCTGTTTAATTTTTCAGTCCAAAGAGAGGAAATGAGTTGCTGAGTGTTATTTGACTGCAGTCTCCTTGGTGTAAAAACAAAATGGAAAAAATAAATAAGGGTAAGCCTGAAACACAAAAAGGAATAATGAATACTGCTGTGGAAAACAACATTTCAAGTGCGTTTGGTGAAATTAATAAATGCATTAAAGGCTAATTTTTTTTTTTTTTTTTTTTTTTTTTTTTTTTTTTTTTTTTTTATGTTTTCAGCCAGCAGAAATAGGTTCTGTCATTTTGCCAAGGTAAATTGTGTTGAGTTTTTTGGTCACTCCTGTGATGCATTGCCTAACTTATACAGATTTTTGTATTGTGTCTCTAGATTCTATGTATTTAAAATCTATTTGAATAAAAAAAAGGACCGTAAATATACATTGATTTTTTTTTTGTACAGAAAATTACGTCTCTGTTAATTTATAAACTGTAATGGATGTGAACTAAATAATGTGCAACTAGTTAGGATCTGTGGGTTACAGATCATTATTGTACATTGATAATATTCCCAGCAGTGAACTCTTCTTTCCAAAGCCTGTGAGGAACAACATATCAGAAGGAGATCAGGGAAGAGAAAAAAAAAGCATTTAGGAAGGAGAAAAGAGGCTGTTCCTCAGCACTGTAAATATATTTTACTCCAGAAGTCAGGAAGCTTTCACAAGCCAAGACAAAAAGGCCCATTCTGGCTGGGGGAAGATCAGATTTGATTAAGTTCAGAATTGATAGCCTTCAGCACGGCGGGCAGGGCTGCTTTCGGCGAGAAAAATGGCTTGTGCAAGTGCCCTGGACAGTTCCTTTCAATTCCAACTTTTAACACCTGATTGGGCCATTTTGGTCTTGCATCCCAGCTTCTCCTGCCTCCCACTAGCAGCATTCTGGCGTGGGGAAGCAGAGGTTTTGGCAGGAAGAAAAGTGATTTTTTTTTTTTGTTGTTTTTCTTTTTTCTTTAGAAGTGGCTTATGGCAATGTGGGGATGGGGGCATGGTTTATCATGGGGAAAGTTGAAAACTCAACTGAATTGGATGGCAAAGGAGCAATTATGTGAAGGCAGGGAGGTGCACACAGCAGAGCAATTTGCAGATCTACCTGCTCCTGTGTATTTCCCAAGCCTTTGGTGGTGCTCTGCCTTGGGGCTCTGGTTTCACTCAGCACACAAATGGGAGGAGCAGTTGCTGAATAAACTGAATGTGGGAAAAATGCAAAGGAGGAAATGCCGCGTGGTTATGTTAAGGAAAACCAAAAAAAAAATGAAAAATTATGGATTTGAGGCAAAATTGTGGCTGAAAAACGAGCCTTGAGGTGGAAGCACAGGGATATTGACCAGCTTCTCCTCTTTGGTGGTGTTGTCCTTTTGTACTTTGTTGTATTCTAGACCTTTGAGTATCTGGGGGAGGGAATCTTTCTCCAGCCAGCCAAGGCTGACTGCACCAGACACAGCTGATTCCCTTCCCCCTGGGATACTTCTAAATATTTGAATTTTTTTTTTTTTCTTTTTAATTCAGAAAAGGTGTCTGTCTGAACTGCCATTTCTCCACCATTCCTGACATTTGGTACTTGGAGGTGGTCCCTCAGGGAGGGGACAGCCCAGCTGATGTGGGATGCTGTGAAACCCCCTCTGTGTGCTGGTGCTCAGGAGCTTTGCCACAGCAGGGATTCGGGAATGGCAATCCCAGAGGTGCTAGAGCTCCCCCCAGGAGCATCCAGGGCATTTGTATCCCAAAAACCAAGTCCAGTGTTTCAAACCCAGGGTTCAAAGTGCACATTCCTTTTCAGAACTGGGGTTTTTTCCTTAATTGAGATGATTTTCTGTACATTGTTTAATGCTCTCTTTGGCCACCTTCCTCTGACAAGGCTGAGGGTGATGTTTGAGAAACAAGGGCAACCAGGCAGATTGCAGGAGGACAAATTTCAGGGTCCTTTCCTAAAAATCTTCTGAGGCCAACCCTTGAAAAAACACAGAATATTTTTAGGAGAGGAAATTCCAGTCTATTACAGGAAAAATTATGCATCCGGGCAAGCGAAGTGCTGCTTTAATTAAGTGGTAGCGTGGTTGCTTTTAACCTAAATGTGGTTTTCCCCTAAGTGTTGGCATAACTGTGTTGAAGCAGTGTGGACTGGGGGTCTGTGGGGAGAATTCCCAGCCCTGCAGCTGGCAGAGCTCCCTTGGAAGGTCAGGAGATCCCAGAATATCCTGAGCTGGAAGGGACCTGCTGGATCCTGGTGGGGCTTGGCTTGGAGAGCTCCCAGGCTCGTCAGGGGATGTGTTTGCACTTTGCAGAGGCTGCTCCTGGAGCCATCCAGGTGCAGAATCAGGCAAGGCCCCCTGGCACTTGGAGATCCCACAGGAATCGTGGTTCCTGATGCTTTCACTCCATTCTCCACCCCTTTGCCACTCCTTGGCTCGTGTTTAGCCACTCTTGTTGCTTGTTTGGAACCCTCACACCCTTGGAGCATGTTGGGAACAAAACAAGCCCTAGCTGTGACCCAGTCCATGAGAAATCCCAGCAGACACCCAGCAGCCAGAGCTGTTTTCTCTGGAGGCTGTGGCAGTGGTTGGCATTGCACCCCCAAACCCTTCCCTTCATCCCAGATACCTTCAAATCCCCCTTCCTCTGCACTTTATCCATGACTAAAACACTAGGAGCAGCTCAGCCACTGGTGTTTCCATATTTCCTCCTCCCTTTGGCTAATTGCTGTGGAATTCAGTTGGATGTGTCACAGCTGAGCCTGGATATTGCCAGGACAGTTCCCTTCTTTCTCCTTGCTCTTCGTGAAGGAAAAAGACCCAACCATGGGAAAATTCTGCCCTGAATGCAGAGATTTGGCCAAGGGCTCCCATTGCCAGATTTCCAATTTTGGTGGTTGAAAAAAGGAGCAGGGAAAAGAAAGGAAAGCTTGGAGAACCTTGGTGCTGCTGGGAAAGCCGGGTGAGCTCCTGGAAGGTGGAGAGGACTTTGAAGCATTTGGGTGCAGTGTAAAATAACTGTGTAAACATTGTTTAATTCACTGTCTTGTCCCCCTTCCCTTAAATTATGTGTGTTAGTGCAAGAAGAAGCTTTAGCTGCACTTGGAGATTTGCCTGGGCCAGAGAAGGCAGAGTCATGTGGGGAGAGGAGCGGAGGTGGGAGCGCAGGTCCGGGTGTGGAAGCGATCTCCGGCACTGTAATGTAGAAAAATTAGAGTCTATGGGGTTGGAATAGCTTCAGCTTTTATATTTGTACGGAGATCAGGAGAAATGAAGTAATTTGTAGTTTCTAGTTCAGAGTAGTGGTAGTGGAGACAAGCACAGATTTCACAAGGGGGTCCCCAAGGGGCCCTTCCCAAACGTCTCGGGGAGCCGCCTTTGCACCTTAACAGGGATGGTTTGTGGGGTTTGTTGTTGGTGAAATGGTCATTTCATGTTTGGTTACGTGGTTCTTGTCAGAGGGGGGACTCGAGGGCAGCGTTGGGGACCAAACTTTGGGGCAGCTTGGCTGGAGAGGAGACAACTTCCCCCTCCTCATCTCACTGTCAGGCATCTTCCTTCCCCCTCTGGGGGCTGCTGCAGCAATCCTGTCCTTAGGTGGGATCTCTGCCTGTGGACCCTCAGTTCCACACCTTCCATTCTGGATGGTTTGTGGGTAACATTTACTGCACAGAAAAGCCAGGTTTGGATCTTCTTGTGTTTGCTGCACAAGAGGGAAAAAAACCCAAAACTGCTCCGGAGTAAAGTTCTTATCAAGGCAAAAAAGAAACACTGAACTACCCCAAATCAAGAGGTTCTGCAGTGAGTTTTGAGTTCTAAGCTACCAAAAAAAAAGGAAGGTTGGTTTGAATGGTTTTATTGGAAAATAATAATAGAGGTCGTAGAGCAAAACATCCAGAGCTGTAGATGGGTGGATTTGTTGGTTTAGGATATTTGTAGGTTTTGCTTTGTTGTTTAGCATGGGCCAGTTTTTACAGTAAATATTGGGACAGTTTACCTTGACTTGACTGAGTCTGTCCCACATTTTAAAGGGAGGTTTGAGGGCTTTTGGCCAGGATTGTCAGGAGCTGTGAATAGTTCACGTTTAGAGAGGGGAATTGCATGATTTCTGAAAAGTAAAAGGTCAGTCTGGGGTTTTTTTAGGGCCATCTTCAGCCCCAAATTGCCAAGCATGTTTCTGGCCCCATGTTTCATTTCAGGGTGACAGCAAGATGTGGGTGAATGAACTCCCATCGTTTCCTACCATATTCAGGGGGGAGGATTTTGCTTGTGGGTGGATAAAATAAAGCTGTCTTTGTGCATTTCAGCAGTTTTAACCTCTTCATCTCCCTGTGCCTGCCTGCAGCCCAATCCCCTGTGGCACATTGGGTTCTGTGGGCAGGCAGAGCCTCAGCTTCCCATCAGCCATGGATTTTCTGGATGTGGTTTATTTTCGCTTCCAGTGCTAGGGCCTGGCTGTTTTGCAGTGCTTCAGAGCTACTCATTGTTCCATCTGTGTGTTGTGTACAGGATGTGAGGGGGGTGGGTGGGGGGCACCTCAGAGGTCTCATGGCATGCCTTGGGGACGGTGGCACCTTGCTTGCTGGCACTGAATGCTCCCTGCTCCTCCCCTCTTTCCAGAACTGATCCATGTGGGGTTTTTGTACTCCTGAAGTAGCTGAAAACACTTCGCTGGTGTTCAGGAATTGCAGGGCACGAGGAGGAAAACCCCTCACAGAGAGAGCTTGTCCACGTCTCCTCTGTGCCCCAAAGCCCAGACTCCTCCTGCAGGGCCCAAGAAGGGTTTTGGTGCTGAATGTGGGGGTTTGGCATCTGCATCCCAAATGTAGGGGTTGAGCTGAGTTGAACCGGTGGGTGAGGTGCAGCCAGGGTGTCCTGAGCCCTCAGGTGTCACCTGGAGGTCATTTTGCACTTGCTGTGTGTGTGTGTGCTGGTGCCACAGTGCTGTCAGGGACTGTGGGAATGCCCTAATCACCACCAGGAGCTGGAGCCAGCCTCTGGATGGGAGTTTATCCCAGCTGGAGTCAGACCAGACACTGGCTGGAGGGATGGGGAGGTGCAGGGAGATGAGCTCCAGGCTTGCTGCAGCCTCAGGGGTTTTCCAAAAATCCAATTCCTTCAGGCATTCCTTCCTCAGCTTGAGAAAGCCTTGAGCTTGGCCTGCAGGGCTGGAGGGGAGACACCCTCCCTCACTGGAGAGGGGAAATCCCTCTGACCAGCCCTAGGGGTGGGAAGCTCCAGGGAAGGATATCCTGAAGGTAGAAGGGACAGAGTCTGGCATTTCAGAGGCTCTTTTAAATACCAATCTGCTTGAGACCCATCTTTCTGGCTGAACCTGGCTGTGGGACCAGTGAGCTGTCAGGGATTGAGCAGCCCTTGGGGTCCTGCTGCCTTGTGGGGCTGTTGGGGAGATGTTTCCAAGGGAGATGTTCTAAGAGCTGTCTCCAGCTCCTCATCCCTCCCTTCAGCTGTCCTTGGCCATGACTGGCTCCAGAATTTTGCAGTGGGGGTGTCACAAACCTGGGGTGCTGCAGGCTGGCAGGAGCTGAGCCAGCCTTGCCGCCGCCACCTCTGCCCTGGCTGTGCTTTCTTGTCCTTCCACAGGGAGAGGGCAGGAAGGAGCTGTGGGGAAAAATTAGAGGATCTTGGAAGCAATGGGAGGATCTTGCCTTTCCCACTCCCTCAATTCCTTGGAAGTGCTGTTGAAAACCCCCTCCAGTGCTTTTTCCTGAGGTAAGCAGGGGCTCAGCTGGATTCTCCATGGAATCTGCTGAGGAGAAGAGGATGTGCCCATCCTCTGCCAGTCCCAGGTGTCCCTCTTGCTGTGTCACTGTCAGGAGCCCCTTTCACTAGTGGCTGCATGTGGGTGCACAGGCTGAGGGGGGTTTGGGGCAGGAGTGTCCCCCAAAACACCAGGGACTCCTTTGGTGATGTTCCTGACTCTTGGAACAGCCAAGAGCTCGGATCTGCAGCTCCTGCTGCCTTAAAACCCCTGGGCTTCAGCAGGAGTTGAGCAACTCCCAAAAGCTTGGCCCAGCCCTGAGCAGCAGATTTTGTGTTCAGCCCCCAAATCCTCCAGGTCCTTCTGCTTTGTGGTGTTTGTCTGTCCAGCTGAGCAGGGAGGGAGCCCAGGTGAGCAGGGAACACCTGCCTGGGGCAGAGGCAGGAGGTACCCAGCACATGGCAGGCTTCATAGCAAGGTTTGGGTTGTTGGGGTTTCGGTTTATTTTTGTTTGTTTTCTGTTTCTGTAAATAATAATGTATAAATGATGATGAGACAGTGTGGAAATTCTAAAAAAAAAAAAAAAAGAAAAAAAGGCAAAAAAAAAAGGTCTTTTGTTGTTGTTTTTATATTACCTCATCCAGCAAGTTTGTTTTACAATGACTCGATGATGCTTTATTTATATTGTTTGTACTGTAATTAAACCAATTGACAAACATTTCACTTTGCTTGTTGTTTCCTATTATTTGGGTTTGATTAAGTATGCCAGTTTGTATTATGTTCCCCCTTCCTCTCTCTCTTTCTCTCTCTCTACACGTCGAGATTTTTTGTGTCAGCTGTACAGTATTCTGAATAATTAAAAATAAAAATAAAAATTAAAAAAAAAGGAACAAAAAAGCTGTAAAGTACTGCAGAGAGAGGCTGCTATATTGTATAGGTCTCTTTCTAATAAAGACAAGAAAACTTGTTGGTTGCAGCTTGTTCTTTGCCTGAGTCTTCGTGGTTCCACTGATTCCTTTTCCAGCTCCTGTCACTCTTTGCCAGACATAAAGATGAGGGATTGTCCAGGAGCTGGGATGGCAGAGGAGCCAATAATGGTGCAAATTGATAAATTAAAAAGCAATAAGTCAGCCAGGCCATCATGGGTGTGTATCTAAGAGTGCACGTGGAGTGAGTGACAGATCTGCCAGCCAAAAATATGGGAGCTTCCATTAAAAACAGCTCTTCTCCCCCAGGAAGGGAGCTGTAAGTGTTGCACCTTGGCTTTAAGGCTCTCTGGAGGGGATCCAAGGAATTAGGCTGGGATTGGTTACATCTGTATCTGCTAAATTGCTCCAAATGATCATTTAAAGTAAGAATAATGAAACATCTCTGAGGTCAGCATGTGGCACGGCCTAATCCCTGCTTTGGAGGGAAATGGTGGCTCTCCACCAGGCTTCTCTGAACCAGCTCAAATCCCTGAGCAATGGGCAGGTAATTGACATTTATTTACAGCTTTAGAGGTCTTGTCCTGAGTACAGCCCCGGGAGAAATCAGGAATCTGAGCAGGCTCAGGGAGAAGCCAAGCAGGAGCTGATGGAGAGGGAAGCAGGAGGTGATGGAGAGTTGGAAGCAGGAGGTGATGGAGAGGGAAGCAGGAGGTGATGGAGAGTTGGAAGCAGGAGCTGATGGAGAGTTGGAAGCAGGAGGTGATGAAGTTTCCACCAGGGCAGACTGGTAACCCACTGGAAGGCTCCCTGCAGGAAAAAAATTAAATAAAATTAGGAGAGCTGTGTGGTCCTTGGAGAGCAGCAGGCCAGATTCCATAGAAGTGCATGGAAAGGGGGGAAATGATGATTTAAGGATGATTTAAACCACCCTGGAGTGAAGAATGAAATGAGACATTTAGGATCTACAAGGGCACTACAGAGACAGAACCAGTGCTGTGGTTTGCCCAGTCTGTGCTGGTCTCACAGAGAAATCAGGGGTGCTCAGAGATGAGGAAAAGTGGGGGATTTCCCTCAAAAAGAGGGAGAAGCAGCAGATTGGGGTTGGATTTTCCCAACCTTGCAGTCCTGGTGACCTCAAAGCCACCCAGGAGGGACAAGATGCCCCAGAGGGCACCAGTGCAGATCCTGCTCCAGAGAAAACCTGGCCAGGGCTGGAGAGGTGAAATTGTGTCCTCATGGTCTGAGTGGGGCTGCCACAGCCTGGGATTGGGGTTTGGGATTTATCCTCTCAGCCTGCTGTGCCCTGACCTAAATCTGTCATTGCCCATTCAGCCTCCCAGCTCTCCTGTCCCACTAGGATTTGGGGAACTTTGCTGTTTCCTTCCCTGCTCTTCCTCTCCAAGTGCTCCAGGGAGGCTCCAGCAGCACTGTGAGGGATGAGAAGCTGCAGGGCTGCTCATGGATGTTCCTTTTCCCCCTTTTTTGGGCTCACATGGCTGGTTTGCCAGGCAGCAGCTGCTCCCCTTTGTTCCTGCGAGGTTTCCCCACCCTGCTGAACCCCCAGCACCCAGGCAGGAGGTGCTGCTTTGTGCTCTCCCCTCCTGGATTTGAAATGTGAACTCTCAGCCTGGCAGAACTCTGTTTGGCTTCCCCCTGGGTGTAAAGCTGTAGTAGAGCTCCTCTTTTTCGGAGCCATCCGTCCCTCCCCTCCTTTGCTCTCCTGAAGGGATGTGGGTTTTGATTTCGTGATGGGCACAGCTGGCTGCTCTCTCTCCCTCACAACCCTCCTAAGATCTGGCTTCTCCTGCAAGATCCAGGTGCTCAGAGATGCTGGAGCACATTTAAGGATGCCTTTCATGCCCACCTTCCTCACCTTACCCCCAGCCCACCCCTGTGTACCCCTGGAACGCTCCCAGCTGGTGGCATTCACTGATGCCTGGGGAAAAAAGAAAATAATCCTACAGCAAAGCAACGGGGGGCAGGAGGAGGTTGGGAAGGAAAACTCTTGATTCCCATAATGGGAGTGGGGGAAGCATCCCCTTTTTTTGCTTTTTTTTTTTTTTTACGAGAAAAAGTAATTCCTAAAGAGCCCAGACTGATGCTTTCCCATCAGGGCCTTGCTGTGCATTTCCACCCTCGCCTCCAAAGGATTCACCCTGGTGGCACCAGCTCAGGGAAGCTCCTCCATGGCCCAGAAGATTCTCACTCTGCAGGCACCACATCCAGGACATTCTCTGGGCACTTCTGCTGGCTTTTATTTGGTTTTTCAATAAAAATCCAAACTGGTTTGGGTGTGTATTGTAAAATCAGTGGGTTCCTGATTTCTGGTGAGAGGAGCGATGGGATGAGGACATTTTTTCCTGCATGGACTCTTCCAGTGAGTTCCCAGTCTGGCCTGGTGGAAACCCATCACCTCCTGCTTCCCTCTCCATCACCTCCTGCTTGGCTTCTCCTTGAGCCTGCTCAGAATTCCTGATTTCTGGTGAGGGGTTGAGCACAGGAAGCTCAGAGCTGGTGGGATGGGGCTGAGTGTCTTAACCACCAGCTTTGTTTTCCAGAAGAGACCCAGATCCTTCTGGTTTTTAAACAAAAACATTTTATGCTCCGTGGAGTTCAGCTAGGAGTGACCTTAAAGAGCCAGGTCTTTATTTCTCCACCAGAGGCCAAAAGCCAGAGCTGGAGGTGTCTGAAATCTGATTTTTTGGGGGTTTCCCTGTGGATTTCCAGCCTGGGACTTGAAAATGCAGGGACTTCCGAGTCACCAGTTTCCAGTGAGTTAGTAACCTTAGTGGACTTTTCTTCCATCAGTTTCTCAATCCTCAGTGGATTTATCTTCCATCAGTTTCTCAATCCTCACTGGGTTTCATCTCTTCCATCAGTTTCTCAGTCCTCAGCGGGTTTCATCTCTCCCATTAGTTTGGCTGATGTCAGAACCCCTGGAAAGCTCTGAGCACCCACAGCATCCACATCCCAGCCATGGGATGGGTTGGCTTGGCTTGGAAGGGACCTGGAAGCTCCTCTGGTTGCCACCTCCCACTGGAATTTGATGTTACCCTGGCTGGGAGGAGAAGCCCAGCTGAAATTGGAGCTCTTCTGAGGCCTGGTTTTGAGCTCATCCCTTTCCCCTCTGTTTCTGGGATGGATCTCAGGAAGAAATTTTGTTTTTTCCACATGAAACCTCACAATTCCCACCCAGGTGACTTTGCAGAACCTTTTAGGCTGGGAAAAACCTTTCAGGTTTGGCCCAAATCCAGCCCTAAAGGAGAGCACAGCCTGCAGGGGTGACCAGGAGGGAAACGTGGCCATTCCTGGTGGAATACTCCAAGTGCAGAGGGAAAAGCAGTCATTGATCTCTCCGAATGCCCAGTAAAGCCTTTAATTGCCCAATAAATGCGCGGGCAGTAACCATTTGAAGCCCAGCGCCAGCAATTAGCACTTGTTTATTATTGCACTTATTTATTTGTGCCCTGCCCGCACCGATCTCCCGGCTCCAGATGGGATTGTTTGGAGATTCCCTGGGTTCAGGGGGAGGATGAGGAGCTCTGGAGCGGTGATGCTGTGAAAAACGCCAATCACTTGTTTTTAAAATTTTAAAAGTTTAATAGTAATAAAATGGTTATAAAAATAGCAATATAATTAGAGTAATAATAATTTGGACAATTTGGATTAGGACAATATGAGACAATAAAAACAAAGACTTATGGATGGTCTGGGTACCTTTTCTGGGCAAAATAAGCCTGAAAAAGGACACACATTAACAGAGGATTAACCCTTAAAAGCAACAGCCTGTTGCATATTCATACACCTCATACATGGTGCATAAATTCCATTCAAACACAGGATTCTGTCTGGGCAGTGTCAGCTTCTTCCTCTGAATCCTGACAGCATCTTCAGGGCTGAGCAAGGTGGGAAGAAGTTCATTTCTTCTGATAATGGAGCAATAAATTCTCTTCCTCTGAAAGATTTGGGTGTCCTGTGGCTGCTATCTTGGTGAGAGTCCTCTCTTTAGAAAAAAATAAGTATCCTACACAGCATCGTTTCTATTTTAACATTTTGTTGTAACCTAAAACTATATTTAACACACTACTTAAGAAAATCAGTACAGCATCACTTTCTAACACAACACAAATAATATTCATTTGAATATTTGCCAAAAGCCAATCATAAAATACACATTTTTCACACTGCCGTTCCACGGGAGTTTTGCTGCTGCTCAGGGATTGACCTTGGGCTTCCAGGGAATGCACAAAAATCCCTGGAGCTGGCTCCAGCCTGTCAGGAATTGGTGCTGCTCCCACCGAGGGCTCCTTGCTCAGCTGAAGAGAATCTGCAGTAAAAAATCCTCATTTATTGCTGATTTGGTGCAGAGCAAATGACCGATGGAGGATGAGTGTGAATCCAAGGCCGGGAATGTGGATCTCAGGAGGGAAAGGCTGGGATCTGCAGCAGCCTCGAGATGCCAGGGCCAGGGGAAGGAGGAGGAGGAGAGAAGAGCTCCCTGCCTGGTGCCCACTGGCAGCAGGAGGGACAAAAGGGCTTCCCAAATGTGGAATGCGAGAAATAGCTGCTCACTCCTCATGGTTCAGGAAGGTCTGCTAAACCTTATCAAAAATACAACAGAAGACTGAATAAAGAAAAAAGGTTACGGTGCAGGGAGCAAAAGGTTTTCCCACCATGTGCTCAGCCCCCTCACAATGGAGGTTTTACCCTTTTTAACCCTTCAACCCCTCCCAAAGTTCTGTCCATCAGCCCCTTCTTTGCTGTCCAGTGGTGGAAATCTCTCCCCCAAATCCTGATTGGAGCTCAGGTGTTCCACAGTGACAAGCCAGTCCCAACCCCAGCTGTCCCTTGATAACCACACGAGGGGGTACAACATACCTATAAATCTATAAAACTTTTCTTAACCTGCTTGCATGGTATTTGTCCATTAATGGTGAGAGTCAGTCGTGGCATTCCTCATCTATCACACCAGAACACCTCACCCTGCAGTGCTGCCAGCTCTGGATGGATCCCGGACTGGAAATTCCAGCTCAGCTTTGGGGCAGCCCGAGCAGGCTGGAGATGCCTTGGAGGGAAATGAACCCAGGACATCCCTCTGATTGTCCTGGATGGCTCCAGCCCCTGCCAGGGGCTCAGAGACCTTGGCACAGAGCCCAGGACACCTGTGCCTTTGATTTTGACCCATGGAGCAAATTACCACCTTTATATGAGGAATTACAAGCCATGAAAGTTTAGGTAGAATGATAGTTAGCTTGTCACAGGGTGGAAAAATAGAATTTTGGGGTTTTAGAATGGGGGTTCAGAGGCCAAGATGGGGGAATTTGGGTGTGCCTTGTCCTCCTTATTCTTCTTGGCCTCCATCTTCTGCTGTGATGTTGGCACTTTTAGATTGGTTTAGAGTAGAAGCTCACTGTCTAACGTAGATGATAGGTATTGGAAAGTAACTGTAAATATTGTACACGTAGTTGCTTTTAGAATAAAAACAGAACACCGCCCCAAGGGTGGGCAGTGTGCCATGGACTGACCTGCTGGATGGATCTCAGCAGGTCAGGAAAAGAATGTTATAGATAACAAATGTTACAGATAACAGCAAATAAACAACCTTGAAAAGCAGAACAGAAGAGTCCTGACTGCTTCTTCGGTTGCCAGGCTGGGAAAAGAGACTGACACATCTCGGGGTCACTCTGACCACAGAGACCCCCGAGATGGAGGGAAATTAAGCCCCCAGAGGGGGTGGAGATGTCCCTCAGCATCCCCTGAGGGTCCCCAGCTGCTGCCGGGCAAGAGCCAGGAGCCAAGGGAGGGGACAGAACTGCAAATTCCCATGGGGAACAGACTTGTCCCAGCCAGAAAATCCACTACACACCCCAGCCCTGGTGTTACCCTTCTCTTTGGGGGCACCCTGCAGTTTGGGGAGCTGTGGGGCACCCCCAGTATCACTGCCTGGGGTCTCTGCACAAATCACCAACGGGATGGGACTGCTGGGGAATGCGTCTCGAGCTCTTCATCTTCCAGCATCAGTCTCATTACATGGTTATGGCAATGGGAAGATGCCAGCAGCTCACAGCCCCGGCAGCAGACAGAGAACTTCAAGTTACAATTTAAAAGTTTTTGACCAATCACACAAAGCAAAAGCACATTGACAGTAGTTCTATCCAACCACTGTAAGCACACATACCTTCAGTGAAACAATATTGCTTATTTAGAATACAATACCTGCTTGTAAGCATTAAAATACAATCCACAGGGCTCCATTATTAAGCTTAGAACCTCCTAATATCTTGGTAGATAAACTTTTCTGTAGCTTAGGGAGGTATTCTAGCCAAGCATTAATACACAGACCATTGTTCTATTTGTCCTTACTTTTCTACTTCTTATAAAAACTTTCTGCTGACGAATCTTATGGCTACTGCTTAACTCTAATCAGACTTCTGCTGTCTCTGAGGCCTGCCTTTTGTAGGTTTCCCAAAACGCTCTGATTTTAAGGATTCCCCCACCCGGGATGGATGAGCCTCTCGGACTGCGGCCGGGGAAAGCGGATTGGGCAGCACCTTCCTCCCCACCCTCCTCCTCCTCCTCCTCCTGCTCTCCCCAGCAGAGAGAGGAGCGGCACCATCCCCATCTCCCGCTCTGCGGATCCAGCTGGTAATGGCCGGGCTGATTGACCGCAGATTTCCCCGTAACTGAGCTTAATTAGCGAGCTAATCAGCTCTGGAGATGCTTCCAATTTATTTATTGGCTGGTGGCTGCCACTTTAATCGGCCCGGCCAGTTCACGCTGGCATCGCCGAGCTTTTGTTCCAGGTGAGGAAAGAGAAATTTATTTTGCTTTTTTTTTTTTTTTTTTTTAAGAGGTAATTTTTTTCCTGGATTTTCCTTTTCCACTGGAATGACTGGGAAAGTGGCATCGGTGTTCCATGGGCGCTGGGACATCTCTGGGCTGATGTTCCTGGGGTGGAGGCAAAGGAGGAAGGGGAGCACTGCTGGTGGGGCAGACGGAATCCAGACAGAACCTCTGTCCCAGGTGTTGGGGAGCAGGGAAGCAGAGATGGGAAAAAGCTCCCATCCTTGGCTACTGGCCCTCCAGATGTGGGACTGAGATGTGGGATGACAGCAAGAGAAGGAGGGAAGGGAATGGGATTTCCACACCTTCCTTCCCTGCTGCGGAGAGGAAGCAAAGGGAAGAGAGGAAGGATGGAAAGAGAGGAAAACAGCTGGAGAAGGCACCTGCAAGGGCAAGAATCCACCCATCAATGCCCTGAAGGCAGCCAGTCTCCAGCTGAAGCCCTGGAGAAGATGGAGAGACACCCCCCCCCCCCCCCCCAATACCTTGTTGGATCTGTTACAGATCCATATTTTAAGCAAAAAAAAAAAAAAAAAAAAAAAAAAAAAAAAAAAAAAAAAAAAAAAAAAAAAAAAAAAAAAGAAGGAGAAAAGGCCTTGCTGCTCACTGGAGCCTGCCAGGCTCGAGCTGCTGGATCCATTCCCATTCCCCTCCCGTTGGTCCCAGGGCCCTTCAGCGCTGGTGTTTTCTCCTGTGAGGACATTTTGGGCAGTAATTAGTAATAATCGAGTTAATTAGTAATAACTGAGTCATTTCCCCCCTCTCTGCCAAGGCAGGAGGGGGGTGGGGGTCAGGGCCTGGCACCTTGGGGACAAGGGGTGACAATGCCAGGGGGGCTCCCCATCCTTCCCTCCCCTCTGGGACGCCAAGCTCATCCCTGGAAGGGTCCCAGGCCAGGACACCTGGAGCCTCCTGGGCTGGTGGGAGTTGGGAATGGGATGAGCTTGGAGGGGTCTCCCCACCCAAACATTCCTGCAGGATCCTGCAGCACATCCTGGAGCTGAGCCACGGCAGGCAGGGAGGTGGGGCTGGATAAGCCCAGGGAAATGGGGATTGGGAGGTGGATGGATCCAGGGGAGTGAGGGATTGGGAGCTGGATAAATCCAGGGGAATGAGGGGACTGGGAGGTGGATAAATCCAGGAAAAATGGGGGATTGGGAGCTGGATAAATCCAGGGAGATGAGGGGATTGGGAGCTGGATAATTCCAGGGAAATGGGCACTGGGAGTTGAATGAATCCAGGGAAATGGGGACTGGGAGGTGGATGGATCCAGGGACGTGAAGGATTGGGAGCTGGATAAATCCAGGGAAATAGAGATTGGGAGCTAGATGGATCCAGGGAAATGGGAAATTGGGAGCTGGATAAATCTAGGGAGATGAGGGGACTGGGAGCTGGATAAATCCAGAGAAATGGGGGATTGGGAGCTGGATAAATCCAGGGAGAAGAGGGATTGGGAGCTGGATAAATCCAGAAAATTTGGGCACTGGGAGCTGAATAAATCCACGGAGGTGAAGGATTGGGAGCTGGATAAATCCAGGGAGATGAGGGACTGGGAGCTGGATGGATCCAGGGAAATTGGGGATTGTGAGATGGATAAATCCAGGGAAAATGGGGGATTGGGAGCTGGATAAATCCAGGGAGATGAGGGATTAGGAGATGGATGGATCCAGGGAGATGGGGATTGGGAGATGAATGGATCCAAGGAGATGAGGGATTGGAGCTGGATAAATCTAGGGAGGTGGGGATTGGGAGCTGGATAAATCCAGGGGAATGAGGGGACTGGGAGCTGGATAAATCCAGGGAGATGAGGGACTGGGAGCTGGATGGATCCAGGGAGGTGGGGATTGGGAGCTGGATAAATCCAGAAAATTTGGGCACTGGGAGCTGAATAAATCCACGGAGGTGAAGGATTGGGAGCTGGATAAATCCAGGGAGATGAGGGACTGGGAGCTGGATGGATGCAGGGAAATGAGGGGACTGGGAGCTGGGTAAATCCTGAGACCCCTGGGATAATCAGGGTTTGCTCCTGGCACCAGGGGAGCAGGGGGTTCGTGGCTGCAGCTCTGGAATCTCTCCTGGAGAGGGTCATTAGAGGGAGTAATTGGGATCACCTCACTTTACAAATGTTACTCTGCAGCACCAGGCAGGAAGACAGATCGATCTCAACTATTATTCATTAAGGAAAGTCCTTTATAAATCCCAAATTAACAATTTCTCTCGGAGAGAGCCTTCCCATTACCCTCCTCTGGCGGGGACTTATTGCCTCTTTGGAAATGGGGAAATCTGAAAATAATTGGGGAGGGGGCAGAAACGGCAGCTGTGGGCTTAGGAGCCCAACATCTGGCTGGGAAAAAATACAGATGTGTGTTTTAAAAATGGCCATGAGCCTGATTCAGAGGGGATGGGACAGAAAGCTGCTCCCACTGGGGAACTCTGCGCGGGTGGTTTCTATAACCTATTCCCATGGCTTCTTCTGGCTCTTCTGGGAATGCCAGCAAGGGATGCAGATTCTTCTTAAAGCGCTTTTGGGGCCAAACTCACCTTTTTCCCACAACATTCCCAAGTATGGATGCATTTGCAGCAAAACAAAAAATCCTGAAGAGGATGAAAACGGGGAGGAAAACAGTAAAAAAAATTCTGTTTATAAAAATTATGTTTATACTCAAGAAGTTGCAATTTTTATCACTTCAGGTAGCATCAAGACGTGCTAACTTAAAATAAAAAAAAAATAAAAAATAAAAAAAACAAACAAATCACTGCCAAAGGCCCTTTTGGGGAGGCCATTTTTGGGTTCTTTTAGAGAAGCTTGGGAGCCCCAGGCAGGTGGCACCACACAGGAGAGTGTTATGATGAAAATGATAGCCGGGAATCTCCGGGTTGTCTTTTGCTGGGTACATTAATAGGATGTGAGCACTAAAAGCCGGCCGTGGGCCCTCTGCCACTCGGGGCTGAAATTCCCATTTCCAGCGTGGTTTTAGGGCTCTGACTCAGCGCAGCTCAGCTTCGAACACCCCCGGTTCCACCGCCCGATCCCCCTGCTCGGTGATTATTGCCCCGGGGGATGAATTCCCGTTCGGAGCATCCTGGGAGCAGCCGGGACTCGCTCCGTGCCCGGCGATGCTCCGGGGATGCCCCCAGGGATGCGGGATGAGCATCCCCAGGGTTTTCCCCACGCTGGAAAAGGCGGAACGCGGTGCCCCACACCCCCCTCGCGGGTCTAAACCTGTTTCAGGGTCTAAATCTGTAGGAATTGCACGGAATTCTGTAGATTTTGGTTATTGCTAAAATCGCCCTGTACGGGTTGAACTCGATCTCCTGCCAGAACCGGCAACCGAGGAAACGCCGCCTTTTGGTTATGAGCCCTGGGAGATGAAGCTGAGGTTTAAAGTCCACGTGGTTCAGGGGAAAAAAAAAAAAAATAAAATAAAAACAAAAGAGCAACAAGCCGAGAAAACAGGAGCAGCCTCCATCCCTGCATCCCTCCATCCTTGCTCCATCATCGGGGCTGCTCGGAGGGGCCGCCTTTGCCTTCCCCCTCCGGCCCGGGGAAAGTTGTGCGAGCGAAGTTGGGGCCGGAGGGAGGGAGCGAGGGCGGCCCCGATCCACGGGCGAGTTTAATGGGATCAGGTCAGTGTAATCCTGTTTCAGCCATTGTCGCGCCGGCAGCCGAGGAGACCTCAGACTATAGGGGAAGGCGCTTTTCAAGCCTCCGCGGTGCTGCCACAAAGCCAGAGGCACAAAAGCGGCCGGGAGGATGAAGTGGCTCGAAATAAACAGATTAAGGCTCTCTATGGGCCGGGCGTAGCGGGAGGAAGAAAAGAGCAAGCGAGGGGCGGGCGAGCAGGGGATGGAAGGGACCCGGCACCCCCGAGGGGACACACGGGGGACACAGGGGGGACACGGGCCCGGCGGGATCTCCGCGCTGCCCAAGGCTTTGGGATGAGCGGTCCATTTGTGCGGGGCGCTCTGCGATTCTCACAGGTTGTCCCCGTGCGTGCGGCGCTGCTCTGGCGGCGCTTTGCGGCACCGGGACGCGGTTCCGCGCGGGACAGAGGGGACACGGCCCCCGGGACACCTCGGCGTGGGGGCAGTGCCGGGGGCACCGGGGCACGCTCGGTCCCTCGGCGGGGCATTCCCAAGGGAGCGCAGCCCCCCGTCCCTCCGCGCACCCCCGGCCGCGTCCTGGCACATTCCCGGGGCAGGGACGAGGCAGGAAGAGCCGGACCGGGCTGGGACAATGCGAGCAATCAACGCGGGACACACAGAACCGAGCCGCGCTGGGCGCGGGGGCTGCGGGCAGCGCGGTGAGCGGGGGGGATTTAAAGGCGATGATGTCTCATTTAACATCCCAGCGCCGTCCCAGCCCCGCTGCCTTAAAAAAATCCCCATTTGTGGCCAAACGCAAAGCCGGGTTTGCAGCAGAGAGAGGAGAGAGCTCCCCGTCCCCTCCGAGCTCGGGTTTGCCGCCGCTTCTCCCCGAGCCCCGCGATTATTTGATCTGCAGATGTAAGAGGAATTTATTGTAACAACAAATATAGTGATGTCAAAGCCCAGCCTTGGATTAAAGCCGGCAGCCAAAGGGGAAGTGTATTAATTTCAAACAGCATCAGAGGCCAGCGCCTATTAGGACGAGCTATTCTTCAGACCCCCCCATCAGAATTAATCATTGGGAGTTAATTTGAAGCTCAGACAAGTTGCTGTTAATTTAGTGCGGGGAGGACGGGATGGAATAAAAAGCTGAGGTGCTGGCCGGGCCTCCTGGGTCTCATTAATCAGCGAGCTGAGACGGCCTGGCTTGATTACAATTTGCAAAAAAATTCATTAGAGCCCGGGCGATTGACAATTTTTCTCTCTGCCTGTGATCTGACTCATTAGGCAGCCAAATGAAAGCCATGATGATGGTGATGATGACAGCTATCAACCCCCTCGCTTGTTTATCTCCTTCTCCTCCGGCCCCCGGCCCGGGGCTTCCCCTCCGGCCCCGCTCCGGCTTGGGGGGACCCGGAGACTCCCAGAGACCGGGGCTGGCACCGGGGGGATCCCCGGGGGAACGGGGCTGAGCGGCGGCCGCTCCTCCCCAAAACCCCGCACTGGCAGCCCGGGAGGGGCACGGCCCGGTTTGGGGGGCACGGCTTAATTTGGGGGGCACGGCCCGGTTTAGGGGCACGGCCCTGTTTAGGGGCACAGCTTGGTTTGGGGAGCACAGCCCGGTTTGGGGTCGTAACCCGGTTTGATGGGTCAAGCCCGTTTTGGAGCGCATCCCCTGGTTTGGGAAGCACAGCCCGGTTTGGGGGGCATCCCCCAGTTTTGGGGAGCACAGCCCGGTTAGGGAGCACAGTCTGGTTTTGGGGTGATACCCCGGTTTAAGGGGGTACAGCCCGATTTGGGGTGAATCCCCCGGTTTGGAGGCGCATCCCCCAGTTTTAGGGGCACAGCCTGGTTTGGGGTGCACAGCCCGCTCTGAGGTGCATCCCTCGGTTTGTGGATGCATCCCCTGGTTTGGGGTGCATGTTAGTTTGGGGTGCATTCTCTAGTTTGGGGTGCAGCCCCCGCTTTTGGGAGCACACCCCGGTTTTGTGGATGCATCCCCTGGTTTGGGACACACACCCCGGTTTGGGGTGCACCCCCCGGTTTGGGGGCACAGCCCGGAGTTCTGCAGGCTCCGCGCTGCCCGGGCAGCCCCGAGATCCGGCCGGGATCAATCCCAGCAATTCCAGAGATGATCATTTTTGTTTTCAGCAGCAGCAGCAGCAGAGCCGGGGGTGTTGCGGGGGGTTCGTCCCACGCGTGTTTTCCCGCGGCTCCCGGCGAACCCCCGAAAATATGATCGTCATTATAATGAATATTCCGCTTTTTAGAAAAGCTTTTTAGAGCGTTTTGCAGCTTTTTAAAGCAGGCTGGAACTGCGCGCGTTTCCCCGCGTGTCCGCGGCTGCCCGTGGGGCGATGCTGGCCGGGGTTTGGCTTTTTTGGGGAGCACCTGGTGGGGATGGAAACGGATCCATTCACCCCCGTGCACCCCCGGAGCCACGGCCGAACCCCCTCGGACCCAAACAACATCATATAACAGCATTAATTATAATCATTATAATAAATTAGTGATGAAGCGCCCGAGCCTGGGAGCCTGTCCCGGGACAGAACGAACCCCCCCATCCCCCGATTTAATTATTTCATTTTAATAAACCTCACCCCCCCACCAAACCCCCCCCCCCCCCCTCGGCGCTCCGTTTTCCTGGGGAAAATTTCATTTTTAATCCCAAATCGCCGCCGCCGATGTCACGGCGGCACCGGCACGGATGGAGCCGGGATAATGGGGAAGGGGAAAAACAAAAAGGGGATGAAAAGGGAAAAGGCAGCGGGAAGGGAAGGGAAGGGGGGACGCGGGACCCTTCGGCCCCGAGCCCTCCCAGCCCCGCCGCAACGAAAACGGGCGCGGGGTTTGGGGCAGCGGCTGCACCCCCCAAAAAATCCCCAAAAACGGGGCTGGGGGAGCAAAGGGAGCCCCAGACCCCGGCTGGGGGTGGGAGGGAGAGGCGGCACCCCCAAAACGCGGGCAGGGTCAGAGCCGGGAGGGTGCGGGGCTGCTCTGCCCCCAGCCCCGAGCAGGCACTGCCAAACAGATTTTTGGGTTTTTTTTTTTTTTGGAGCTTTCACAACCCTCAAAATAAAGGGAATAGGAAAAGAAAAAAACAAAAAAAAAAGAGAAAGTTTTCCACCCGGCTCCCCCCTCCCCGGCAATAAGTGCGGCTGGGAAAATATGAAGAACAACCACAAAAGCAGAAAATCGAAAATAGAGGCGAGAGCAGCATCGCTCCGCTCCAGCAGCGCAGGAGGGGAAAGGAAAATCAGCTCAGCACCAGATCCTGGACAGAGCAGCCGGGGGCTGGAGGGCGTTTTTGGCCTTTTTTTTTTTCCTTTTAAAGTCTTTTTCTGTTTCTTTGTCGGTTTTTATTCACAAGACTTAGTTTGCTTTTAAATTTCATAACTTATAAGGAAATAAGCTACATTGAAATAAATTAAACACCATAGTGAAGATCGTGCTGCTTTTTTTTTTTTTTCTCTCTTTTTTCTTTTTTTTTTTTTTTTTTTTTTGCCATTTTCCCACCCTCCCTCCCCTTCAAACATGGCTTGGTAGAATAGGCAAACCAAATCGACAGAAAGCCAGGCAAAAAAAAAAAAAAGAAAAAAGAAGAAAAAAGAAAAGATTTTAAAAACTCATTCCCCAGTGCCTGCCACTCAGCCATCGGCAATAAAACCAAACAATAAAAAAGGCATGAAATGAAACTCTGAGTTTTCTTTCGGCTTTTTTTTTTGTCTGTCTGTTTGTTCTCTCGTCTTTTTGTCGGTTTGTTTTTGTTTATGTTTTTTACCTTTCGCCCCGAATAAGAAAGAAAACCCCAAAGGTGCCAAAAGGCGCTGCGGGGCTCGCTGGGGACGCTCCGGCCGCGGGCTCCAGGGCGGCCTGGCAATAATAAATATCTCTGTTCTGGGGCAGGGAGGGCTCTGTGCGCCTCTTCCCGCCGGGATATCCCCGCTCCGACATTTCCCAAACACTTCCCGAGCCTCTTCCCCTCGCGGCGAGCGCAAAGTTTCGCTTTAAAGTTCGCCCGCGCTGGGGACTCGCCGGGCGCTCACAACGCGGGGTTCTTATTTTTTCGTGCTGTTTTTTGCGGTGCGTTTTTGTTGTTGTTGGGTTTTGTGGGTTTGGTGGTTTTTTTTCCTGCTTCTCTCGTTTTTGTTTTTACGCGGGCGGGTCGCCTTCAAACCCCGGGTTTGGGAAGTTTTCCCGTGGAAAACGGAGCGCGGGAGGGAGGGAGGGATGGATGGAGAGCGATCAGGGTCGGGCTTGCTCCAGCTGCTGGTGCTGACTTCTGATGGCGAACCTGCTGACGTGCACCGGGATGGGCACCACGATCTTGGGGTTCCGCGAGGGCTCCCCCGTCTTGGAGTTGGCGTTGCCCGCCTTGACCCGTTTCCACTTGGCCCGCCTGTTCTGGAACCAGATTTTCACCTGCACCTCGCTGAGTTTGAGGGCGTGCGCGATCTGGGACCGCTCGGTGAGGGACAGGTACTTTTTGCAGTGGAACTCCTTCTCCAGCTCCAGCAGCTGCTCGCTGGTGAAGGCTGTTCGCCGCCGCCGGTTCTTGCCCGTGGCCGTGGTGCTGCCGGAGCCGGGCGCGCTCTGCGGGCTCTCCTCCAGCGCCGCGCCCGAGTCCTCCTCCTTGTGAGCCGCCTGCCCGGCGATGTTGTCGTCCGAGCTGTAATCGAGATCGCTGTCCATGGAGAAACTTTCCTCCTTGCCTTTCGCCTCCTCCTCCGCCTTGGCGTCCTCCTTGCCCTGGCCGCGGAGAGCCCCGGCTGCAAGGGAGCAGAGGCCTCGCGTTAGCGTCCCAGCGCCCCAAAAACCACGCTCTGACCACCCCCTTTTTTAGTTTTTATTTTCCCTCATTTTTTTCCCCCTACCTTCCGCTCGCTCCGACGTTACCGAGAGCTCAGCCCTCGCTGCCGCCCGCTGCCCCCCATCATCCCCGCTCCGTCACTCACCGAGGGAAGCCTGCACGGCGTCGGCGGCGGGGAAGGGCAGCAGCGCTCCGTCCTTGCCCAGGAAAGCTTTTCCGTCGTCGCCTCCGCCGTCCGGGGGGATGCCCTCGGCTTTCTCGAAGTTGCCCGGCGGCGGCGCGAACTTCCTGGCGGCCTCCTGGTGCTGCGGGGACGCGGGGAAGGTGCCGGGCAGCGTGGCCATGAGCGTGGAGGTGAGCGCCATGCCCTGCGCCAGGCTGGAGCAGAAGCCGGAGGGCAGGCTGGGCAGCGGGTGGTGCTGCGGGTGCGCGGGCGGCAGCGCGGGCGGCAGCGCGGGCGGCGGCGGCGGCGGCGGCGGCAGCACCACGGGCCGGTAGGGCATGAACATGGGGTAGCCGGTGTACACGAAGTGCCCGGGGGCGGGCGGCGGGGGGCTGCCGATCAGAGAGTCGATGCTGAAGGCCGTGCTGCTTCCCAGCGGGCGCTGCATCATCATCAGCGAGGGCTGGAAAGCCGCGCTCATGCCGGAGCAGCGGCGGCGGCGGCAGCGAGCGGGAGAGCCGGCACCTTCCTCCTCCTCCTCCTCCTCCTCTTCCTCCCGCTCGTCCCGAGGCTGCTGCCGCTGCTCGGCGGCGGCGGCGGCGGCGTGCTGGCCGCTGGGCCGAGCCGGGGCGGAGCGGGGCCGCGGCCCGACAGCTCCCGCACCTCGGGGCCGCCCCGCCCGCGCTGCGCCCCCGCGGAGCCGCCGCCGCCGCTCTGCCCGCCCGCGCTGCCCCGCGCCCATTCACATTTTGGCCGCCTGGGAACCCGGCCCGCCCCACGTGGCCGCCGCCGCCGCCGCCCATTGGTGGAGAGGGGGAAGGGGCGGGGCTTGGAGGAGAGGCCACGCCCCCGAGGGCACGCCCCATTCGCGGCGCCCCGGACGGCGCGGCCCACGCGGGACCGCCCGCGGAACCTGCGCGGCTCCGGCCGGGACACCGGGACAGCCCCGCGCTGCCTCCCGAACCCCGGAACAGCCCTTTCCCTAAACATTTTCCTTCTCTCTTTTTCTTTCCTTTTCCCCTCTTTTTTCCTCTTTTTCTTCCTTTTTTTTTTTTCATTTTTTCCCTTTTTTTCTCCTTTTTCCCCCTTTTTCCCTTTTTTTCCTTTTTCCTTTTTTTTCCTTTTTCCCACTTTTTTCCTTTTTTCTCCTTTTTTCCCCTTTTTTCCCCTTTTTTCCCCTTTTCCCCCTTTTTTCCCTTTTTTTTTTTTGTTTTTTAAATTCACGCTCACCCCCTCTTTTTTCCCTTCTTTTTTTTCCCCTTTCTTTTTCTTTTTTTTTCCCTCTCCCTTTTTTTTTTTTTTTTTTTTTTTTTTTGAAAAGCCCCCAAATAGGCTCCATGTGGTTCTGGGTAAAGTCAGCCCCTGGCTTGGCTTTGAAATTGCTTCTGCAATTATGTAAAAGAGCCATTCAGCAACACGGCGGAATTAAAAGCGATGGAGGGGCTGCTCCCTTTTTCTCCGGCGAGCTTCTCATGTTGGCCGGCTCAAAGCCTTTTCCAACACGACGTCTTTGGCGAGGACAAAAGCTGGAACAAAAAAAAAAAAAAAAAAAAGGGAAAAAAAAAGGGGGAAAAAGAGAAAAAAAAAAAAGCCCCCAAACTTGTAAATTGAACGTCAAGGGAACTTTACACAATTTCAAAGGCCATAAATAATGATAAAGGGACCAGGCGAAGAGGCAAACCCAGGCAATTAATGGAGGTTCCCAAGCAAAGATCAAGTGGTTTGGAAAATAAAATTAAATGCAGGGGGAAAAAAAAAAGAATAAAAGAAGGAGAGGGAAAAAAAAAAAAAAAAAAAAAAAAAAAAGAGAAAGGAGGGGATTTGCCTGGGGGTGGGTGGGATCCCACCTGCCTTTGGCAAGTTTAAGATTTCCCAATGGGACAATGGCGCTGGCCGTGCCCCTGCGCTTGGCTTTGGGGGGCTCTGCGGGCAGACCCCGCCTCAAAGCGGCTGTGGCAGGAGGGAGGATCCCCAAAACCCCGGGATCTGCGGGAAATCCCTCTTGGGACTGCTCCCCAAAACCCCGGGATCTGCGGGAAATCCCGCTTGAGAAGGCTCCCCAAAAGCCCGGGATCTGCAGGAAATCCCGCTTGGGAAGGCTCCCCAAACCCCGGGATCTGCAGGAAATCCCGCTTGGGAAGGCTCCCCAAACCCCGGGATCTGCGGGAGATCCCGCTGGGGAATGCCCTGCTGCTCCCTCCCAGCCCCCAATATCCCAAATCCCCTTCCCGCAGGTTCCCATCCCAAATCCCGCTGTGTGTGGGGGGTGGGATCGCCCCCGGCCCCTGCCCGGATATCTGGGTCAGTTTATCCCCCAGCCACCATCTGAAAACGTTCTTTGCAATTAAAGCAGGGGGGCAGGTTATTTCTTGAAGGTCTCGGCGCGTTTTTTGCTGCATCTGCCTCCCCACCCTGCAGTTTTTGGGGTGCTGCCCCCCGGTTGCTGGCCCCATCAGGATTTTGGGGATTTTGCGGGAAGGATTTTCCCCGGCCCGGGGAGCAGCTGGGCTGGGGATGGGCAGGGAGGTTTTGTGTGATGTGCGTGCACAAACACTTTTGGGGCCCAGCTCCGACTTGAAGGGAGTGGGAAAAGTTGGATTTCCCAGCTCATTTCCATATGTCCTGGCTCCGTCTTGCGGAGGCCACCATATGTGCAGCAGCTCGGGAGATTGCCCGTTTTCCCCGTGGATGCTTCGTGGATTCTTCCTCTCCCATTTTTTTTCCCCTTTTCCCCGCGCTCCGCCCGGCATCTCATCCCTCTCCTTCCTCCCTCCCTTTCCACCAGGCTAAAAAAACCCCCAAAAAGCTGGGAATTCTCGCGGGGAGCAAAGCCAAGCGAGCCGAGAGGGGCAAAAAGAAAAGAAAAAAAAATCCCTTTTTTTTTTTCAGGATTGCGGGAAGGGCAGGGATAATTAGGAATGGCAATGTGTACCAACAGGCAGCTCCTGCAGCTGTTTTTATTGTCAGCCCCCTTCAAAATTTGCCCACAAACAAGTGCCTTTGCAGGACGGCAGCATTATTTCGGGCAAGAATGGGCTTTTTGTTCGGCACATAATTAGCTGATTTTCTTTTTCTCCCGAAGGAAAAAAAAAACCCAAAAAAACCCAACCAAACTCGGCGATCCCTGATTGTGGCAGGAGCAAGCGGGGCGCGATTGTGGCAGGGAGAGGAGCAGGAGCGAGGAGAAAAAAAGGCAAAAAAAGGGGGCGAACCCCAAAGATTTGGTGGGAATGAGCGCTCCAGAGGGCCGGGATGGGTTGGGGGAGCGCTTTTCCCCCAGGCTGGGCCGTGGGGAGGGAGCAGCCCCAGCTCCAGCTGGAAATGCGGTACCCGGGATGGAGCAGGAGCAGGAGGCTTCGGGCAGGGTTTGTCCCCAAAAATCCTCGCAGGGGAGGAGCAGCAGCGATGTTGGGAGTTTGTGGGGTGGGTGTGACCCATCCTGGGGTTTTAATCCCAATTCCTTGCAGGAGGCGACGCAGTTTGGAGAGAAGAGAGCGCTGGGATGGGCTGGAGCCGCTCCAGGTGGGAATGCCCAGGGCACAGCATCCCCAATGCGGGCACAGCATCCCCAGCCTGGCACAGCATCCCCAACCCGGCACAGCATCCCCAGCCTGGCACAGCATCCCCAACCTGGCACAGCATCCCTAACCCGGGCACAGCATCCCCAGCCTGGCACAGCATCCCCAACCCGGCACAGCATCCCCAGCCTGGCACAGCATCCCCAGCCTGGCACAGCATCCCCAATGCGGGCACAGCATCCCCAGCCCGGCACAGCATCCCCAGCCTGGCACAGCATCCCCAGCCCGGCACAGCATCCCCAGCCTGGCACAGCATCCCCAGCCCGGCACAGCATCCCCAGCCTGGCACAGCATCCCCAATGCGGGCACAGCATCCCCAGCCTGGCACAGCATCCCCAGCCCGGCACAGCATCCCCAGCCTGGCACAGCATCCTCAATGCAGGCACAGCATCCCCAACCTGGCACAGCATCCCCAGCCCGGGCACAGCATCCCCAACCCGGGCACAGCATCCCCAACCTGGCACAGCATCCCTAACCCGGGCACAGCATCCCCAACCTGGCACAGCATCCCCAGCCTGGCACAGCATCCCCAATGCGGGCACAGCATCCCCAGCCTGGCACAGCATCCCCAACCCGGCATCCCCAGCCTGGCACAGCATCCCCAATGCGGGCACAGCATCCCCAGCCTGGCACAGCATCCCCAGCCGGGCACATCCCCAGCCTGCCGTGCCAAGGGATCGCTGCCCACCCTGCCCTGGCACCCCCAGCTCCCATTTCCAGCTGCTGATCTTCTCCAAAGCGAAACCCGGGCTCCCAGAGCCTCTCTCCAGCTCATTCTTGCGTTTGCCGGGGAAATTTTAATTGCGTGGGAAACGTCACCAAAATCACCCAAACCGCATCACCCTGCGGTGCTTTTAAAGTCTTTTTTTATATTTTTTTTCCCCCTAGGAAAGGGAGGTGAGCAAGAGAGGAGATCCTGAGCAGAATTAGCAGAATTACCCCCCCAAATCAGCGAGTTCTTATCAGTGATGCAGGTGCGAGCCAAAATCAGGGATGCGGCCGCGGCTCGCACTCCTCCTCCTGTAGGGAATGGAGGCAGTTCCCGGGGTTATTCCGGAATTTTGGGAGAGTTTTGGGAGCTGCCAGGCAGAGGGTGGGAGGGCAGAATTTCAGGGATTTCAGGGATTTCAAGGATTTCAGGGATTTCAGGATTTGCCCCTGGCCGTGCACGGAGGGATCACGCGTGGAACCCCCTCCTTGCTCCCCCCTGCCCTGCACTGGGGAAAGGGAAAAAAGGCAAAACAATCCCCAAAACAGTCCCCCAAACCCCAAAACAATCCCCAAACGCCTCATTCCCCGCCTAATCCCATTAACTCCCTCGCGTGTTCCCCTCTGAACTCCTTCCAGCCCCTCCCGCGAGTTCCCCCACTTCCACTCCACGCTTCTTATCTTTTTCTGGTTTTATTTTTAAATTTTTTTCCCCCCTTCCCCTCCTCCCTCCTCCCTTTTTAACAAACTTGAAGGTGCTCGGGATTTTCGGGTGAGGGGAAAAAAGAGGCTAAAAGGGTAAAAAATACCACGGTGCAGGTTAAAAATAATAATAAAAAAAAAAAAATAGAAATTTGACTTCTATAATCCCGGCTCTCACCCCGAAATTCGTTCGGATAATGGCAAATAGGCTCTTAAAAAAATTATTTTAAATGGATACATGTTTAAACAAGCGGAGTCCGAGTATTTTAAGAGCCTTACAGGGGATCTTAGCCAAACACATCGCCACGGAGAGTTCAGTGCTGGCGAACCCCACGCACCCTCTCGATCCCGGCTTTTCGTGGAATCCAGTTGAGAAATCGGCCGGGTTAAAAAGAAAAAAAAAATATATTAAAAAAAAAAATCCCGACTAAAAGTCTAAAATATTCCCGGGTCAGAGGGGCACCGTCTCATTAAAACCAGCGCGGTCCTGAAACTGCAGTGCAGACATTAAAGTGCAGTATTTTTCAATTAGAGCTGACGAATTCAATCAAAATTCCATAGATTAGGATGAAATGAGGCATGGGTCATTTACAGGGGAATTTAATTGCAGAGCCATTAGACAAATAGTATATTTGCCATTCTCACATTATCCATCATTTTAGACATCAATAGAAGGAGCAGCATCTTTGCTAATACAGCAGCACTTCCCAATCTCTGCCTGTAAACACTCCCTTTCCCCATAGCTCCTGATTATATCTGATTTCATTTAAAGCCATGGGGGATTATAAATGTTCCTGCAATCAGGTTCATTAGGACTTCAAAAAAAAAAAAAAAAAAAAAAAGAAATCTCATTTCTGATTCGTATCCGCGCTTTGCGGATCGCCCGGCGCAGCCCGAGCTTTAAAAAAAAAAAAAAAATTGAATAAATAAATAAATAAATAAAGGAAATCAAACGCTGTTTCATTACCGGGGCCACTTCGGGGTTTGATTATCGCCCTGACGAGCCCCTGCTCGGATGGTGAGAGGCAAACTCGGCTTCCCACCGGGATCACCACCCCCTGCATCCCGGGGGGGGCTCCATCCTGCTCCAGAGGGGACAAAACACCCGACGGGACGGCAAAACCTTCTTTTTCCCCAAATTATTTTTATTATTTTTATGTGATTTTATTTGTATTTTCCAGTGGGAGGGCGCGCATCGCTCCTTAATCCTCCCCAGCTCCTCACAATCAGAGAGGTGTGTGCAGCAGGGCGGGGAATTCCCATTATTTGGAAATTGTTTTGCAGCTGGACCATCGGTGCTTTAATACCGCAGGGTGGGAAAACGAGCAGGAGCAGCCCAACCACACACACACACACACACACACACACAGAGGGGAAAAAAAAAATAAAATAAAAAAATCCTCGAGGAGAGACGAAGGTCTCTGACATTTTTTGCCTTAATAGCAGCTTAATATTAAACATCTTTCATAAAACACGCACATCCAGATCTACTTAAAAAGGAAAAAAAAAAAAAAAAGAGAAGAAAAAAAAAAAGAAGAGAAAAAACACAGAAAGCCTTCATTTCCCCCAAATGTGTGGCGTGTGCAGCGCTGTGTTAGCTGCCTCAGTAATTTAATTGGAATGAAACGTGAAAAATGTGTCATTTTTTGAAGAATTTATGCATCACTTCCTGGAAATCTCATTGTCTTAACTAGCAGCCTACTGTGTTCTGTTTAGCAGGCATAATCGCATTTTTATGTGTCTCCGTATTAGAAGTTAATGTGACCTCCCGTCTTTAGCTGCTGGAAAATAAAAATAATAATAGCCAAAAATATAATAATAATAACAGCAATAATAAAAACCTCCAAAAAACCTGAAAAACCGAGAACATCTGCATCAAAACAAGGCGCTGCCAGGAAGAAAAAAAAAATCTAAAAAAATCTGTATTTGGGGTATATATAATTTAGAGTATATATATATATATATACAAAGCCCGCCAAACTTATCAGCCCCAGCTGGGAGCATCATCCCACTCGGAGCATCATCATCATCATCAGCCTTATCATCGTCATCATCATCATCATCATCATCATCATCCCACCCGGAGCATCATCACCATCATCCCCAGCACCAGCACCATCCCGCCCGGAGCACCCTCCGGCCGCCGCGCTGCCCCCGCCGCGGGCAGAAGGGCTCGAACCGAGGGCAGAACCTCCCCCGCCAGCCCCGAGGGCTCGGAGTCCGTTTTTTAGAGTTTTTTTTGGCCTCTAAATCTCATTTTTCGGCTCTTTTTGGGGGGGTCGCGGCTGCCCCCGACGGCCGAGCAAAGCGCGCCCCCTGCCGGCCGCGGGGAGCAATGCGCCCCCCACTGGTGTCCCCTCCTGTCCTCTCTTGTCCCTTCCTGTCACCCCCGTCTCCTCCTGTCCCCTCCTGTCCTCTCTTGTCCCTTCCTGTCACCCCCGTCTCCTCCTGTCCCCTCCTGTCCTCTCTTGTCCCTTCCTGTCACCCCCGTCTCCTCCTGTCCCCTCCTGTCCTCTCTTGTCCCTTCCTGCCTTCCTGTCACCCCCGTCTCCTCCTGTCCCCTCCTGTCCTCTCTTGTCCCCTCCTGTCCTCCCCTGTTCCCCCCCGTCCCCCCCTGTGCCCTCCTGTCTTCCCGTATACCCTCCTGTCCCCCCTGTCCCTCCCTGTTCCCTCCTGTCTTCCCCGTCCCCTCCTGTCCCCTCTTGTCCCCTCCTGTCCTCCCTGTCACGCCTTGTCCCTTCCTGTTCCCTCCTGTCACCCCCTGTCCTTCCCGTCCCCTCCTGTCCCCTCGTGTCCCTTCCTGTCCCTCCCCATCCCCTCCTGTCCCCCTCCTGTCCCCCCTTGTCTCCCTCTGTCCCCTCGTGTCCCCTCTGAGGTGCATTCCCCGTCCCACCCCTGTGCATTTGGGGTTTTGGGTTTTTGGGTGTCCCGGCGGCGCTCTCTGCGTCCCCCTCATCTCACACGGAGGTAAAAGGTGACAAAGAGCAGCGACATTGAGCTTGGCTTGGTTCAGATGAGGGTCACGGCTCAGCCGGGATGGGATTTGCCTGAATCCCCGACAATTCCCACCCAAACAAAGCCCGGAGTCCCACAGGCACGGCGCTTTGGGATGGGGACACCCCGGGAGACACAAAATGTTGGGGACACCGCGCGGGGCAGGGCTGGCAGCGCTCGGGCTGTCCGTGGAGGGACAGGGACGCTGTGGAAGCAGCAGGTGGGAGATGGGAGAGGGGAAAAATTGTTTAATTCCTTCTCCTCCTCATTTCCATGCTCCAAGGGCAGCAGCTCTGGGAGCCAGGGATGCAAAGTCCAGCCAGACAGAAAAAATGAATTATCCATTAAAAAAAAAAAATATTAAAAAATTAAAATTTATATATAAATATTGCATATAGAATATAAATAATTATATATAAAACACATGCAATTTTAATATATAAATACATATAAATTTTTATATAAAATATACATTTATATATAAAGTCACATAAAATTATAAAAATTATATTACAATAATTTTTATACATTATTTATATATTTAAATAAATAAAAATTCTATATAGAATATGATATACAGAATTTTATATAAAAATATAATTAATAATAATAGAAAATATAAATTAATTTATAATATATATTTTTAACATATTATATAAATATATATAATTTTTTTATATATAATATATATACAATTTATTTTATATAAAGCATATATATATATAATAAAAAATAGACAATATATATAGATAAATACTGAAAATTTTATATAAAAATATCCATTTCTATATAAAATTATATCTATATTTATAAATATATAACTATAGAAAAATATAAATTTATATATTTATCTCTATAATTATTTACAAATATATACATGTATGTGTATGTATACATATGTGAATATATACACACAATTATATCTAATATATATTTTTATTTATATGTGTATATGTGTGTATATATGTATATATGTGTATGTATGTGTATATATGTATATATATGAATTTATACACACACAATTATATCTACTATGTATATTCATATATTAAAAATACAATACATATAATTTTGTGTGGGTTTTTTTTTTTTTTAACCAAACGAAACTCAGGTTTAATTGAGGACTGGAAGAATTTTGGGGAGCACTGTGGCAGGAGGACAGCTGTTCTCCCAAGGGATGCACGTGTGCAGGAATTAACCTGGGGAGCGTGAGGGTAAATCCTGGCTCCTCCTGCTCCCTTTGGCCAGGTGACTGTGGGAAATGAAAGCCCAAACTGCACAATTTTGGGTTTTCCAGCCCCCTCCTGTGCCAGCCTGGGGACAGTGACAGGCACAAGGGGTATGGGAGGGGCTGGGACATACACTGTGTCACCCTGTGCATGAAGCAGCCACAACATTCTAGGTGGCTCCTACATTTTTTAAAAAATCGAATTTAAATCAAATTTAGGGTCTTTATTAATGCTGCTACACTTTGCATCCTGCTGAGGGGCTTCTACACAGCCCCTCTGCTTGTGCCACTCCCAGGGGAGATTTATCCCAGGGGATTTGATGCTCACCTGGGCTGGTTTGGGTCCCCTGGGCTGATTTGGGTCCCGTGAGCTGGTTTGGGTCCCCTGAGCTGATTTGGATTCCCCAGGATTGGTTTGGGTCCCCTGAGCTGGTTTGAGTCCCCTGGGTTAGTTTGAGTCCCCTGAGTTGATTTGAGTCCCCTGGGCTGATTTGGGTCCCCTGAGTTGTTTTGGGTCCTCTGGGCTGGTTTGGGTCCCCTGTTTTGGGTCCTCTGGGCTGGTTTGGGTCCCCCTAAGCTGATTTGTGTCCCCTGTTTTGGGTCCCACGGGCTGGTTTGGGTCCTCTGGGCTGATTTCTATCTCCTGAGCTGATTTGGGTCCCCTGGGCTGGTTTGGGTCCCCTGGGCTGATTTTGTGTCCCCTGCCCTGTGCCTCCCTTCCCACACCTGAGCAGCCCCCGCTGCTTTGCAGGGATCCTCTACAATCAGCATTATTCCTACCAGCCACTAATCATATTATCACTCTTTGTAATCTCCTTAAAGCACAATTAGAAGGGGGAAAAAAATCAACTTATACAAATTTCCAGCCAAAAGCACATTTTATTCCTGGGAAAACCAGGATTACAAATGGAGCCATCCACCCACCACGGTGACGCTGACAGACACGGATGCTCCTGAGCTCCATGGATGTGCTCCTGGGTGTGCCCCCTCACAGCACCACTCCCTGGGGCTCCAGCAGCAGGAATTCCTGCAGGGCCCTGGGCAGGGGCAGCAGGGGGACGAGGCAGTGGCACTTGTCCCCAAGGTGTGCCCGGATGGTGGCGCGGCACAGGTGCTGCAGGCTCCGCGCCGTGCCCGCCAGCCCCAGCAGCGACTCGTAGAACGCCTGGTGCTGCTGCAGAGAGGGGACAACGGGGACAGTGCCACCCACAGGAGCTCTGCCACCTGGGGTCACACCTCTCCTGGCTGCCAGGGAAGCTGGAGGTGTTCAGGGATAAGGGTTGGAGGGAAGGAGCTCAGGTGTGGCTGTGGGTGTGGGGAACTGACACAGGGAAAGGGTGGATGAGGCGTTCTGGAATTCTCCTGTGGAACTGGGACCTTGTGGACTGCAGTTCTCCTGTGGAATTGGAACTTTGTGGACTGGAATTTTCTTGTGGAACTGGGACCTTGTGGACTGGAATTCTCCTGTGGAACTGGGACCCTGTGCACTGCAATTCTCCTGTGGAACTGGGACCTTGTGGACTGCAGTTCTCCTGTGGAATTGGAACTTTGTGGACTGGAATTTTCTTGTGGAACTGGGACCTTGTGGACTGGAATTCTCCTGTGGAACTGGGACCCTGTGCACTGCAATTCTCCTGTGGAACTGGGACCTTGTGGACTGCAGTTCTCCTGTGGAATTGGGCCTTTTGGACTGCAATTCTCCTGTGGAATTGGGGCCTTGTGGACTGGAATTCTCCTGTGGAACTGGGACCTTGTGGACTGCAATTATCCTGTGGAACTGGGACCTTGTGGACTGGAACTCTGTGGAATTGGGACCCTGTGGACTGCAATTCTCCTGTGGAACTGGGACTTTGTGGACTGCAATTCTCCCATGGAATTGGGCCTTTTGGACTGGAATTCTCCTGTGCAATTGGGACCTTGTGGACATCAGTTCTCCTGTGGGAGCACCTTGGGGGAAGCCAGTCTCGGGGAGGGTGCAGCAGCATCCCACAGAAAGCTGATGGAGAAGAGAGCCTGCCCCTGAGGGAACTGGGAAACAAAGGAGGATTGGGCTGTGCAGCCTCAGCCGTTCCTTAATCTGGGGGGATAAAATCCTTTGTCCCATTCCTCAGAGCATGGTGAAGACTTTGTTAGCATTCCAGCCATTCCTTACAGCCTGTGGGGCCAGGAGTCATCCCAAAACACCCCAGAGTGGGCTGCCTGTACCTGTTGCACATCCAAGGAGGAGCTTTTCCAACCAAAAGGAGAGATGTGGGCTCCTGCTGGGAAGTGCTCTGGCTCCAGGCTCACTTCCAGAGGCTGAGAGTGGATTTTATGGCAGTCTGGGGCAGGGATGTGGGGTCTGAGCATGGTGGAGGTGGAGGGATGCAAGCCTGGAGGAATCAGGTGTGTGGTGCTGCTCTAGGGAAAATTCCTTTTGTTTCTCCTCTGTCCCAGTGAAGTTTGGGTGGGGGGGGGAAACCAAGTCTGGGGGAAAATAAACCCTAATTCTGTGGAGAAAACAAACCCTAATTCTGTGGGGAAAACAAACCCTAATTCTGTGGGGAAAATCCCCTCCTAGGGTCTCAAAGCAGCAGGGCTGCCTCACCTGGAACACCTCCTGTGGCACGGCCTCTCTCCACTCCTGGGACACCGGGATTTGGGAGTAGGAGTTGAAGAGCACCTCGATGACCTCTGGCACAGCTGCACAGGATCTCAGCACCTGTCCAGGGATGGTGGGAGGGCTCAGACAGAGAGGCAGGCCAGAGGGGACAACACCCACCTGCTGCAGCTGGGGTTTGTCCCACCCCAGCCCGCTCCAGGCTGGGACAGCCCTGTGTTGGGATGGGGCAGGCGTGGGGTTTCTCCTGGTGCCTTTTGGAGCAGTGGGAAGTCCCACCCTGCTGAGGCATTTTTTCCTCTGTATGCAGCCCTTGCTCCTTATTTACATTTTTGGCTTGTGCCTGACATGGCAGGATAATATTTTCTTTATGGTTTGGTGTAAAACCAATGGAACGCAGAGCCACGAGGCAGCTGATGTGCCAAGCCTGTCTCTGATATTCCCTAGGCAGGGAAAAACCCCTCTGAGCCACACTGGCTCCATCCGGCCCTTCTTCTGGGCCTTCACTTCCATCACTCCCCAGCCCCTGCCCAGACTGGGAAGCTCTCCCAAATTCTCCCACCCTGCCACCTTCAGATGTCCCAAATCTCCCAACTGTCCCTGTCATTTTATGAAAAATCACTTTGCCAGGATTTCTTCTCCTGGGAAGCTGGGAAGCTTCAGTTACTCCATGTTTTGCTCCTCTGGACTGCAATACTTAAAGCACAATTAAAAAAAAAATTAACCTATATAAATTTCCAGCCAAAAGCACATTTTATTCCTGGGAAAACCAGGACTAAAAATGGAGCCATCCATTCACCACAGCAAGCAGTGACCCTGACAGACATGGATACTCCTGTGCTCCATGGATTTGCTCCATGGAGCAAATGTGATTTGGTGAATTGTTTACCCAGCACGTGAATTGCTTTAACTTAATGACCAATCCCAGTCCAGCTGTGTCGGGACTCTGGTCAGTCATGGGTTTTTTTATTATCATTCCTGTTTTAGCTTTCTGATGTCTCCTCTCTCTTTAGTGTAGTTTGAGTATATAATTTTCATATAATAATATGATGTGATTGATATGATATGATATGATATATAATAATATATCAGCCTTCTGAGAACTTGGAGTCAATTCTCCTCTATCACCTCGTCCTGGGGACCCTCAACAACACCACAACAATTAACAACCACACCCAACCTCAACCCCCCAGGTGCCAGGCGCTTTCTGGGTGCCATTTTGGGGCCGGTACTTTGATGAAGACCTGGAGCCAAATTTTCTGGGCGCCATTTTGGGGCTGGTACCTTTCTGAAGGCCAAGGGTCAAATCCTCTGGGAGCCATTTTGGGGCCAGTACCTTTCTGAAGACATGGGGCCAAATTTTCTGGGAGTCATTTTGAGGCCTGTACCTTGCTGAAGGCCGATGGCCAAATCCTCTGGGATCCGTGGTTGAGCAGCAGCTGCACGGTGCGGTGTGGCCGCAGCTCGGGGCGGGAGGCCGCGGCCTGCAGGGCCCAGCCCAGCGGGGACACGCCGTCGTAGTCGATGGCGTTGGCGTCGGCGCCGCGCCGCAGCAGCAGCCGCACCAGCTCGGCGTTGGCCACCCCGCAGGCCCGGTGCAGGGGCCGCCTCCAGCTCTCGTCCCGCGCCTCCACGTCGGCGCCGTGGTTGAGCAGCAGCTGGAAAAGCTGCAGGGAATGGTCGTCCTGGGCCGGGGCCTGCCCGCAGAGCACGTCCAGCGCCGTCTCCTGGCGCGCGTTGCGGGCGTCGACGTGGGCGCAGCGCCGCAGGTAGAGGCGGGCGTGGTGGCAGAGACGGTGCCTGGCGGCCACGTGCAGGGCAGTGTCACCTCCCACCTCGCTCGGCAGCTCCACGGCCGCCCCGTGCAGCAGCAGGAGCTTGGCACACCTGTGGGAAGGGGTTTGGGGTGGTGTGGGGTGAGACATGAGGGATGGTGGTGTGGGGTGAGGGGGGAAGTCATGCTGGAGCTGGGATTTTTGGGAGGGTGGCACTGTGCCCTGATGCACTCCACAGTGAGGGCAGTGGTGGTTTCGGCAGTATCTCCCTCTGCCCCTTGACCAGGGTCATGCATGGATGGTCATCCTTGACCATCCTGGACTGTCCTTGAATACCTTGACCCTCCTTGACGATCCTGGACTGTCCTTAGCCATCTTGACCATCCTTGACCATCCTGGACTGTCCTATGCCTTGACCATCCTTGAATGCCTTGACCATCCTTGAATACCTTGACCATTCTCAATCATCCTTGACTGCCTTCAACTCTCCTTGGCCACCCTGACCATCCTCAACCGTTCTTGGCCATCCCTCACCACCTTGATCATCCCTGACCATCCTGAGTGTCCTGGACCATCCTTGACCATCCCTGACCATTTCTGAACACCTTGACCACCCTAGCCTCACTTGCTTGGATATAAAAATGTGTTTTCCCTCCCCTTTGGAGGAACCCCACACCTGAGTTGTGCTCCTGCTCCAGAGGATTGTGTTTTCACACGATCACAGAATATCCCGAGCTGGGAGGGACCCACAAGGATCATGGAGTCCAAGGGAGGAGCACCAACCTTTAACCCCCTCCTGCCTCTCTAATTTTCATCTTTTCTGTCAGCTCAGGTGCCACTGGAGCCCTGGGGGAGGATCAGGGCTGACACAGAAGCAGCATGAGAGAGAGAGAGAAGTCCCAGCCTGATCCTTACAGCAGCAGGAATGGGGAAGAAGAGGAACCTCAGGGAGGAAGCACAGCACCAGGATATTGCTTGTTTTTCCTGGCCCAGGGGAATGCTAATGAGTGTGGGGAAAATATCAATAATAAAATAATGAGATAATGCTAATAATGCTAATACTAATAACAATATACTTGACTTTTTGTGGACCTGCCTCATCACCTCCACAAGGGTTTGCTGGGGGGATTTTCACTGTCCTTGGCAGTGCAGAATCTACAAACACCTCCCTGAGCTGCTTTTCCTGTGCACCTCAAGCCTGAGATACCAGGAAAAATCCCTTCAGGATCTTTTCCTGCACCTCCCAGGGGTGCCAGCCCTCACCAGAGGCTCCACCACAAATGCTCTACTTGGGCTGTGGTTGCCTGAGAGTGGATTTAGGTGGGGTTGTACCATTGCCAAAATCCTCAGGCCCCCACTTACCAATTTCATTTTTTGCACTAGGATGCTGAATCCCTTTCTTCAGGAGTGGTTTGTCTCCCTGAGGCTTTTTGGGGCTTGCTGACTGCTGTTGAAGGGATCACTCAGACTCTTGGTCTCTTTTATTGGTCTTGGCTATCCTTGTCAGCAGGGAATTTGAGGCCATGATTATGATTATTCTCTTGGGAGTTATGAGCAAGGAGTGATCTCTTCCACTGAATGGAAAAGGTGGGAGCCTGGGAGGATCATTTTCCTCCTGTTTGGATATCTGGGCATCAGCAGGTTCTGGGTAGATGCTCTGGTTAAACTCTAAAATCTCTATTGATGAATTCATGAGCTCCAACACTTCCCCAGCATTTCTGGCTTCCTGTATTTTCATTCTCAGCCTGGTTGTTGCCACCAGATTGGACTAAAATCCCATTAAATAAGGCCCAGCAATGGCTTGTTGCTTTTTCAAGGACTCCTCTACAATTTTCTGGGGATACTGAAAGAGCACACTGAGTTCAGCTTTCTGATTATCTCAGCACAAATTCCGTGGCAAAATAGGTAAGTTTGTTTTCCATCCAGCCTGGTGCCTAATTTTGACTAATTTAAACTCACTTCCAAGTAATTTGCAGGTGATGGGTGACATCCCCTTGCTGGACAAGTCACTTCTAAAGGTAAATTAAATTTGGGGTGAGTGGTGCTGGTGCTCCCTGCTCTGAGCTCCTGGATCAAATGGAATGGGAGAAAATGATTTGGGATTGATTTTTTAATCTCTTCACCCATCACAGAGTCAGGGCAGGATGTGCCCATTGCCCTCCTTATGGCTCCCACTGGCTGGTATGAAAGCCACCAGGCTGGGGAAGTGGGATTTGTTAGAAATGGGATGTGAAGAACAGCCAGCAGGAGGAGCAGGAGCTTGGGGCAGCGGAGGCTGCAGGGAAATTCCCAAAGTCCCAAAAACCCACTCAGGTTCCAGATTCCTTAAGGAAAAGCCTCCTGTTTGATTTTCCCTCCCATCCCCGAGGTTTATCTGTGAAAGCCCTCATTTTGTCACGTCTCAGAGGGCAAGGCCAGCCCTGTGGCTGCTTCTGGGCTCTTCATTTCTCTGTCAGGACCCAGCCAGGAGCTGCTCTTGCCCAGGTTCCCAAAACGATGGCTCCAAACGCTCCGAGTGCTGTATTTAGCAAGGCTGAACAGAGCAGAGGATGAGGTTTAGCACTAGATGATGCTAAATGCTGGCTTTTATTCCCTTGCAGTGCTGCTCATTCCCACAGCCCCAGGCATTCCCACAGCTGCCCAGGATGATGCTGGAACAGCTGGAAAGTGTTTGGAGCATGCTCCTCTGGGTCAGTCCCCATCTCCTGGAGTTTGGGAGCCTTGCCTTGGCCTTTGCAGGCTCCTGCCTTCCTGCTCAGCTCCTGTTTCCTGCTCCTTCCTCCCATTCCCCCATCCCTGGTGTTGCTCCCCATCCTGGTGCTCCTCGCACGGAGCCCCTGAGCTCCTGCATGGACTCATCCCACCCTCCATCCCCCACCCCTCACCTCTGGGGGCTTGGAGGAGCTGGAGAGCTCTGACTGCAGCTCCCAGGGTGGGGGGAAGGCTCGGAGAAGGGAATTGCTCAGCTGGAAGTGGGGGTGACACCTTCTTGTCCCATCCCCTGGCTTCCCAGAGCTCCTTCCTTGCCGAGCTCTTTCCTCCTGTGCGAGGCTGGAGAAGGGAAATTCCTCTCCAGGCAGGCTCTCCCTGGCCTCGAGGGGAGCCTGGGACATCCAGGGAGCTCTGGAGGAGGGCTCTGCAGATGTTCAGCATCTCTCCCTGCCGTGATGGGAGGCAGGAGCCGTGTCCTGCATCCCTACCAGGCCCACGCCCGCTGTCCCCTCCCCTCCCCGCTGCCGAGGCTCTTCCTCTCCCCCTCAATTATTTTTATTTTATTTTTTTTTTCGGGGTGCCAATAAAGGCAGGCTCCTTTAATCATCCCCAGCTTTAAGAGGGAAAAGGGAGAGCGCCAGGGAGAGAGTGCAGTGAATTTAGAGACTCATCTTACCCCACCATGTTAATTATCTCGGCTGTAAAAAAGAGGTCAAGGAGAGGAACTCTACTAAATAGGCCGACGTTGGCATGAACAGCTCCTAAAGTGAAGAAGGTAAGACTGAACTTTACTGGAACTTTTTTTTTTCCATCTCTTCAAAAAGCTCCTAGATTAAAGCTCTGATATCCTTTTTGTTGAAATCTCATGGATTCTGAAGCTCAAATGGCTGGAAGGAAGCCCAGATAATTTTTTTTTATCCCAGTCACTGAGAGGCTCAAAGGTTTTAAGTCCTGCCCCCATGGTGAATTGCCGAGTATATGGGAATACAGAGGAACCTGGCACATAGGTGTTCTGGCCATTGTTATCGAGAGGGAGAAAAATAAAATAGCTCTCTATGTAGGTCAATGACCTGCTCTTTGTTGTCAGTAAAAAATTAAGGATGACCTAAAATCTACTACTCGACGAAAAAAATAATAAAATTAAAAAAAAGGAGGTGAGGTAAAGTAGTCTCCCCCTAATCAAAGAGGAAATGTTTGTGTTACCCGAAGCTTGACCTCCTCAGTCTCTAACTTTAGCAAAGTCTTTGCTATTGAAAAAGCAGTGGTCGAAACCTCAAACCCTGTCTGAAATGTCTATTAATTTTTGATCTTTCAAGGGAGTTGGCTCAGTTATTGTAGAAGCCCCCGTAGCGCCGGGCGCCGCAGTTAAGAGGCTCGCAGCATTTCCATTATAAAGCCCCAATATTCCAGGCCTTACAACTCAGCTGTTGCCACCTCGGGGCTGTCTGATCCCCTTGGTGGCTGTGCTGCCATCCCCCTCTGCCTTCCAAGGGAATGGAACATGCAAATCAGTGAGAGCAGATCCATTTTTTAATGCATCTATATAAAATAGTTATTTTTTTTTCCAAGCTTGGAAGCAAAGACCTCTGTGGTCCAGGAGATCCTCTGCACGCCCTGGGGTGGTTTGGTGGCCCCATCTCTTTAGGGAGAGAAGCCCAAAATCAGGGAAGCACTGGGGTTTTAGGATGAGGTTGGAGGTGGAAAGGGCGCTCAGGTGAAGGAATTAAAGCCAGAGCTGCCTGCAGCATTCTCCCTCTCCCATCCCGCTCCTTCCATCCCTCACGGCACCAAGGATGTGTTGGATTCATCCCCGGATGTTTTTGGCTGAACCAGGAGTTGATTAATAGCTGATTTTTGGACATCCTGCAGAGGCTCTTATTGATGAGCAGGGATCAAACCTTTCCCTCTCTGGCTGCTTTCCTTCTCCAGAACTTTCTCCCTGCCCATGATATGCTGGAACCTTGCTTTCACCACCTGCTTCCAGGTACTCTTGCCTGCCTGGAGGGCAGAGGATGGAAGACAGGCTGGCTTTCCAGGGAAGCTGACAGGTGATGGAATTCACTGTGGCCCTGAGCAGTTTCATCAGGATAATATCAAGTGGCTAAACTCTTTATTAAAAAAAAAAAAAAAGAAAAAAAAGAAAAAAAAAGAAAAAAGCAAAATATCCTGGTTCCATGTGTCTAGCTATCCAGGCACCTAAAGTCCTACAGAAACATATTTTTCTGTGCTTTTCCATATTTTTCCAGGCAATTTTTATGCTCATCTGTGTGATGCAGATGCAGGGTGGGATGTGGGTGCACCTGGAGGAGCTCAGCCCTGCCTGTGAACCAAGGGGGATCCCTATATGGCTTGTGTGGGGTGAGGGGGTGGGAGCACTGCTCCACAACCCATAAACCCATCCTGAGCATCTCCTGGGGAAGCGTGCTGGATCTGGGCTGCAGGACACACTGATTTTAGGGGAAATAGTCAGGAAAGAGGAGGAAGGAAAGGCTGAGGCTGGGCTGTCCATAGGAAGAAGACTTGGGCCGTGCAATGTGCCTGGCACCAAAATGCCCTTTTTGTCTCTGCTGTGGCAGTGGGGAGATGTGGGAGTGTGTGGGAAGCCTTGCCATGGATCATGGCACCTTTTTTGGTTCATCTTTTTTGCCTCCAACAGGCAGAGCTCCTGGGCTGTGTGCACAGGGGATGCACAGCAAGGTTAACACGGAATGCCAGAGCGGTTTGGGTTGGAAGATTTGGGCGGAAGAGGTTTTACAGCAACTTCTGTGAGCCAAGAAGAAGCTTGAGAAGATCCATGTTTGATAAGAGGATCCATGTTTGATAAGAGGATCCATGTTTACCCCTGAAAGAATTTCCTACCAAGGTCACTGGCATAGAAACCAAGCAAGAAAGAAGGATAAATAGGAGAATAAATAAGACAATAAATAAGACAATAACTAAGATAAACCTGCAACTGCCTATTCCAATAATTGTGGCATTCACAGTCTCTGAAAAAATTCCTTTGCTCAGGATTTTTCTCCTGGGAAGCTGAGGAGCCACAGAGAAAAGGAAAACAATTCTTCTCTCATTTGCTTCTCCTGTGCTGTGCTCATGTGCAATGTGTTTGGGGATTGTTCACCCACAGGTGATTGTTCCATTGGGCTCTGCTGTGAGTTGTTTTGGTTCTTTGGCCAATCAGGGCCAAGCTGTGTTGGGACTCTGGAAAGAGTCACAAGCTTTCATCATTATCTTTTAGCATTCTGTAAGTATCCTTTCTGTATTCTTTAGTAGAGTTTAGTATAGTATTCTTTAATATAATATAGTATGATAAAGTAATAAATTAGCCTTCCGAGAACATGAAGTCAGATCCATCATTCCTTCCTTCATCTGGGAATTCCCTACAAATACAGTAAATAATCACTTTGTCTCTTCTAACCAATGAGTAAAGTGTGAACTTCTGAGCTTTGTAAGAATGTATAAAAAGCACGCCTGCTAGAATAAAACCAGTTTGAAGCCATCTGGAAATGGAGTGTTGTGGCCCCATTTCTCTTCACAGAGAAAAGCAAGGCCCAATTTCCCAAGCATATCACTGGGATTCACATTCTCTGAACCTCAGAGAAAGAAAAAAACAATTCTTATTTGCTGCTCCTCCTGTTGTTCACAAGTGTAATGCCTTGTGGAAGATTGTTTACCTGAAGGAAATTGGTGATTGGATTCTGGTGTGTTTGGATTCATTGGCCAATTGAATCTATGTGTGTGTGTTGGGACTGCTGGCTGGCAGTCACGAGATTCTGGGCAGTTGAGTTGGGTGCTTGTGCAGATTCAGTTTGGATGCAATGAAATATAGTATAGAATAATATAGTACAGAATAATATAGTGTAATAAAGTAATTAATTAGCCTTCTGATAATAAAGTAATTAATTAGCCTTCTGATATCGATGGAGTCAGATGCATCATTCCTCCTCATCATCGGGGCTACCTGCTTTAGTACAGAGCATCTCCATCTGTCTCCATCTCAACTACAACAGAAGGGACCTCAAAGCCAAACCCATCCCACCTCATTCCAGGGCAGGGACACCTCCCATTGTCCCAGCCCCATGCCAGCCCCAGCAGCGGGTGGGTGTCGTGCTTACCGCAGGGAGTCCTGCGAAGTGCAGAGGTGCAGCGGGGCCGTGCCGCGCTCGCTGAGCAGGTTGGGCTGGGCCCTGTACTCCAGCAGCAGCTCCACGCAGTCGCTGTGCGCCCCCAGGCAGGCCTGGTGCAGGGGAGCCTCTCCCCCCGGGGCCAGGTTGGGGTCGGCCCCGCGGCGCAGCAGGTGCCGCAGGCAGTCGGGGTGGCCATGGCGAGCGGCCAGGCACAGAGGGGAGCTCAGCTCCAGGCGCTCCTCCAGAGCCCACAGCCCTGCGGGACACGGGAATGGCTGTGGGACTCACAGCCCTGGATGGGCGTGGCACTCACACCCTCTGAATGGGTGTGGCACTCACATCTCTGAATGGTTGTGGGACTCACATCTCTGGATGGGTGTGGCACTCACACCCTCTGAATGGGTGTGGCACTCACATCTCTGGATGGGTGTGGCATTCACATCTCTGGATGGGTGTGGCATTCACACTCCTGAATGAGTGTGGCATTCACTCCTCTGAATGGGGTGTCACACCCTTGAAAGGGTGTGGCATGCACATTCTCTGAAAATCCCTTTGCCCAGGATTTTTCTCCTGGGAAGCTGAGAAGCCACAGAGAAAAGGAAAACAATTCTTCTCTCATTTGCTTCTCCTGTGCTGTGCTCATGTGGAATGTGTTTGGAGATTGTTCACCCACAGGTGATTGTTCCATTGGGTTCTGCTGTGAGTTGTTTTGGCTCTTTGGCCAATCAGGGCCAAGCTGTGTCAGACTCTGGAGAGAGTCAGGAGTTTTCATTGTTATCTCTTTAGCCTTCAGTAAGTATCCCTTCTGTATTCTTTAGTATAATATAGCATTCTTTAATATAATATATATTATAAAGTAATAAATTAGCCTTCCGAGAACATGGAGTCAGATTCATCATTCCTGCCTTCATTAGGGTATTTCCCAGCAAATACAATAAATAGGGCTCTGATTGTACCTGGTCCAGTCCTGCCCCTTCATTCCCTCTCCTGCCCAGCAGCCTGGTGTCTGAGGCAGCTCCTGACTCCTCTTTTCCCATTTCTCTCTGGCAGCTTTAGGGGCTGGTTGCGCTTGGTGGCTCTGACTGCAGTTGGCAGGAGGGGAAACAAAACCCCCTCAGTGTGTGCTCATCCAGGAGTGTCATTCCAGATGGAATCAGGTGGGCAAACCAACACCCTGCTGGCCAGCAGGGCACCCAGCCCCATGTCCAAGTGGATGGCAGGACATAAAAGGAATTCCCCAGGAAAGGAAAAGCTGACTTTGCTGGGAGTGAAGGCTCCCAAGCAGGTGGGAGGGTAATGGAGGGCTGGATTTGGGATGTGCTGGCTTTGGGATAGCCACAGAGAGGAACTGGGTTTCCCAGCATCTCCAGGACCTCCTGGATCATCTCCTGAACACCTGGGGCCATGGGGAGCCTCATCTCAGGGCATCTTATCCTTCCTGATAGGACCATCAGGAATTTGGGCTGTGAGCCCTCCTGAGAGCATTCCCAAAACACAGAATGCCTAACCCCAGCCTGAAGAAATCATGTGGATGCACAGATTTTACACTTCCACTGGGTTAGTAGGAGCAGAAGAGAATAAAATATTAAAAGTGATGAATATTAATGACCAGAACTGTGGGCTAACCAGAAACCTTGGGCACACCTAAGGCACCTCTCCTGGTCAGGGTTAGTAAATACCCACTGGTTTCATTTTCATTTCCTTCAAAGGAAAAGTACCTGAGAGTCCATAGGAGGCCTGGCTTTTCACCTGCCACTCCAGCTGGTTCTTACTGATCTCAAAGACCAGGTTGACATCTTGGTGGTACCTCTCAGTCAGGAGCTGCAGGCTCCTCAGGTCTCCTGTGACCAGGGCTGTGTAGAACCTGGCGATGGGAGCACGAGGTCCCAAGGGATGCTCCAAGTCCAACTTGGAGGAAATCCTCAGCTTCCCTGTCCCAGCTCCTGGTGCCTGGCTCATGCCAGTGCTTCCTGGTGTGCAGGTCCTGCCTGGGGGGATGGCCAGGCTTTTATAGCCCATTGGTTCCATCCTCTTGGCTCATTGTCTAATTATAATCCAGTCCAGGCTCTGTTGTGGAGTATTTATAACTCCAGAGGGGCTGGAGCATGATGGACACGGGCTACAATGAGGGTCAGGTGGTCATTGGGCCATGCTGCAGCAGCACCTCTTGGATTGAATTGCTGGATTTTTTGGAGGGTCCAACTTGAGACAGAAGTGTTTAGGCTGGGAGGAAAATGGTGCCTAATGTTTAGGAAACTAAAAAATAAAAATAAAAATAAAAAATTAAAAAATTTAGTCATGCTGTCTGTCCATCCCCAATAACCTTATTTGTGTCTTCTCACCCAATAACCTTATTTGTGTCCTCTGAGCTCTGGTGGGAGGATTTTATTTTCCCCCCTCTACATTCCTTTTTTTCATGAAGGTGCTCATAGGAGATTCCAGTCCTGTGGTTGCAGTGTGGAAAAATCTGGGCTACGTGTTGCTGGCCCAGCCTGGAACGCTGGGATGGCCCTTGCAGCAAGGTACAAATGCTCCTGGGGCTTTGGCACTCCCAGACAGTGCCTTGTATAGGAGACAGAAAGCTGCCCTGGATGCCAGCAGAGCATTCCCTGCTCCCACTTCCCCTTTGCCCAAGGTCACCGGAGAGATCCGGTGCTGGGGACAAGAATAGAGACTGGCATCTCGTGACTGGGAGGCTCTGGGTGACAAAGCCTGCCCTTCCCAGCCCTGCCACCCAGCTCTGTGGGGATAAACCTGCTCAGAGCACATTTTGGGATGTTACACCACAGCTGGAACTCCCTCTGTGTGGAGCCAACCTGAGGCTGGGAGAACATTTTGGTACCTTCCTGGGGATCCTGAGCATCCCTGAGCCAGCACCCCTCGTGCTGCCAGAGCCACCTGAGGGTCCCCTGTGTGTGTGTGTGTGTCCCCAGCATGGCTGTAGTGACACCCAGCTCAGGTCCTGGAGCCACAAAATCTCCCTGGGGTGTCCATGAGTGTCACAGACATGTTTTATGAAAATTTCTTTTGCTAGGATCTTTTCTCTTGAGAAGCTGAGAGGCCTCAGGAACAAAATGTAAACATTGATTATCTGCTGCTGTGGAATGCAACAGGTGCATCTGTGATTGGTCTCATGTGGTTGTTTCTAATTAATGGCCAGTCACAGCCCAGCTGTCTGGACTGTCTGGTCAGTCACAAGATTTTATTATCATTCCATTCCTTTCTTTTCTAGCTTTCTGATGAAATCCTTTATTCTATTCTTTTAGTACAGTTTTCATATAATATATATCATAAAATAATAAATCAGCCTTCTGAAACATGGAGTCAAGATTCTCATCTCTCCCCTCATCCTGGGACCCCTGCAAACACCATCACACATGAGGGATGGGGTTCCTGCTGAAGAACCCTCCTTAAGGCCCCCGTTCATGGGAGCGGCGCTGGGAGATAATTTGAGACCATCCTATGTGGTTTTTCCTATTTTCTCCTTCTTTTCCCCTTGGTCTCAAGGCTGGTTGGGGACACCTGGCTTATCCACCTATGCCTATCCTCTGTGTTGGTTTGGAGCCTCCAAAGCACTCATTTTCCCCTCTGCTTTCCCCACTGGTTGCTGTTTTGCTGCACTCGGCCTTTCAGTGCCCATTCCCCCTCTGGTGTGGACTGAGCCACCTCCTCCAGCACTGCCCTGGCATGAAAAACCCCCTGGGCATCCCTGGGCTCAGCAGAGGGTTTGGAGATGCAGGGAGAGGCACAGCCAGGGATCATTCACCCTCGGCTGGCATTCCCAGAGCTGCCCTGGCTCCTGTCCCTCTCCTCTCTCTGGTGACCCTGTCACATATTTCTGTGGTGACAATCCTGCCTCACAGCCAGGGCAGGGATCACCTTCCCTGGGCAGGGATTGCCTCCCTGGGTAAATTTAGCAGGCAGGGCAGACACTGTGGGCTCTAATTCCCCGTGACCCCTCTCAATCTGCATCTATTTGCATATAAACACTGGAGGCCCGTGCCAGGGTTAAAAATACCCTGGGACAGCGGGAGAGGAGAGAAAAGGGACCCTTGGCACACAGACCCTGGCTCTGGGCTCCTGCCAGCCCAGCTGAGAGCTGTGAGATGTGGAGAGCGCTGTGGGGATGCTGCTGTGGGTTTGGGGGAAATGTGGCTGCACAAGGTGGGACTCACTGCAGAGAGGGGCCAGGAGAGCTGGGCACAGCCTGGGGCTGCCCAGAGCAGGGGCAGAACACCCTGGTGGGGTGTGGAAGGGAAACAAGGGGGTTCCAACAGCTTGTAGAGCCCTTGCTGCCTTCAGGCAGCGAGTTTGGGTGCTGGAGGAAACCCCACAGCCTCCCCTGTGTCGCTGCTGTGTGCCTGGGGCACATCCCTGCCAGCACAGCTCTGTGATCCCTGAGTGCCTGACCCTGCCAAAATCAAGCCTGGGATCATCCTGCTGTGTCCTAACTTCAGCAGTGTGAAAAATGTGTATTTTATTGTTGGCTTTTGGCAAATATTCAAATGAAAATTACATGTGTTGTGTCAGAAAGTGATGCTGTATTAATTCTCTTAAGTAGTGTGTTAAATATAGTTTTGGGTTATAGCATAATGTTAAAATAGAAATTGTGCTATGTAGGATACTTTTTTTAAAGAAAGGACTTGCAGCGAGATAGCAGCCACAGGACACCTGAATCTTTCAGAGGAAGAGAATTTATTGCTTCATTATCAGAAGAAATGAACTTCTTCCCACCTCACTCAGCCCTGAAGATGCTGTCAGGATTCAGAGGAAGAAGCTTACACTGACCAGACAGAATCCTGTGTTTGAATGGAATTTATGCACCATGTATGAGGTGTATGAATGTGCAACAGGCTGTTGCTTTTTAAGGGTTAATCCTCTGTTAATGTGGGTCCTTTTTCGGGCTTATTTTGCCCAGAAAAGGTACCCAGACCATCCTTAACTCTTTCTTCTTATTGTCTCGTATTGTCCTAATCCAAATTGTCCCAATTTTTTATTACTCTAATTATATTGCTATTTTTATAACCATTCTATTACAAATAAACTTTTAAAAATTAAAAAAAAACAAAACAAGTGATTTTCCACAAGCAGGGATGCCCCTACAAACACACCAGAGTGAAATGAGCCCCTGCAGCCTCCCCCTCATGGATCTCCAGCCCCTTCTCCCTGAACAAAACATGCTGCATTTCCCTTCCCCATTAATAACAGCTTCCACTGCCTGCTCCAGCTCCCCATTCCTGGCAAAACTCATTCCTGCAGCAGGAGGGGTTGCAGAGAGCCTGTCCCAGGTGTGCTGCTGTCACCTAGCTCAGCCCTCACTCTGGGGACACCTCGGCCCTGCTGAGGCTGTGGTAAAAAACACCCAGATGTGCAGAGCTCCTGGCACCACCACCCCGATTTACAGCTGGCCCCTGGCAGCAGGCATGGCATTGTTATCATTATCATTGTTATCATTGTTATCATTATTATCATTATTATTGCAGGGAAGTTTCCAGCGTGGCGCAGGGGCCTGCAGCGCTGCCTCCTGCATTGCACAGGGGCTGATTTAAACCTTGCATCCCCTCCCAGCCCCCCCAAACAGCTCAAACGGGGTCCCTGTGATGGCAGGGTCCCCCCAGCACCCCCTGGCAATGCCCCCAGTGCCCCACACCTACCTTGGGGCCATGGGAGGGGGGCTCTGCTGGCTGCTGCTCCCTCATGCCCCCTGTGTCCCCATCCCTGCCCGGGCACAGCGAGGGGTGAGCGCCAATGGTGCCACCTTGCCAAGGGCCACCCCGTGCCCAGCACGTCCCCACGTTTATATTTGCAGCTCTCCATGTGACAGCACTGCCCAGCTATGTGGCTGTGCCAACACACATGTCCCTGTCCCTGTGCCTGTGCCTGGGGAGGGGACATGCCTTTAACCCCCCCCTAAACACTTCTGCAGATGCTGCTGCTCCTCTTTAGGAGCTGCTGCCCAGTGAAATATAAACTTGTCCCAAGGCTGCATTGATTTTGTGGAGTTTTTATTGGAAATGAGATGATATTTAAGCATTTCCCTTTAACAGCTCTATATAACGTGGAAAGGTTTCGTGCTACAGTTGGTTTATAGTGGCTCATCTTTGTCAGGTGTAAATAATTCAATAAACCCCTCTCCAAACTCTTTCCAATTATAACTGCACAATTTTCCTTTTTCTTTTTTTTTTCTCCTTTTCCCCATCAATTACAGGAATAATAATAAAAAAAAATTGCTCTTAGCTTAAGTAAAAATGCAATTTGTCCCCACCTCCCTGCTGAAGAGCTGTTAATTATCCCCTGGGAATTCAGTCCTGGGGCACATCCTCTCTGCAAGGTGGAGCCCTCCCAGTTATTTACCCCCTGAGTTATGTGCTCATGGAATGTCACTCTGGGTGCCAGCCTGGAAAACCAGCTGGGCTGACCCTCATCACGTGTCCCCCACCCAGGCTCAGGACTAGGGGCTCCTTGTGGGGTCCAAAATGTGGGATTTCCTCCTGGGATGGGAGACACCGAATCTGTGATTTGTGTGGCACCCTCACCCCTCACGGACTGCCACCAAAAAGGGTTTTGGGAAGGGTGACAGGGTGAGGACACAGCACGGGGCACTGCAGGACTCAGAGCCCAGCTCTTTCCCCCCAGCTCGTGGAATCTGAAGCAGGTTCACCCCATTCCCAGCTGGAATTCTGTCAGAACCCAGGACATCCCTCTGGCTGCCCTGCAGGACTCCAGACCCTGGCAGGGGGCTCAGAGACCTTGGCACAGAGTCACAAACACCTGTGCCTTTGATTTAGCCCATAGAAAAAGCTACCAACTTTGTGTGAGGAGTTACAAGCCACAAGAGTTTGAGTAGAGTGATAGTGAATTTGTCACAGGGTGAAAATGTAGAATTTTGGGGTTTTATAATGGGGGTTCAAGAGGCAAGATGGAGGGATCTGGGCATGTCCTGTCCTTCTTCTTTTTCTCCTTCTTCTTGTTCTCCATCTTCTACTGGGATGGTGACACTTTTCGATTGGTTTAGAGTAGAGACACATTGTCTAACATAGGTGATAGGTTTTGGAAAATTATTGTGAATAAAGTACACGTAGTTTTTAGTATAACAAGCTAACAACATCCTGAGAATGGTCACTGTGCCACAACCCAACCTGCTGGACAGACCTCAGCAGGTCAGAGAAAGAATTTTATCGATAAGAGAAAATAAACAACCTTGAGAAGCAGAGCTGAGGAATCCTGACTTCTTCGAGCATGGAGCTGGGAGAAAAAGAGACTCTTTAGTACCTCTTTTATCCCATTTCAGCAACACAAAACCCAAGGGAATTCCAGCACTGCCATGGCTGTGGGAGGTGCAAGGCCACCACGAGCTCCAACAAGCCCTTCCCTCGGCTGCATGTCACCCCTGAGCACAATTAGAGTTTGACACCTGGAAGTGCCAGGCAGCTGTGGGGGTTATTTATGGGCTGGGGGATGTGTTTCCCAAGCACAACCTCAACAGAAAGCTCCTGAGATAATTGCTTGCCCTCTGGGGTGCAGGAGAACAAACCCAGCCATCCATCCCACGCCCATTTCTGGGGGATTGATTTATCCCTTCCCACTGGACACACCACCAGAGCTGGGCCTGTCAGGGTTAATTAGTGGGGCCTTGGCCAGGTTCATCAGGGCTCCCACCTCTCCTTGGGGCTACAGGAGGGAAGCACCTGGTTCTGCCCCCATTCGTTCCCATCACCTGTGGGGCAAGGGCTGCAAATTACGGGTTTGGTTGTGCTGTGCAGAGCAGCTGGTCCTGGGCTCATGTGTCACAGCACATTGTCCCCAGTGCCACCCCTGAGCTGACCCCACTGTGGGTATGGGGGGACAGGGCTTTGGGGTGTCCCTGATGGCTGCAATGTGGTGTCACCAGCAGGGCAGTGACATCCCAGGGCTGGGGGATTGGAGGGAGCAGGGATGGGGTTGGAAACATCAAATGGAACAGCGGAAAAATGGGCAGGGCCTGCTTTAGGGTCAGAAATGACCCAGTGAGGGTGGGGAGGTTTTGGGGCCACGTGTGTGTGTCCCAAACCACCCCCAGGGAGAGGAGGTGATGTGGGGCTTCCATTCCAAGCCCACCAAACCCCCAGATTCCAGGCAGGCCTGATGCCTGTTAGCATTGCACAGAATCCCAGAATCCCAGAATAATGAGGCTGGAAGAGCCCTCCAAGACCATCGAGTCCAACCCATACCCTGTTTCTCCGTGCACAGCACCCATCCCTCCCTGAGAAGCTTTTTGGGAAGGAGTGGCGGCATTTGGGGTGGAGATGGGAGTAATTAGGGTAATTACGGGTGTCACTTCCCAAACTTTGTGCTGAGAGGTGCCAATGGCTCGTTGGCACCACTCCCATCTCCTGCTGATCCCCCAACCCTTTCACTGCTCCAATTATTGCCAAAGAGAGCCCAGGGCTGTACCCAGGCCTTGACCTCTCCTCAAACCTTCACTGGGGCTTAGAGCCCTCCACGCCCAGGCCAGTCCTACCAGCTGATATCCAAACAGAATTTCTTGGTGGATTTTTTCGTCATTTCACCCCATTCTCTTTTCCCTCTGGTTTTCTTTTTTTTTTAATTTAGTATTTTTTTTTGTTTTGTTTGCTTGTTTTGGGGTTTTTTGTGTCGATTTTTTGTGGGGTTTTTGTTTTCTTTTTTGGGTTTTTTGTGTCGATTTTTTTTGTGGTTTTTTTTTTTTCGTTGTTGTTGTTGTTTCCTTTTTGGTTTTTTTTGTGTCGGTTTTTTTGGTGGGTTTTTGAGTTTGTTTTTTGGGGTTTTTTTGTTTTTTTTTTTTTGTTTGTTTGGTTTTGGGTTTTTTGATTTTGATTCCTGGAGTTTGAACTTCAGTTATCTTGACTCAGAAAGCCAGCATCCCCCTCCGTGGGTGGTCAGGCACGGTGGCTTCTCCTTGCTCCCCAGAATCCCACAGACAGTGCTGTGCCTAGGGTGGGAATGTGGGAATGTCTGTCCTGTGGGGGCAGCAGGTGATTTGGGCTTCCCGTTTGCTCGTGATCCCACTGAGCCATTCCATAAAATGGAGTGGTGGCTCAGGGCAGGACCTGCTTTAGGGTCCTGTGAGAGGATGGGACAGCTTTGGGGCCAGGTGTGCCCACACCAGTGACCTTCCCACCACCCTGAGGGAGAGGACAACAGCCTTGGAGCCAGAATTCCCTGGGTTTTGTTGGTTTCTGGTGGCCAAAGCAACACTGAAAATCCTTTTGCTTCCTGCTAACACAGCCCAGCTCTATCCATGCAGAAGCTGTGGCTCTTCCAGGACAAGGGGAGTTCCTTGAGTGCGTTTTTCCATGTTTCTGAACCTGGCTGTCTTCTCCAGGCTCTCCTTGCTCCGTTCCTTGTTTTGTGCTGCTGTGGGTGCCTTCCCCCCTTCCCATGTTTCCATCACTCCTGGTTGCCTTTTCTTGGTTGGGAAAACTGATTTAGGGTCATCCTAAAGCAAGGAAACTGGAAAAGGCTGTTAGGAAATGCTGGTTTGGAGCTGCCCTCCTGTCACTGTCACATTTTCTGGAAAAATCCTCTTTGCCCAGGATCCTTCTCCTGGGAAGCTGAGAAGCCTCAGAGAAAAAATGAAAACAAGAATTATCCAATGTGCTTCTCCTGTGTTTTGCTGCTTTGGAATGTGGTTGGAGATTGTTTATCCAACAGGTGATTGTTTGATTGGTTCCATGTGAATTATTTTAATTTAATGACCAATCACAGCCAGCTCTGTCAAGACTCTGGAAGCAGCCACGTGTTTTCATTATTATCTTTTTTTTTTTTAGCCTTCTGTCTGTATCCTTTCTGTATTCATTAGTATAGTTTTAGTATAACATTCTTTAATATAATATCATAAAATAATAAATCAGCCTTCTCAGAACATGGAGTCAGATTCATCATTCCTCCCTTCCACAGGGGTCTCAGAAAACCCCACACCATCCTGGAAGGGAGCAGCTTTATTTTGGGCTTCTTTCCCCCTTTGCTTTAGCTGTGTCATTAATGATGATTTTCTTGCTAATTGGAGCAGCTTGATGCTTCACACTTGTCAGGAGAGCAGATTCCAGCCTTAGGAAGCTGAGTGTGTTTGTTTGGGGATGCTCAGAGGAGGTTAGGGGTGGGATAAGTAATTTTCCAGAGGACTGGGGGAAGCTGGGAAGGATTTGGGGTTGGCATTTCCCTCCTTTGGCTTTAAGGCTGTTGGGCAGGTGTGTGCAGAGCCTGGCAGTGCCCTGCCCCAGGGTGGCACCTGCTCTGGGGGAATTTGGGGTGGGATGGGGGTCTCTCCATGCTGGCACATCCCCTGGGGCTTTCCCTACTATACCAAAAAAGGGATTTCAGCCCAGGGCTGTGACAGCCCCACAGGCGCTGTCCAAACCCCAACAAGAGCCCCAAACCATTTGGGGATTTTGTGCAGCTTGTTATCTTAGGTGTAAGGTTTTTTTTTTTTTTTTTAATTTGAAATCCCAGCACGAAATAATCCTCTTTTTCTGGTCGGAATAGAAATGGCTTGATGCCATGAGGCAAAAAAAAAAAATTAAAAAAAAAAAAAGGCAGCTCTACCCAGTGCTGTGCTGATTTGCAAGGCTAGTGAGAGACTACAGAAGGTGTTTTCAAATAGACTCTGATATTTTCAGTGCTTGAAGAGGGCCCGACTACATGACACCTTTTTTGAAGCCCTGATTTACAATGGCCCCAGGCTGAGTGCATTATAATTTGCTGCCAGAAGTTCCAAAGTCACAGTACTTTCAATAATGAGGAGAGAAACCCTAATACCAGAAGACTTTTCCCTTTCTTTCTTTTTTTTTTTTTTTTTTTTTTTTTTTTTTGGGGCATTGTGTTTAATGAAAAGCTAAAAATGTGCTAATTTGTAAGTCCTGTTGTGGTAGTGGCATCGGAGGCTTTTGAAATGCGTTACTGACTTGGGGAGTATTAAGGAAAAATTACATTTTGCTACTAGCAGAAAAGTCAATTATAATGTTTCCACACTTTAGAAAATTGCTGATGCAGGATGGGAGTTAATAGAACAGTCAGCTTCACTTTGTGTTACCGGATTTGGGGGGTTTTGCTGAGAAACCTCGGCTTGTTTTTTAATTCTGATGGCAGGTTCAATCCCGGGCTGCCACGGGTGCTGTGAGCCTGGGCTCAGGCAGGCTGGGATGTGTTCCCTGCTTGTTCCCACCTGGAGCTGCCAGCCTGGCGTGCTGCAGAAACAGGGAAATCAGCATCAATGAAGATTTAGTGCTTTGCAGTCCCTTTGATCCATCCCTGGTGGTGCCGGAGCTCTGAGCCTGCTGCACTCTGCAGAAGAGCCCCGAGCACTCATTTCAAACATTTACAGCCAGAAACAGGGGAAGGAGCTGTCCTTCCCCACTGTGCTCCCAGTGCAGCCTTTCCCCCTCATCTCCTGGGGAAGAAAACAGCAGAAAACTTTTTGTGAGCTCCTTGGGGAAGGAGGGTGGCAGTTCTGTTAGAACAGAGTTTCAGTGCTGCTGGTGAATCCCTGTTGCGGTGTTGTGAGGGTCCCCAGGATGAGGTGAGAGATGAGAATTTGACTCCATATTCTCAGGAGGTTGATTTATTATATTATGATATTATATTAAATAAATTATATACTAAAGAAAGAGAAAGGAGACCTCAGAAGGCTGGAAAGGAATGAATAACAAAAACCTGTGACTGATCAGAGAGTCTGACACAGCTGGACTGTGATTGATCATTAAGTAAAAACAATTCACATGAAACCAATCAAAGAGGCACCTGTTGGTAAGTAACTTATGGTAAGTAACTTCTAGACTACATTCCAAGCGATCAGATAATTGTTGTTTATGTTTCTTTTCTGAGGCTTCTCAGCTTCTCAGGAGGAAAATCTTGGCTAAGGGATTGTTCAGAAAATATTCTAGTAGCAAAAGCCCAGGGCTGGAGCTGTCAGGCAGGCAGGGGCAATCCCAATGATCCCATCTCTGGGCTGGCACAGGTGAGGAGAGGAGGCAGAGCAGCTCATGTTCTTCTACTTCCAGCCCTTCCCATGGGCAAGGACACCTTCCACTGTCCCAGGGTGTTCCAAGCCCCATCCTGGCCTTGGACACTTCCAGGGATGGGGCAGCCACAGCTTCTTTGGGAATTCCATTCCAGGGTCTCCCCACTCTCCCAGGGAACAATTCCTCCCCAATATCCCACCTAGCCCTGCCCTCTGGCAGTGGGAGCCATTCCCTGTGTCCTACTCCAGGCATGGCCTTGGGGGCTGCATTTAAAGCACATTAAAATCCACAGGGCAGGAAATTCCTGGGTGTTCCAAAGAGGGGTTCCTGCTTGGTGTGGTTAAAATTAGAGGGTGGGGGAATGAGCATGAAGACTTTTCTAAAAGTCATGTCATATGTAGTTCTCCCGAGTTTGCAGGAAGCAATTAAGGCAATTAATTTATTGGTAAATTATCTGATGATGAAGTACAAAATAACTGCAATGAAACGCTGACATTCACATTAATACCAAATTAGTTACTGTATTATGACTGTTCTTACAATGAATGCCCAGTAATTTAATAGTAATGGGACATTTAAATAATTTAGCTGATCATTCTCTAGATCACTTCCATATATAAATGAGCATGACAGCTTCTCCTCTCAGCTTTGCTGCTGCTGGATTGCTGCCACCTCCACACCAGCAGCCTGGCCCCCTCTTTGCTGTCCCCCAGAGCTCCCCTTTTGTGGTGTTTTCTGGGGATTCTCGTGGCAGGGAGGAATGAATCTGACTCTATGCTCTTAGAAGGATATGATATTAAATTAATTTTATATAATAAAATACAATAAAATTTATTTTATTATTTTTATTTAATTATTCATATTTTATTATTTACATTTTGGTATTTTATTTTCATTTTATTATTCTATTTTAATTTTATTTTTATTTCATTATTTTGTTTTATTTTATTACTTTAAAATTTTCATATTATTTATTTTATTTATTTTAAAATTTTCTTTATTTTATTTATTACTTTATTTCTTATTTTATAAATAAAATTACATATCTTATTACATTAATATTTTATTATTAATATATAATATATATTAATAATTTTATAAATTATTATTTATTATTTTCTTTATTTTATTTAATATATTGCTATACTAAACTATACTAAAGAATGGAGAAAGGATATTTACAGAAGGCTTAACAAGATGATAATAAAAAACCTGTGACTCGCCAGAGTCTGACACAGCTGGCTGTGATTGGTCATTGAGTCAAAACAATTCACATGGAACCAATCAAACATTCACCTGTTAAATAAACAATCTCCAACCACATTCCAAAGCAGCAAAACACAGGAGAAGCAAATGAGATAATATTGTTTTCCTTTTTCTCTGAGGCTTCTCAGATTCCCAGGAGAAGAATCCTGGTGAAGGAATTTTCCAGAAAATGTGACAGAGGAGGGCAGAGCTTTTCTGCTTTATGGGATGGTTTGGGTTGAGGGGACGCTAAATCTCATCCAGTTCCACGCTGTGCCATGGGCAGGGACACCAACCTGGCCTGGGACACTTCCCCATCCCTTTGTCACCTCCTGCACCCCTGGAGCTGTTTGTTGAACCAGCTGGGGCTTCTGGATCCTCTCAGAGAGAAAGAAATGCAAGCAGCCACCAGTGCAAGCTACACCTAAAGGAGACATTCCCTTTTTTTATTTCTTGGTTTTATTTGGGTTTTTTTTGTGTTTTGGTGGGTTTTTTTAAGGGGGTGGGGGGAGTTTTTTTTTTTTGTTGTTTGTTTGTTTGTCTTTTGTTTTGGGTTTTTTTTTGGTTTTTTTGGGTTTTTTTTTGCGGGGGTTTGGGGGGATTTTTGGGGGAGGATTTTTGGCTTTTGTTTTTTTTGGTTTTTTGGGAGCCTTTTGGAGGCAGTTTTTTGGGGAGGTTTTGGGGTTTTTTTGGGGGAGTCTTTTGGTGGGTTTTGGGGTTTTCTTGGGTTTTTTTTTTGTTTCTTGGGGTTTTTGGGGGGGTTGGGGGAGCTTTTTGGTGGGTTTTGGGTTTGTTTTGGGTTTTTTTTTGGTTTTTGGGAGAGTTTCTGGGGGCGGTGGGGGTTTTTTTGGGGGGGTGGGGGAGTCTTTTGGTGGGTTTTGGGGGTTTTCTTGGGTTTTCTGTTTCTTGGGTTTTTTGTTTCTTGGGAATTTTTGGGGGGGTTGGCGGAGATTTTTGGTGGGTTTTGGGTTTGTTTTGGGGTTTTTTTTGTTTTTTGGGGGTAGTTTTTTGGGGTGGGTTGAGGGGTTTTGTGGGGTTTTTTTAGGGATTTTTGGGGGTGTTTTTTGTTGTGTTTTTTGTTTGGGTTTTTTTGTTTGTTTTGGTTTGTGGTTTTTTTATTTTTTCATTTTTAGTTTGGTTGGTTGGTTTTTATTTGGTTTGGTTTGGTTAATTTTATTTTTTGTTGTTTTTTCCCCATGAACTGGTGCCTATCTGGCCAAACCTGGAGGTGTGTGGAAGCTCAGCACCCTCGCTGTGCCCCGGAGATGGATGCTGCCAGTCAGCTGCTCTTGCTCTGCTATTGAGATTGCAGTGAGGCTGCTGAAATATGAGTTAATGGGCTTGCTTACATCCTCCTGAAATGTGCTCCTTCCATCACCCCAGCCCTGCTGTCAGCCCTGGTGTGCAGAGGAGGGCTCTGCTGTCGGCAAGATTGAGGGCAGAATTACCCAAATTAGTTTCCCTGTGCATGAGAGCAGAGATGAGGGGGTTTTAAACACCAAGCCTGTCAGCTCTTTGGAGCTTTTCTGCCCAAGGATGAAGTTAGAAGTGCCCTATTTGATCAATCTGGGGTGTGCTGCTGAGTTTGGGCACCCACAAAGAAGAAGGGATGGGAGGCTGATGTTTGCAGCTGCATGCTGCCATGGATTGAAGCCAGGGGCTGGCAGCTCCTAGTGTGGGTTATCCCACATTATATCCCTCTTGTGGATGTTCCAGCAGCTGGATTTCTGCTGGGGGAAGGGCTGGTGTCCATCAGGAATGCCCTGAGGGGTGCCACAGGGGAGATGGAACAAGAATTCCCTCTGTTGATGCTTGGATTTCCTTGGTGGGGCTGGAGGTGCAGCCTCGAGGTTGGAAGGGTGAAACCATGGGGAGCCCTGAACCAGACTGTGAAATACAGCTAGGAAGGAGCAGAGAAATCCCAAACTGGAGTGGCTCCATCCTGTGTGCTGGGGTAGCCTAAAGGGAGACAATTCCCTTTATCAACCAGACCCATCCAGTTCACAGTGACACAACTGCTTGAATCCTTTTCTGTGCAGTCTGTTACACCCAGGGATCCTCCCAGGCCCTCCTGTGCCTGTCATGAAGGTGCTGCTGCCTCCATCAGCATCCTATGGGGTGTCCCAAAGCTTTAGAGTGTCCTTATAAATCCTTTGCCCTCAAAACTGCTGATTTTTAAGTAAACAAGGTGCATTAAACAACAAACATGTTGCTTTTTATGCAAACAAGCTAATCAGGCATTACTTTCTATGGCAAAATAGATTAAAACCAGATTTTGGTGGCCATCCACCCAAATTACCAGCTAGCTGCTTGGCTTTTTTCTGCTGATACCCACAGATATGAATTTGTCTGTGCTAAGGCCTCCAAAGGTGCAAGTGCTGTTCCTCCTGCAGCTGTGTAAATATCCAGCTTGTGGTGGATTGCACCAAGTGCCTCCTAATCCATCCCAATTAAAAAGCAGTCTTTAGAGCTGTAATGGTTTTATTGAGGACTGTAATGCTTTAGACCCACAGATATATAAAACAGTTAGTTTTATAAAGCATATAGGATATTAAAGTAATGAAAGACATTAAAGTGACATCAATTTTTAAGGAGAGTTACTTGCTGAAATAAATGAGTATGGCCTAAAAGTTGATGGCATGTTACAGGCCTGAGTAATGAACCCTTCTGCCCCCTAAAATCTCTTAGAATAAATAATGCTTGAGCAAGTCAGTGGTCATTAACTCTTTATCCTCTGAGAGCTACATGTTACATCTCATCTGATTTTCTTCCCCTTTTTTAACTTTAAAAAATCCATTCAGAGAGGAATTCTCTTCCCTGGAATACCTATAACATTAATTTGTCATGCCTTCACAGAGAAATAGAGTTGTGACTGGTATGGCCAGGTGAAAAATCCTTGAGGAAGTTACTTTTTCCCTTTTCCTTTCCCTTTCCCTTTCCCTTTTCCTTTTCCTTTCCCTTTCCTTTTCTTTCTTTTTCCTTTTCCTTCTTCATCTGTTGCATGTTCTGCGAGCCACGCTTTCCCCAGCGGGGTCTTGCCATACCAGGCCTGGAGAACGAAAAAAGCATTTAATAAAATAAAATTAAAAAAAAAAAAAAATCCCCAAACCTCTTAAAATCCAGGCTGGCTGGTGGAGAAGCCAAAATGAAAGCCTCAGATCTCTTGAGAACATGATTATCCCAAGAAGTGCAGCAATTGATTGAGCTGAGTCTCATTAACAGCAATACTTAGCTGGGCCATTTGTGTTGCTATAGTTATGGAAATGTTAAATTCCATGATCAACCCCCATTTCCAGAGAATATAGCTCTTGTCAGAGCTCCCTCTGCTCCAGACTTGGCAACAGACAAATCATCCCCTCCTCGTGCCTCTGCAAATCGATGCAGACAGCTTTGATTTCCATGAGGGAGCTCAGGAAGCCAAACAAACCCCCAGCATTAAGAACCTGTTTATTGCTTTCAGATGCCTGCTCACAGGCCTGTGACTTGTAAATGATTCCGCTGGAGCTGCTCTGCACACTTGCCCAGCTCCTGGTGTCAGGGAGGCAGCTCTAGGCTGTGTCAGAGTGATGGGGAATGAAGGATAAGGGGAGGCTTTGAAGGCAGCCCTGGGTGGGAATTACTCCTTCCTTACTCCTTCCTTACTCCTTCTTCCCTACAGGAACCTCACTCAACAAAGTCCTGCCTAAACCAGAGATTCAGATTGTGCCAAGCATTGATAAAATTCCTTCCTGACCATGGGCTGCTATTTAATCTCACATCTCTGCCCAGGTCATCTCCAAGCTCCCTCCCAGTGTGGCATCCTGCAAAATCTGCCTTTTCCATCTGCTTTGCCCCAAACCCTGCTCCCAGCTTGAGCCTCTTCAGGCATCCCTGAAGAATTTGCCTTCTCCAGTGTGTGTTACAGGAAGAGAAGCTGGGAGAAGAGGTACTGGAAGGGAATAGGGAAGGAAAACTCAACATGTCCCTCTCCTGACCCCAGATGGTCCTTCTTGGTGCCACCTTCTCAAGGTGGGCTCAAACATCCACTGCAGTTCTGCTTTAATGATCTGAATTAGCTGAGCTCCTCACCTTCAAAACCCTGATAAGAACATCCTCCAGCCTCCTGGGTGCCCCCATCTGGGCAGGGCGTGGATGGTGGTGGGCAGGAACCCCAGTGAAGTTAAACTTTTGGCTCTCAGTGAAGTTGAATTTTGCTGCCTCAGTCCCAGGCCAAACTATTCCAGGTTTTGGGAGAAGCACAGAGCTGGGCTGTGTTGCTGTTTCTGGTCCTTCCCATGAGAGGGATGAGGTGGGGATTGTGAATTTGGGCTCCCTGGCAAAAGCTGAGGGAAGCTGGGAGAGCCCAGTGATGTCTCTGGCCCTGGATGAGACTCCACGATGCCACAGAGATTTTATTTGCCCCTCAGTTTTGTCTCCTGGCTGTAACACCCTCCAGACCTTCTGTGGGAGGTGGAGAGGGTGGGAAAGCCTTGCCAAGAGCTTTCTGGGAGCTTGGTGGGGTGGAAAGGGCTGTTTGAGCATCTCCCTGCCAGCTCTGGGTCACTGGCAAAGGACTTGAGGCATTTGGCAGCAGAAGCCAAGAGACCCTGGATGTCTCTTTTTGTTCTCTTCCCAATTCTTTGCACAAATATTTCAGTGCACAACAGTAACTTTTTGTCTATTTAGCTGGTGGAGCTGTTCCATGAAATCAGCTCCTCAGACACAGCTAAAATTAAAGTCCATTTATCACCAGCAGCTGCACTGGGGATGGAAGTTACTGGCAGCAGTGACTGATCAGTGTTAAAATATTTGGCTTTTGGAGGAATGATGTCCACAGGCTTTGGAATGGGTTCTTTTAGGTATTTCTGTGGCTGCCACATCCCTGGAAATGCTCAAGGCCAGGCTGGATGGGGTTTGGAGCAACCTGGGATAGTGGAAGGTGTCCCTGCCCATGGAATGGGGTGGAACAAGGTGGGATTTAAGGTCCCTTCCAACCCAAACCGTTCCATGATTTTGGTCCAGTCACTACCAGGCAGAATTGGTGTGGTAAGCTGGCTTTGCCTCTCCAGAAATGTTTTCTGTGTAAGGATTTATATCAACCACCCTGGCGCACTAATTTATAATTTCAAAAAATGGGAATGGGTAATTGGGGCAGAAATTTGAGTAAATGGAAGGCAGAAATCACATTGTCACCAAATTTTGCATTATTTATATCCATTTTGGAACACTGGCAGAATATAAATGTCAGACTGGGAGATTCATGCTTTCAGGGAAGAAAAACCCAAGATTCATCACAGGGCTAATCTTCACTTGGAACACAGAGTTTTAGCTGCCCCACTTCCACAGGGGACACAGCAAAGCAAAGGGAAAGGTCCAGAAATGGCAGTGATTGGAAGCTTGGGAAAAGAGGTTTCTGTGTGAGGAGAGATGGGGATTACTGGAGTTAATTAATGCACAGGGCTATTTTGACAATCCTGCTCCCCTGTGCCATATCACAGGTGCTGCAGCAAGGCTCCATGACATTTAAAAGGGAAACAAAATTCCACCAGATAAAAGGAAATACTTTCTTAAGGGCTGTAATTAAAGCAAGGAGATGATTGCCATGGGATGCTGAGGACAGGATCATTTGAGCTGTGTTCCAAATGAAGGGCTGCCTGGGCACTTTGTGCTGTACAAAACAGGAACATTTTATAGTGACTGGGATAATATTTTCAAGTTAAACTCACACTAAATACTTGCTCTCATGTTTCAGGGTACAAATGGATTACTACTTGGAGCTGGGAATGATGGAGTATTTTTTTTCCTCTTTGCTGTAACACTGAACCATTAGCCTTTCCCTGAGGAGAGATATTGGTTTAGTGAGCAAGCATGAGGAAAAAAAAAAGGGTAATTTGCCAAATATCACAAATTCTGCATGTGTTGAGTGAGCCAAATGGCTCTAAATGGAAATTGGGAAGTACTCAGCAGGGCTGGGAGAAATGTGCACTGTCATTAGGTCAGCAGTGGGAGAAGCCTTGGAGAACACTGTGGGAATCAGCATCCTGGTTGTGGTGGGAGCTGCTGGGGGGAGCAGGACAACAAGGAAACCTCCCAGCCAGGAAAGGTTCCTGGCTGAAATTAGATTACAGGAATTATTCCAAATAATTCCTATAAGCAGTAGGAATTATGGGGCCATGGGATGGAGAAAGCTCTTTTGGGATCTCCTGGAGCAGTCCAGAGGTCTCACCTCACTGGGAGACAGCAGGGCTCTGCCCAGTGCCCAAGGACCTTGTAGCATTTATCAGGCTGGAAGGTGATCCATGGGTACTTGAGGCATGTGTGGAATCACAGAATCCCAGACTGCTTTGGGCTGGGAGGGACCTTAAAGCTCATCCCATCCCACCCCCTGCCATGGCAGGGACACCTCCCACTATCCCAGGCTGCTCCAAGCCCCATCCAGCCTGCTCTGGGACACTTCCAGGGAGCAGCAACAGCTTTTCTGAGCACCCTGTGCCAGTGAAAAAAATACACCTCAAACTCTCTCAGTTCTGCCCTCAGGATTTTATAGCCCTGAGGGATGGAGCTTGAGGCAGAAACTCATTTATTTTAAAGCCTGGAAGGAAAACTTCTAAAGAAATTATTTTTGAAATTATTTAAGAGAAGGGCTTAGAATGGATATTGAATGGCCAGGTGTTTTGCTTTCTCAAGGTGATGTATCCATGCCTGCTGAACACCTCAGCTCTGGAAGGAAAAGGACAAATGCATGGAATTGATGGCCCCTGTGTGTTTTATCCATGCATGTGGACAAAATTCTGCTCAACATGAACAGCAGCAGGTTCACCAAAGCACTCCGCCAGCTGTGCTGCCAAAATAAGGACTGGTTTGGCACATCCAGCTTGGGGGAGATGGGTTTTGGTGCTGTTGAGCTCTAAATCACCTCTCAAATGGTGAGGTGCCAACCCACCAGCACAGTGAGCAGGTCCCTGCACCAAGTGTGGCTGGACATAGCAGGGGATGTGTCCCAGACTGCAAGGCACGATGTATTCTGCTACCATCTGCATGGCAGTTGTCTTTTGTCAAGTGGGCACTTTTCCTTATCTCTTCCACACCCACTCCTCCCTCTGGGGAGACACCTGCTGATAACAGCTATTGAATGTCACTGCATGGCTGATAAGAACTACAGCATCCCACTGGGAGATGTGAGCCCATAGGGAGGAGCCAAGCATTGCTACCCAGATATAATCTGGAGATTCTGGAACACCAGCACGGCTTCTCCACTGGATTCCCAGAGGAACAGCAGCTGCCTCTCCTTCCCCTGGATCTTCAGAGGAACAATACATCCTTCTCTACAGGATCCCTGCTCCAACAGAACCACCCCTGACACTGCAGGAGGGCTGCAGCCACATTTCCAATGGGACTGCCACCAACACCCTGACCCACAGGGTGTCAGGCTGGGTTCTGACTCTGTCAGTGTTGTTCTAGTGTACTGCATTGTTTATTTTATCCTTTTATTTTCTTCCCTATTAAAGAACTGTTATTTCCTGCTCCCATATTTTTGCCTGAGAGCCCCTTAATTAAAAATTTACAGCAATTCAGAGGGGTTGGGGAGGGTTTACATTCTCCATTTCAGGGGAGCCTCCTGCCTTCCTTAGCAGACTCCTGTCTTTCCAAACCAAGACAAATGACAAAAGACGTGAAACAGAGAATTCACCTGGAACGCTGCTTCCTCCTCATTGTACACTGGGTCGTGTCTGGCCAGGGAAGTGACAAATTCAACAGTCCTCAGGGGCTTCCTGGCCATCTGCAGCAGCCTCAGCTCAGTCAGCACAGTGTGCACCACCTCCACAATGTGGCCCTGGGTATAGCCATCTGACATGTGGGCCAGGCAGTTGAGGTTCAGCAGCTTGGTGAGGGTCCCACCACCCTGCAGAATGTAGTGCTTCCATAGGGCTGAGCATCAGGATATGCAAAAGAGACAATGCAAAGACAGAAAATCAATGAAAGCAGGAGAAAGATATTTTATTATTATTTATTTTATTACTGGAACAAGAAAATAAGGACTATCAATCAGGAAAGGCAAAATTCAAAATTTTTTTTGTGTGCTCTCTTTTCTCTTCAGATTTGCAGCATAGGGCTTTTAGGCATGTGTGCTTTTAAACCCTTACTGAGAATTTTTGGTTTGTGCCAGTGCCTTTCACTACTGAATTTATGGTCTAGTTATTCAAAGGCAGGCAGGAAACAATTAATTTAAAGAGGAAATCCTTATTTCCAGAATAAATCCTTATTTCCAGTTCAAATATAATAACATTTTATTATTATTTATTTTGATACTGGAACAAAAAAATAAGGACTATTGATCAGGAAAGCCAAAATTCAATTTTTTTTTTTGGTGTGCTCTCTTTTCTCTTCAGATTTGCAGCATTTGTGCTTTTAAATGCTTACTGATAAATTTTAGCCACCAGTCAGTGTTTCTCAACAAGTCCTTGAGGGCACACAGAGTGGGCTGGGTATGTGTGTAAGAAGGGAAAGAACCACTTGTGTGTGTCCACAGAACCTGGCCAGTGCTCCCATTTGGATGTGCAGAGTTTAATACCTTTACCACCAGCCTGTTTTTATTTCTCTGACCCTCATCACAGCTTATTCCTGCTGAGCTGAGGGGCTCCATGTCCCAAAGGCTTCCAGCTATCAGGCACATGTTTAAAGGTGCAAATTTTCTGTGATTGGGGTTTTGCTGGTTACTTGAAAGGTGAACTTGGTTGTATCTTTTAGCTGTGAACTTCTGTGACCTGATTGATTTCTTTGGGGTTGTGAAGTGGCTGAGATTTTGTTCCCAAAGAATAGGAATAATACCAATTTTTTGCTTTGTTTTATGTTGAGTAAAGCTCTATTTCAGAGAAATTTAGGAGAACTTTGATGTGGTCTCCTCAGGCTTTGCTTTAAAGCATTACATAGAAATATTTGGAAAAGATTAGGAGGATTATGGATAAGAGGTTAAAAAGTTCCTTGAATGAGACATTTTGAGTTCTGCTGTGCCTGAATGCTCAGATGTAGCATGAAGATGTTGGGTGGAGGTTGGTGCTGCTGGAAAAGCTGCCTTGTTCTCCCCTGGACATCAATTCCATGGACTGGAGCCCATAACTATTGACAGCTCTGCTCTGCATTTCTCACTCCAGCAATTTGTGGTCTCCCACTTGCCTCGTGCTTGTGCTCAATAAATATTGGCTGAATCACTAATTCATAAAAGAGGAATTGATGCACACAGGCAGATATTGTGTGCTGCAGCTCCTGGTGCAGGTGTGTAACACAAGGCACTGCCTTGCTGGGTGATTAATGGCAAGAAATCAGTATGGGATTGTGAATCTTCCAGTTTAATGATTTCCATTGTATATTTACTGCTCCCACTGAGCACAGATTGGAATCCTCTGCTCTGTAACCAGAGGGAGGGCTGCAGCACACAGGTAGCTGTGCACTGTGTGTTACAAGTATTTGTTATGTCATTATTTTTCTGTCAAAACAAGTTTCTTTCCTTCTCAAAGGGGGTGTCAGGCACTGAAAACTGACAGCACTGGGAGCTGAAGATCCTATTTCCATAGAACTTCAGGGAAGCTTGGGGCTGAAGAACAAGCCAGGCACTGTCTGAAAAAGGGCAACATCAAAGAATTAAAGCCACACATTTATTCTGCTTTAAAATGCCACAAGTTAGCTTTTTTGGGCATTCTGAAGTGTGCAGTTGAAATCCCTTGAGCTGGCCATTTTTTTGGACTCCAGGTTAGTGGTGACAGTCCCAGAATGTGGCAGTTCAACCCCCAGAAGTGAGCACAGCTCAATTCAGCTGCTGTCACCTCCTTTCTCTGGGTTTTGCTCATGTCTCCTTATCTTTCAGCAATTCCTCGGAGCTGTCACCTAACATGAAACACTTGTTCCCTTGCTTGGTGACCATTTCCCATCCACAGCAGGAAAATGATGCAACCTGGGAGAGGTTTGCAATGTGCTAGGCAGCCAAACTCTGTCCCGGGCTCACCCAGATGTGCAACACCTGGGTGCCTGAGCTGCCCCTGAGGGATGCAGGATGGAACTGGACTGCACAATGTGTTTGTCAGAGTTTTGTAACAAGGTGGCACTGGACAGAGCAGAGAGTGCCTGTGTGCCAAGGTCCCTGACCCAAAGGGGTTTTCTTTTATTGCTGTTTATTGCAGATTTCAGGGTGCTTAAAACCTCAGAACATTGGAGGTTTGTTTTATTAGAAAAAAAACCTGTTTTCCTTGAAAGCTTTGAGTCTCAGTACATGGAATATTCAATGATTTTGACAGAATTTGGGAGGGCTTGTTTATCACTGTAAACATTTGATAGACCAAACATGCAAAATCATGGATGCCTGTACAATTATCTCGTGATCTGTAAGTACAAAAAGTGGAATTTGTGAGAGAGAAAATTTAGTCCTCCTGACGTGCTTTGGTTTTGGAGAGGCTGAGAAGCTGTGTTGTTTGGAGTATGGAGACTGGAAATTCAGAACTGCAAACTGGAACCAGAAATTCAGAAGCAATGTGTTAAAAAAAATTAAAATATAAAATGTGTGCTGAGAACTCATGGAAAAATGTGAATTGGTGGTGAAGAGTATTTTAAATTATTCTCCCAGCTTCCACTTTTATTATTTGGCCTTTGGAGGAACCTGTATTGATTTAACCTACATTTCCAGCACTTGAGACACACCAGGGGCATGACTTGAGCTGAAGGGCAGTTCTGAGGATGACCAGGCAACAAGCAGGGATTTGAAGCACTGGGGTTAACCCCGAGGATGACTGAAATACTTGCCAAATCTTGTCAGGTAGTCAGGCTTTGAGATGAGAATGATTTTCTGGTAGACTTTGCAGAAAGGTCCCACATTGGCATCAAAGGGTCTCCTGGTGGTTCCCACGAGCAGAACCCTGTCCTTGGGTTTCAGAGTCCTCAGGAACTGGGGCAGCAGCCTGGCCAGGCGCTTGAAGTTCACCTGCAGCACGTGGGAACAGGAGAAGGAAAGAGTTGTTAAGGATGATGACAGCTCAGAGCTAATGAGCTGGAGCTGGACCTGCTGCCTGCAACAGGATTTTGGGGTTTTTTCAGTGCTCTGGTTGTATTTGGTGTGAGCTGGTGAGATATCAACACAAGTAGGAAGATTCTGCCTCCTCAAATTCAGATAAACACTTGATTTCTGCTTCTGTTTTTGTTTTGGTTTGTGCCAGTGCCTTTCACTACTGAATTTATGGTCTGGTTATTCAAAGGCAGGCAGGAAACAATTAATTTAAAGAAGGAAATCCTTATTTCCAGCTCAAGGAGAAATATTGCAGGGACCTGCACACCTGATGAACCTCGACAGGTAGAAAATTGTAACCTGGTTTGGAATCCTCCCAGCTCTTGGAGGTTATGATTTTCTGACTTCTAAGTGTGAAAAATGCACTCCCCTTTTTTTTGCTGTGCTTTTAAACTTTGCTGAGGCTCTGAGAACAAAGGTTCTGGGAGCTCAGGGTTCATTTCTTTGCAATAATTTACTGCTTGACTTTGTAACACATTTTTAACTGCTGCTTACAGAGCAAATGAGTATTGAGCACAACCTTTTATTGGAGAACCTTTTATATCAAATATTATTTATATTTGATAATGTTCAAGTGAATATTGGCTGGAGAAGCCTCACCAGATTGTTGTGGTGTCATTAGTATTAATCCATAAGCTTTCCCACAAGTTTTGGGGTAGAGTAGCACTTTTTTTCTCCTAAATAAGCTTGTCTTAACACAATACATTTGGTGGGCCATTCCTTTTCTTCTCATGGTCATGCTGTGCATTTCTGTCACCCTGGGCTGAGCACAGTGACTGATGCTTGCTTTGGCCTCTGAAGGCTGAGCTTAGCTCATCTTTTAGGATGGGCCTGCTCTAGTGGAAGATGTCCCTGCCCTGCAGGAGGTGGAACCAGGTGAGCTTTAAGGCCCCTTTCAACCCAAACCATTCTCCAAAATTCCAGCACTCTGCCTGTCCTCTCAGGTCCATGCTCTCTCCTCTAAGTGTTGGGTGTGCTGTGAACAATTTGGGATGTGTGGGATCCCAAGCCTGGAGCCAACAGACTCCCACCAAGGGGGAAGGTCTTGGGATGGGTACCAGGGCCAGAGACCTGGACTCTGAAGTGGGCAGGACAAGAAAGTTTTCTACACAGATGGCAAAGCAAGCAAGGATCATGAGTAATCCAGGCCATTTTGGGCCCCTAATCTTAATTTTAGTCCCCATCTGCATTTTCTGTCAGGGTTTGAGCCCAAGAGAAAGCTTCCCTCCCACTGTGGGGACCACTAAGGGTCCCTCTGATGCCTTGAGAGGCTGCCCTAGAACAGAGGCTGGAGAGAGTTACAGAATAAAGCAGGGATTTATTAAAAGGATCTCCTCAATTGACACACCTTGGGCAGCACAAGAGCCCAGAGAGGGCTACACCCAAGATGAACCAAAATGGTCACAAAATGGGATGACTGGTCATGGGCTCTCTAACTTTTAAAAGTTCTGCTCCATTTGCATATTGGAGTTAATTGTCCCACTACAGCTTTAGGTTATCAAATCTCATCCTTCTTGTTTTTCTCTCTCTAGCCCACATTGTTTGTGCTCTTGGGCTGATATTTGGATCATTTGTCCTTGGTGCCCAGCTGGAGCAGGAATTGTTTTGTCTCCCTGCTCTGTGCACAGAGCTCAGCATCCCCTAATACGCAGCTCAGACCCACACACTAGAGCAGCACAGAATGTGAAAAATATAAAAGCTCAAACCTGAGGCATCACCCCTAAGGATCCCTGCACAGCCACCACCTCACCCAGCCCTGGCAGAAGGAACAGCCCCAGCCAAGTTTGGGTTGCCTTGTGCTGCCTTTCCAAAATACATTCTTGTGACCACCCCACAGACACCCTAAGAAAAAAAGGTTCAATTTTTCACATAAAGCTCTAATAGCAAAATATTCTGCAGGCAACAGGAACTGGGGTGGTGTGGTTGCTGCGAATATGGGGCAGAATTTTAATTTTCTTTCCAATGGGGAAGCCCCACAGGAGAGGAAGGAATGGAAGCAGTGGCATTAGGACTCCTGAGAACCCAAAGAAAATAATCTGTAATTGTAACTATTTAACACAGGCTCATTGTTTTTGCAGTGGAAATCTATCCTTGTTACTTTATTGTTCACTTTGGCTCCATCCAATTTCTCAAATTAATAGAGCTGAACAATTTAAGCTCATCTCAACTTTTAGCTTTTTGCCTCATATTTTGAAATTCTCCATTATTCCCTTTTACTTTCCAGGGCACTGATGAGCAGTGACTGGACTATTTTTAAATAAAGCGAGGATAGGTGGAAGAGAGAAATGTGACCTCTTGGGGGCTCTTAAGAAGTCACAAGACTTTCTTACAAGCTAAAAAAAAAAAAAAAAAAGTTAGTGAGACAAGCTATTATCAAGCAAGCTTTGGCAGGTCTGGCCATAGTGGTATGTGCTTTGTGTGGGCTGTAGTGCAACAGGAGAAATTATCTGCACTGAAATAAAGAAGAATTCACCTCATCTTCTCCCTTCGTTGCCCCTTTGGAATATATTCTCTCTGTGTCTCCAATCCACACCACTGAAGGCTGCAATTCCTTGCCCACCTAGGAGAAAAGGCAAAGAGTTGATTAAAGCAGCTGCAATTTCATACCTGGGAGCCTGTCACTGGGCTTTTGTATCCAGATTGCAGCAGCTCAATTAGCCTGGCTCATTTTTTATCCCTGGGAATGTTGAGCAATCACAGATAGCAGTGCTTGGCAAATCCAACTCTTTCTAGTTAGGAATGGAGCATTAAGAGCCCACCCCAGACTGGATCATTTTGTCTGTTATGCTTATCTTTAATTTCTCAGCACACATTCAGTTGTGCTCCTGCAAGAGGAAGCCTGGATTTGGTGTTCAGTGGAAAGTCATGGTCCAAGGGCAGCTTTAGGATCCCACCCTGCTTTTCTGGATGGTGAAACAGGCAAGGCACGGCTGCTGCATGAGAGGGAGGGCACTCTTCATTAAGCAAAACAGTTTGTCAATCTTCTGGTTGAAACATTTAATTTCCAGTGAGCCCAAGAATTAAATTTGAAGGAGTGGGGGGGGAGGGGGGGGCATTGCCCAAAACTGGTTTTTCCTGCTCCAAAGTGGGAGGCTCGATACCCCTGGTTCACAGCAGGATGGCAGCAACGCTACAGGCTTTTTCCACATCCTGCACTCTTCCCCATTGCTATAGAAACGCCAGAGGCTGAGCCATTCCAGAGGTTTAGACACTCTGCTGCCAAATTTTAATCACTTTCCAGTGGCTCTCAGAGTTTGCTCAGCAACAAAAAGTGACGGCTCGAGGAGTCAGCGGTAACGAGAGAGAGAGAGACAGGCACAGCTTCTTTCTATCCTGCCTTTTGCTTTTTTTATTTTTTTTCCTTTAATTCCCCCTAGTTGAAGCTGCTGCTTCCAGGAAGGCAGCTGACAAAACCCAGGGGCTGTGTACATCACAGGCTGCTGGCTGATTGGCAGCCAGGCAGGAGGAATTGAGTTGTGAACAGCACTGCAGCTCATTTTGGTGGCTGTGCTTCAAAGAGTGAGTGTGGGAGTGCAGGAGGGGTGGGCTGGGGATGGGAGAGAGCACGGGGAACAAGGGCTGGTCACTTTGTTTGCTGTGCTGCTGGTGGGGTGAAGTGGGAGCAGTGCCACCTTCAGTGTGTGACACTTTGATGGTGGCAGCTGGTCAGTTCTAGAATATGTCAGGTGATACCTCCAAGTCCAGTTGGACTGTAGAATCCTGGAATGGTTGGGGCTGGAAAAGATCTTAAAGCTCATCCCATTCCACCCCTGTGCCACTGTCCCAGGGTGCTCCCAGCCCCATCCAGCCTGGCCTTGGACACTTCCAGGGGCAGCCACAGTGGCTCCGGGCACCCTGTACCCGGGCCTGCCCACCCTCACAGGAACAATTCCTTCCCAATATCCCATCTAAACCCACTCTCTGTCAGTTTAAACCCATTCCCCCTTGTCCTGTCCCTGCAGGCCCTTGTAAATAGCCTCTCTCCCTTTTTCTTGTAGCCTTTTAAGGCACTGGAAGTGATGCCTCAGGTTTGAGCTTTTATATTTTTCACATTCTGTGCTGCTCTAGTGTGTGGGTCTGAGCTTCATATTAGGGGATGCTGAGCTCTGTGCACAGAGCAGGGAGACAAAACAATTCCTGCTCTAGCTGGGCACCAAGGACAAATGATCCAAATATCAGCCCAAGAGCACAAACACCGTGGGCTGGAGAGAAAAAAACAAGCAGGATGGGATTTGATAACCTAAAGCTGTAATTAGACAATTAACTCCAAGATATAAATGGAGCAGAACTTTTAAAAGTTAGAGATCCCATGACCAGTCATCCATTTTTGTGACCATTTTGGTTCATCTTGGGTGCAGCCCTCTCTGGGCTCTTGTGCTGCCCAAGGTGTGTCCATTGAGGAGATCCTTTTAATAAATCCCTGCTTTATTCTTTATCTGACCTCTGTTCTTGGTCAGCCTTCACAGGGGCACTAAGGTGACCCCCAAGCCTTCTCTTTTCTAGGCTGGACAATCCCAATTGTCTCAGCCTTTCCTTGTCGGAGAGGTGCTCCATGCCTCTGGTCAGATTGGTGGCCTCCTCTGGGCTTACTCAACAGGTCCATGTCCTTCCTGAGCTTTTTCCTTTGGTGGATGGCAGAAGCTCAAACATTTAATGCTAATAGTGAAGATGGAAAAAAATAAAACCAACTTATTTGAAAAGATATCACATTCATGGGGAGCTGCTGCAGTGGGAAACAAGGGCGGGGAAAGGTTACAGAGGCTACAAATGCTGTTGGCAAATGTTGGACACTGCTGGTGTCTCTCTTTGTCCTTCTGGTGGGGTCACCACAGGCTGGGAGGTGCAGGTATTCCTTGTTTGGCTTGGAGATGGTTTCTGTGCTGAGCATCCTCCCTGAAATGCAGCCCCCTGAGGTCTGAAACCAGATTATACCTTCCTTTTAACTCTTACAGGATAATGCTCAGTGTGGTCACATCTTTCATCTTCTTTGCCCCCTTTGTTTCTCCACTAAGTGGAAATAGAATGAATAACCTCAGTTTTGGCCCCTAAAGAGAGAATTCCCTGTGTTTTCTGTTTTGAGGCAAAGAGCTAAATGGAGAAAATGGCCTGCATGTGTTTGTTGCCCAGAGCAGCTGTGGCTGCCCCAGGATCCCTGGAAGTGTCCCAGGCCAGGCTGGACATTGGGACTTGGAGCACCCTGGGATAGTGGGAGGTATCCCTGCCATGGCAGAGTGGCACTGGATGAGCTTTAAATCCCTTCCAACCAAACCATTCCATGATTTGTCAGGTGTTAATAGACACTCATATAACCCAATTCAACACAGTGTGTTTGAGCCTGGCTGTTTCTTCTTGGGAATCCAGATGAGACCCCCAGAATCCACTGGCATCTAATTTAAATTGTTGGCAGATCTGTAGCTGCCTGTATATCCCCCTGTGAAATGCTCCATTTGAATTATCCACGGACAGTTTGAATCCATGGATAATTAAATGCACTGTACATAATTAATTTGTAATTGAAATTTTATTAGCTTCGCTGCAATTCCACAATTTGTTGGAGCTGCCAGCAGATGGCCCCTTAACCCTTCTAATACCACACTGAGTGAGATTTGCTCTTTGGGAAAATCATTATGGGGAAAAAAAAAATAAAAATCCCTCTCATCCTGCTGTCAAGAGTCACCAAAGATCAAACAGCACTTTTGAAAGCCTTGGGTTCAGCTTTTCAAACCTGGGAGCCAGAGTTTAACAGTTAAATTGTTACACTTGAAAATGCAGGAATGTGATTCTTGCCCAGGACATATTGCACAAGGCTCCTCCAAACTTGAAGGATTTGATGGAATTTTTTTTCTGAAGGCCCAAGATTTTCTGGAAGCTCAAGTTATTGCTGAAAAACTTAGTGCTCTGTAGTTTATACCCCCAGAAATGCTGCACTGAAAGCTGTGATCAGACCTGATCAGCCGGAGCATCACCAGGTAAATATTCCTGTGCTACAGAGATGATGCCACTGCATTCTGGTTTGTGAGGCAGAAAATGACTTGAAAAGGATAAATTTAATTTTTAACCTTAGGGTAACACAAGTTCAAGCTGCTTTCTCACAGAAATAATTGCATATTTGAGCACTGTTTGATACTTAACACTTCAAGGATCTAAGAATTCCAGCAGGCTGAGCTGCACCAAGAGCAGAATTGTTTTGGATGCTGGAAGAAACACTCATTGTACTGTTCCCAAATTTTAGCTGTGGTGGGAGAGTCTTGTGGCATGGAAATGCTAAACACACACAGAATTCTGTCAGTGTACCAGGACAAGCTCCTCAACCTGCCAGAACAATGGTCTGGCTGACAATACAGCAGTGCTTATGAACAAATGAACACAAATCAGTGGGAAAAAATTAAATTAATGGCAGACTTCAAAATTCTGTTGCCTCTAAATGCTGGAGTTGTATCATTTAATCTAAATAAACTGCATCACATCCCTTTTTTGGGTGTAACACTTGTACAGTCAGCTCTGAGTGGCTAAAGAGCAGACCCAAAGAGGCTGATAAGAATCCCCCAGCACTGATGGTGCTGAAATATTTCTGGACAATATTAATCTCTGTGGCCCCGCACAGCTCACACCGAGCTGACACATACACACAGAGCTCCCCTGCTGGCATTTCCTCCTGGCCACCTCTCCCCAACCTTTCAGCCTGGCCAGAGCTGCTCTGCGGAGGTTTCCCCAGGTGTGGCTCGGGGCACAATGAGCTCTGTGTGTGCTCTGTGCCCGCAGAGGGGATGGCTCCCTCTGCTAGTGATCAACCCCCTGCTTGGCATTTCATTGCCTGCAGCTAAAGCTCTGAACTACCTGCGCTGTTGTGTCACTGGGTTGGGCATTCTCCCCTCTGCCCGTGCTCCTTTCTGAGTCTGATTTTGCTTCCATGCCTCCTTCCCTGCCCTTCCTTGCATCTTTCCAGGATTTTATGGGGACATAGGAGAGCCAATTGGCACAAGCTGGCAGCTCAGGCTGGGAAATGGGGCTTAATTGGAATATTCCAGGGTGGAATATTTCAGTTAATATTGAAATATTAAATAAATAATAGTTCATTAAATTGTTACATAGAAATTATAAGTTTTTACATAAATATTACATAGAAATAAAGAAGTTTTAATATTGAAATATTAAATAAATAATAGTTCATTAAATTGTTACATAGAAATTATAAGTTTTTACATAAATATTACATAGAAATAAAGAAGTTTTAATATTGAAATATTAAATTAATAATATTTAATTAAATTGTTACATAATATTATATTATTATTGTATTATATTATAATGTATAATGTATAATTATTATTGTATATAATATTACATCATACATATAATATAATATAATATAATATAATATAATATAATATAATATAATATAATATAATATAATATAATTCTATAATACGATAATATATAATTATATTAAGATATATAATATTATAATATAATATTATTATATTAAGATATATAATGTGATTGTATTTTATTTTATTTTATTTTATTTTATTATTACACATTAGAAATAAATAAGATTTAATATTGAAATATTAAATTAGTAATATTTCATTAAATTGTTACATAATATTACATTATTATTGTATTTTATTATAATGTATAATATATAATTATTATTATAGATATTATATAACATATATAATATTATACATATTATTATAATATTCCACATTAGAAATAAATAATATTTACTATTTAAATATTAAGTAAATAATATTTCACTAAATTGTTGGGTAATATTACATTATTATAATATTATATTGTAATGCATAATATATATTTATTATAATATAAAATATTATATATTATACATATTATTATATTCCACATTAGAAATAAATAATATTTAACATTGAAATATTAAATAAATAATATTTCATTACATTGAAATCATTACATATTACATTGAAATAAATAATATTTCAGTATTATTTTATATATGATATTTCAATATTCATTTTATAATAAAATACATAAATATATTTTATTGTAATAAATAACATTACAATGTGGAATATTCTGCTTCATGCTTCAAGAGTGAGTTTTCTTTTGGGGGGGGTAATTTCTGGGAAGTGCTTCTCTGCTCGACACAGATCCTCCCCTTTTTGCTGTGAAGCAGAGCTGCCCTGGCAGGATTTGCTCAAGCTTTGTGTTTGCAGTCTCTTTCAATAGTTTCCCTATTCAATATCCACCTCCCTTCCATCTCTGAACAGGCAGATTGAAACGCTGGTGTTTCTGCTCTGCTATGAGAAGTCATTTCCTCTGGATGACATTAAAATGCCTGCCTGGAGTCACACTCGAGCCTCTCTTGGATCAGGGCTGCTGTGTCTCCTGTGAGTCCCCTCCCTGAGAAAGGGAGGGGGGGAAAAAGAATTTTGCTTTTGCATCTGAAACAAATTAAATTTTCATTTTTTCCCCAATCCTATTCACTTGTTTAGGGCGTCTCCCACCAAACAAGTACCAGCAGCCAACACTTCAGTCATGGAGGGAAAGTTTCCTCATGGTCATTTTATGCTCTCCAGAGTTTCCTTTCATTACAGAAACTCTTTTGTTTGCACATAGGACAGGTAATCAAAAGTGTGAGGTAACTTCACCTATCCCACAGAGCACCATAAATCCTTATTTACTAAATCCTGGTTGTGTGGATGAGAATTTAATAGGCAAAGAGCTGTCATGTTTCCTGTCCTTCACTCACAGCTTGCAGTGCCAGGTCTGCATTTTGCTTGACTAACTCTCCATAAAGGCACTTCTGGGAAGCTGGAGTACAAAGCTGCCATGACAACAGTTGCTGTTTCCAAAGAAAAGCTGCCCAGAAGTGCCTGATTATGGAGATTTGGGGCATTTTCAGTGATCTCTGCACACAGGGCCCTCAGATGGGGGGTACTGTGATGGGTCAGGTAAGACTGAGAGCTGAGAATATTAAATATAAATTATCAGCTGCAAGCTACCAACAACTTCCATGGTTTGTCTGCCACATGTGCCACTGTCCAGTGTAGTCTTACATTAACCAAATAAACAGATTTTTGTACCATGGTGGAAAATGAACTTTTTGGGGAGGGCAGTTACCAGTGCTCAGCTTTCTCTTGTCAAGGAATTTGTTTTGAACGTGTCTTGTTTCCTTCAGCTTGGGTAGCAGTAAATTCCTGCAGGATATAGGAGATTCCTTGTCCTTTAGCTCCTCATAAAACTTTCTCCTTAATACACAAACAATTTTCCTTGTCGCTACCTGTGCCCATTTCTTCTTGTCCCATCTCTGTGCACTCTGGGCAAAGTCTGACTCTGTTCTCTGTGTTATCCCATGAAAATCCTGAAAACAGCAGCTAAACTCCCTCTCACTCCAACTTTATTTTAGCCCCAAACAGCTGGATTTGGCAGTCCAGTTGTGGTCTCATAAATGCCCAATAACAGGGAATAATTAATTATTTTAAGGTGTTTGCTATATTCCTGCTGGTACAGGCAGGTATTTGGCTGAGTTAGTGCTGCTGGACTGGAGCAGAGAGAGGGGGGAACGAGGCACATTTGGCATTGTCAGGAATAAAAAGGTGGAAATTCTGTGGGGGCAGGATTGTTTCCAGCCTGGCTCTGAGAACCTACAGGCTCTGAGCTGAAATGCTCAGCCATGGGGACAGCAGGTGAAAGGAGAGCTGAGACCACCACAGGAACTGGGAATGCAAATAGAGCACAGTGGATTTGGATGCTGCTAGGACAGGCCAGACTGGTTTGGGTGGGAAGGGACCTTAAATCCCATCCAGTGCCACCCCTGCCATGGCAGGGACACCTTCCACTGTCCCAGGCTGCTCCAAGCCCCATCCAACCTGGCCTTGGGCACTTCCAAGGATGCAGGGGCAGCCACAGCTGCTCTGGGCACCCTGACAGGGAAGGATTGAACACCCAGGAAAGAGAAACCCTGTGCTGTTCAAGCAGCAGGGTTTGCAGCAGTGCTGCAGTTGGAATAAGTCACCTTTTGGTAAGCAAGGGTGCCAGGGATGCTGTATTTCCTTTGCTGTGCCTGCTCAACATTCCTGTGAGAATTTATAAAATTAGAGGGTTTTGGGAAAGCTGTAAGAGGTGTGCTTATTGTGATTGCATAAAACTACTGTCAATATGCTTTTACTTTATGTGATTAGTCAAACAACTTTTAAAGTAAGTCGCAACATTAAGTTCTTAGTCTGCTGCCTGAAATGTAAACTGATGGCATCTTCCCATTGTCATAACCATGTAATAAAACTGATGCTAAAAAACAAAACAACTCAAGACACGCTCCTAGCAATCCCATCCTGTTTGTGATTTGTACATAACCCACAACCAACAACACATTCCCACTCTGTCTCCATGGCTGCTGCAGGTAAATTTATCCTGGGCTGTGACAAATATGATCCATCACCTGGGAAAGCCTCAAACTGGGGAAACACAACAGCCCTGGAGAGCTCTGATTCCATGGGCTTGTGAGCGACTCTATCCCAGGAACTCATGGGGGCTCACCAAAGTGTCACTGTCCTTTGCAAGAATTTAAGTAGAGGGAAATAAGCTTGGACTGCTCCCCATGGTTTTGAGGAAGGAGTTGGAGAAGTGTTTCCAGTTATTTTTAATTAATGTGGGAAAATGCAAGGGTTTGAATGTACCTGCAGCACACACGAATACGTGACGTGTGTGTATATTCTTATTAAAGTGTATAAATACACATCTTATGCATGCTCCTCTTATTGTTCATAGTATTTATATGCAAGTATCCAAAAAATCCCTTGCTATCTTCAGCTGGAACCTTGTCCAGGAGTACAAAGGCTTCCCTCATTTCCCCTGTGCCCAAAGCCCTTGTGCTCTGGCCTGCAGCCAGAGCTGAGCTCTGCCATGGGTGAGGGCACAGACATGGAGTGCAGAAAGGTGAAATGTGCAGAGAGGAGGGGCTGCTAGCTCAGGATCATGGCTCTGAATCGTGCCAGGGAGTGCCAGGCCCAGTGCCAGTGCCACGGCACCACAGGTGTGTGATCACAGCACTGCCACTCCTCCCTTGGCACCACCTCCTCAGGGGTGGCTTTGCTCACCTGTCACAAAACCTGCTCCAACACTGGATTCCATGAAATACAGCTGATAAATCCCCAGCAAGGCCAATTTTAGTAGACCACTGGCACTGGAAAAATATTCCCTTTGGCTTTTTCCTAATTTTTTTTTTTTTGTCTGGAAATGTTTACCAGCTCCCATGCAGAGCAGAAATACTGAGCATTTAAAATCTGGAAGAAATCTTGCCAGGATAGTGTATTTTTTAATTTTTTTTTTTTGGAGGAAGGTTTGGGCTGTGTTCTTCACAGTTCATATGCCTGCTTTCATTTCCAGACTTCTCATACATTTCTGTTCCTATAATCCTGAACCAGGATTCCTTCTTTTGAAGACCTTGCTGATAGGTAAACAGAGAGCAATATAGGGGAGAGAGCTCTTGTCCAGCAACAGCCCCAGAGAGGAAATTTCTGACCACCCCCAGCCTAGCATTTGATTAAATGCTGCGTGGCAAGCATTCCTGGCTGATGTGCACATAAACAGAGAACAGAATTTTCTTTATCTGTGCTGCTTTTCATATTCAAGGTAACACAAAGCTCCCATAAATCTTAATGTGAAAAATATGGCTGCTCCCAGTGATTTCTCCTGGGGCATTAAATCCTCTGCAGAGCTGCACACACTGGCTGTCAACAAGTGGTTTCACAGAATCACAGAACCATTTTGGTTGGAAAAGACCTCAAAAATCAAGTCCAACCTTTGACTTATCACCACCTTTCAATTAGTCTAGAGCACTGAGTGCCACGTCCAGTTGTTCCTTGGACCCACCACTCCCTGGGCAGCCCTTTCCACCAAGAAATTCCTCCTGAACACTTGAAGGCAGGGAAGGAACTCCAAATTGGGCTAAGCAGCTTTGCCCAAGCTGTGTATGTTGCTTGTTATGGAGGAACTACCATTCCCTGTTTGTCCCACAAAAGAACTGGGCCACCTTTGTAGAGAATTGCCCACCTTGAGAATCATGTGAAGCAACATGATGAGGCCTTCCTTGCCTGAATAATTCACAGTGTTGGAAGGAGTGAGGCTGAAGAGGTTGGCTCCTGCTTCTGTGCAGATGGCATGGACCAACATTTTCTTTCCAACACCAGCAGGTCCTGCCAGCAGCAGGGATTTCACCAGAGGAGCATTCTCATGGACAGTTTGGGAACCTGTAAAAAGTCATAAGGCATTATTATTGCTTTCATTTAAATCTGCCATAAAGGTAATGGAATGATTCCTCCTTTTTTATTCACCATAAATAATTGATAACATGAATTAATTGTTTCCTTCCTATGGCATGAGTGCTCTTGAGTTCAATTCTGTATAACCTGAGCTGAGAGCCCAGCAGATTTAACATTTCTTTTTGGAACAAGACTCACCCACCCTTGTTTGTACCTCCTGGTGGGAAAACTTCACCTGTGAGCTAAAAGAATGATTTTGGGAGTAGAGGAAATGTGAATGCCAGGGTTGCTGTGCCTGCTCAGCATTCCCACTCTGTCTCCATGGCTGCTCCAGGTAAATTCACTCTGGCTGTGACAAATATGATCCATCACCTGGGAAAGCCTCACCTTGGGAAAACACAAGCACAGACAGGCTTAGGTGGTTGATGGGGATGGAACTTGTCTTCCCTGCAGCTGCCACCACATGAACTGAGGACAGGGGAACCTCCAGAGGTGCAAGTGGCAGGAAATGTCAAATGTTTTGTCCATGCCCCCTTTGCCTCGATGCCTAAAGATGTGCTGTGTCAACAGTGGTGCTGTTTAAATGTGTTTGAAAATCTCTGGGAGCATCCACAGCATCTGGAGGTCTCTCAGCCTGGTGTCCACCAGATTGTGGGAGTGAAACTGGCCCCAAAACTGATGGGCTGCAGAGGGAGCCTTTGCCTCAGCCTGGAGAAGCCCTCTGGCTTAATGGGGATGGCTGCTATTTAAAACAAATCCAATCAGGGTGGTTATCTGTGTCCTAATGGTTTAACATCCCAAATAGATGGCAGGGAACTGAGCACAGAGACAAATGCCCTTATTCCAGCACGGTGCAGGGTGTAGGAAGTTGTCAGCCACCCAGGCTTTATTAATTTTTGGTCATTCCACAGCAATCCATTACTATTGCACAAAGATTTATTAGGAGGGGAGCAGCAGACTCCTCTGTGTTAAAAATGAAGTATAGCTTCTACTATTCTTTCTCCTTTCAGCTGCTTGTAATTTTCTTAATGCGATTTAAGCTGCGGCTTTCCTTGCCATCAGGTGGCTATTTTGAGAAAAACTTTCACTTCTGTGATACACAATTATCTCATGATGAACTAGTTTGGAGACCAATTAAGTGAAATGTCATCCATAACAGATCACCCCATAGGTGAAACCATTCCTGAACCTTTTTTTTTGGCTCATGTAATGGCTTTTGTTACTCAAAGGCATTTTTCAAACTGCTCTTGCAAGTACCTTTTGTTTGTTTAACTAGTCCAGGGTCTCCTCTCCCTAGAATTTTTACCAATGTATAAATGGCAGAAAATTTATGGGTTCTCCTGATTAAGGGGTGTCTCAGGGCTTGATTTCCCTAGATCAGATGGTGTCAAAACACAGCTTTGGAGGAGTCTGGGGATAAGTGAAACACATTGTGCAGACAGAGATAACTGCTTAGCAATCTCAGCTGACTGCAGTCAGACCTTCAGCCTTACGCCAAACCAGCTGAGGGCGTTGCTCCAGGTGGGAAGAGCCCCATCCAGGCTGAGGAGAGAATAACCTGAGCACTTTGGGAGGAAGGGAAAACAGAAATTCTGTGCTTGCTTTGTGTTCCAGGGTGGGAGGCAGGCAGATGTTGGTGATTTTGCCCTCTCAGGGGGTTGAGCAGACACTGACACAGCCTGGAGGAGTTAAAATCTCCCTGAGATCCACTGAGATTCCATTCAGGAATGGAAAAGGAGGCAAGTGAAGTATTGAAGCTGGAAAATCCAATCAGGAGTGGAAAGGGGCTCAAACGAGGTTTTGATAAAGGCCCCCCGAGACAGGCACTTCTTGCAATCACTGGAGTTTGGCACAAGGCCATTCCCAAGTGAAAAATGGGATAGATTTTACATTAAAAGCAAACAACCTGACCCAGCAAAGCCTTGCTAGATATTGGCTAAGCCTGGCATTAAAACTGCGAGGGCATTTACAACTGTTTTCTGTGATGTACAAAATGTATCCAGGCTAATTCCTCCAACGATTGCACTGTGCAGCACCAGTAACATTAGCCAGCTTGTAAAAGGTAAATTGCAACCTTAGCCCTTGCCTTAACTTGATTAATTTTGATCACCGGAGCTTGTTTGAGCTATTATCTTTCCCAAGTGGTTTCCCTTGATGTGCTGCCATTCACAAACTGTTGCCATGCAGGCAGAGATGGGCTGGGGAGGGCATGCACTCTTCAAGGGATCCAGCCCTCACTCTGAAGGCTTCATTGAAAAACAATTAGACTGCAAAATGCTTCAGATTGCCACTAATCAACCTTGTCAAAGGCAGTAAAATGCAGTTCCTGGCAGGGAGCAAAGGCTCAGAGTGCTCTGCCCTCTGGTGTGCTCTTACCCAAGGGCAATATTCCATAGAGTGCCACGAGCTGCCTGACTTCTGGGATGGAGGGCATGGGCTGGGCCCCTGTCTCACGAAGCAGGGTCCCCAGACAGTCGTAGTAGCCTGTGAGGAGGAAGCAGGAGCTCAGCAAATGTGCCAGTGTCGTTGCAGAAAGCATCACTCAGGGAATGGGGAGCTGCCACAGCACAGGGCTGGGGCACACACTCAGCAGTGCCAGGCTCAGGGACTCAGGCTGGGCAACCTTCTGGTGGAATGCGGCCCTGAGAAAGGTGAAGTGCAGAGGGAAATTGGAGCTGAGCAGGCTGTGGAAGTTGTTCAGCAGAGAGCAGACGGTTTGCAGTAACCTTTGAAAGGAACTTTGTGGAGAAGAATCATTAGCAGCGCCATAAATCACGCTGCTGGCAAAGCATTCCTGGATTTGGGATTTTGCAGGGCTAGAATCCCAGTGAACCATGAGCTCTCAGAAGGATTTCAAAAAGGGGGAAAAGCTATTTTAACAAGCTTTTCCCTGGCTGGGTCCCATCTCAGCTCCTCGCTGTGTCACCTCATTTGGTGGGGCCCTCTGCTTTGCAGTTCACCTCTTCTTTTTTCCCCTCTTTTGTTCAAAAAAACCTCCACAAAACAACCCAAGGAAACTAAAAATCCCTGACACGAGCTGAAAGGATCTTGCCTTGGCTCTGGTTGCAGAGCTATAATCACATTGCTTGCCCTGTCAAAGCCCATATCCAAGCAATGTTGGAGAACAAAGATACAGGAGGATGGGCCACAAGCAGGAAAAGCAGTTGTGATGCAGTCAGTGATTATTTTTAGCATAAATTACATGTGATTATGGTGATTATTATTGAAAAATAATAATATATTATGTTTTACTGGAGATAAAAAGGCAGAGGGCAAGAGGCCTCTGGAGCAGAGGCAAATTAGCAGTGGGTAAGAGCAAAAGTGGAGGTATAATTTGGGGGGAAAAAGGCAGACAAGGCCTGGTGCAACTGCCCCCTCCCCTCTGAAGAATAAAATTAATTTCAGGTTTTATCTTTTATTTAAGGAGAAATCAAAAGAACGGGATAGGAATTAATCTTCACAGATTTAATTAGAAGGCATCAAAGGGTTTAATTGCAACTGCACATAAATCACAGTGGATATTCTCTGACTAATTTAGATAAGGTCACCAAGAAAATTAGTTCAGTGATGTCAGTTTGTCATAGAGGGGGGACATTTCAGTGCCTTTACTGGCTGGGTAGCACAGTTCCACTCTTTGTCCTTTCCCCAGGAACTGGAAGTGACCTTCCTTAGACTCCAGCCGTGGAAGGCTGAGCAGATGAAGGCTTCTTTCTCTGTGTCCTTGGAACCTTCAAAAGACTTTTTCTGGATTTCAAAAAATGGTTGGAGGTGTGCTGTTTTAAAAGCATTTGTGGTGGGGGAATGTTTGTTGGACAAAAGTGACCTTGATAGGTTGGGAGAACAAAGGAAGAATGGAAATCTTCCTTTACTTGGTGGTCTTTAATTAGCATGAAGTGGATGGGACACTCAATTGACAGAATTCACAGCTCTTCAGAGGGGTGGGCAGAGGCTCTGCAGGCTGAACTGGTGCTTCTGAGAGTTTATATAAACATGGCATTTGGGGTGATAGGAGAGAATTTGTCTTTTCTGCCTTGGCCTTGTACTCTCAGCCTGTAGCACTTCTGCTTCTGGATAGCAGCAAATTCAAACCATGGCCTTTGACATAGCTGAATCTTGGGGTTTTTTTTGCTGTTAAGATGCTGTGATTTCACTGTGTGTCACCAAATGTTTGTGGGCATGGTGTTAGACACCTCTAAAGTCTGCAAAAGTGGGGTTTGGGGTTTTTTACCCCTTTTTTTTTTTTTTCTCTGTAGAGCATAGATAACCAGGTCTGGCTGCAGTTGCAGCTAACAGAAACCAGACAAGAGGAGTGTGAAATGCAGAACTAGGCAGAGACACTTCTTACTCACATGAAGGGCCAGATATGCCTCAAAGCACTGCTCAAAGTTCATGGGCAGTCAGGGAGGTGCAGGGAAAGGGCTGAGCCTTTACAAAAGACAACAAAAGCTGGAGGTACAATTTTTGCTGCTCTCTGGGAAATATTCTGCATTATGGATTATGACCCCTGCTCTGTTAGACTGGCACTGTCTTGCCACTGCCTGGCAAGGGCTCCTTAAAGGGTGTTGTGGTTCCAGCTCAGAGTGGCTGTGACATCCACAACCCTTCAAGGCTGCTGCTGTTGCTGCCTGGAGTCAAACACCAGCTCTGCAAACAGGTCCTGCCTGAATTCAGCAGCAGAAGTGAAAGCTCCTGAGCAGCCTTGATTTGCATACCTGGCCTTAGATATTCAAAGTGCAGTGACCTGAACTCAGTCCTGACTGAAAATAGGGGTCAGTGAAGGTGGAATGGCTGGAGGTCTGATCAAACACTACATTTTCTCTGAAAGGGGTACTTTACCCATGTAGTCAGAGAGATTCACATTCTTGACTTGGATGAGCAATCTTTCTTCTGCAAGCTGCTGGTACAGGGAATCAATGCTCCTGCAGGCAAGAGACATCACTCAGAAATGGTCAGGAAAGGCTCAGTGCTCTCAGACCTGAGCCAGCCTGGGTGTTGTTTGTTTGCCCAGCTTTATAAATGCCCTCTGTGGCTCAGAGGAGCATGATTAGTGCCATCAGTGTGAAATCAATAAGCACAGCTTCTGTCTCGTGCTGAGCAATGTCTTTCCCTCCCTCCCAGGCTGGGTCCCCCTCTCCTGCTGACTCCATTTACCCATTTCAGGTGATGCCAGATCAGTTATGACTTGTGTAATGGACTCATTCATTAATATCAATTACTGGGAAATTATTTTTAAATTACACAATAATGGCAATCCTAACACTACCATACCTGTTCACCCAGCTCTCCAATTAGTACTAATTCATTAATTCTTCTTGGAATTTACTGTGTTGGCAACAGACAGCCTCATCTCTCTGGGAGCACATTGGGAATGCTTTGCTCAGATCCACCACCTGCAGGGTTGTGGTCAGAGGGGGATTGGGGCAGAAATGTCCAGTGGAAGTGTTGCCCCATCCCTGGTGGTGTCCAAGGCCAGGATGGACAGGGCTTGGAGCAGTCTGGGACAGTGGGAGGTGTCCCTGCTCATGGCAGGGGTGGCACTGGACGGGCTTTGGGGTCTCCTCCAACCCAAACCAGTTTGGGATTGATCAAATGGGCAAGAGTTCCCCAGTAGAAGCTTCTCCCTATCTCCATTAGTGGCTGGAAGTAGATCCCAATAATGAAGGAGTTAAAACACTTAAAATTGTGTGTGATTTTCTCTTGATGTGGATCCTCTCTATGCTTTCTTTTGGAATTCTAAGTATTAATTTCAAGGACATTTCTGGCCCTTGGTTTTATGGAGTAATACTGCTTCCAGGATGATGAAAACTGAATAAACCTGTCAGAAATTCTCAAAGTATTGACAGCATAAACAATATTGATTTTAGTCTTTTTAGATCTCTCAGTGTTTTTCCACACTTTTCACATTCTTTCCCCTCAATTATTTTGTCTTTCTCACCTATCTTAATTGGGATGTCCTGGTCTGGCTACAATAAATATATTTAATAGTGCCTCTCAGCTGGCTAATAAACCTCCAGGTATAATTTGAGGTCTGCAGCCTTTTTTTCCATTTCAGCTGAGGAGTTTTATGTTTATGTAGTCTTAGTGGCACAATTAATGTAGGAGCAGCAATAAGCAAATCCAAAATTTAATGCACCTTCAACAAGTTTGATTTTGCTGCTCTGACTCTTGCTTTCATCCTCAGTGGTTTTATGTTGGGAATGCATCATAAACCAGGCAGAAGTTGGAATGGGACTAACCTGGCAGCTCTGGTGGGAACAGGACTTCTACTTTTCCTGGTTTATTATTTTTACTGTGCCAGGTAAATGATGCATGTCCCCTCTAGGGGAGGGGGATGTGACCAGTCTGGGCTGGCTGGAGCCCCCTGTGCCCCCTTCACTGGACCAAAAGGGACATTTTGAATCTGTTATTCAGCCCCTCTCTGGGTTATTTCTGAAATGCTCAGCAGGGAAGAGCAAAGCAGGGAGCCAAAATGCCAGATAAAATGCCAGCTACTAAAAAGCTCATGTTTTCAGCTGGCTGTGTGGTAAGTTTATATCTAAAGAAGCAGGTATGTGCAAGAGCAGTTTTAAAAGCAGGGAATATACCAGATTTTGGCACTGTTCTGTAGGAGAGGTCCTGCTCTGTTATAGTCCATGAGACATGGATTTTAAATATCTGCTTGGAGGTGTTTTTTAATTTTTAAAATATATTTTAAAGCAGGTAAAGAGATCATTGGCTGGTTGTGTGGGGCCAGCACCCAAATAATGGAGTCCAGGTCTGGCTGTTCTTGCACAAATGGGTTTTGGGGGTGAATTTCACTGATTGTGTTGGGCACTGTGCTGTTCTCCAGCCCTGCTCCTGGATCAGCTGCTGCCTGTGGTGATGTGTACAGGTGAAAAATGGCTGGATTTTCAGGGAACACATCACTCATTGAAAATGGCAGGGCAGAAGGAGAACTCCTCTCAGATCCTCCAAATAAAATAAGAGTGCTTCAAAGAGCAAGGGTCCACAAGAGGAGGCCAGGTCTGGCCTGATTGATCCATGGGACTGATTTATGGCATGGACACCACAGCTCAGCCATGAGGGGATTTGGGGACTGTCTGCAGCCTCACTTATTGGGATGGAAAATCTGAGAGCCACCAAAGCAGCCAGGTGCTTCTGCACCTGCAGAGAGGGGGAAGAGGCACCCAGGGCCCGTCTCCTCCTGAAATGCTGCATGTGCTGAGCTCTGCCAGCTGCAGTTCACCTGCCTGCAGGGCATGGACTGCTCCTGCTGGTGTGTGACAGCACAATGGGGATTTTAATCTGTGTTTGTGGTGAAGGTGAGGAAAACCAAGGCTGATACTGGAGATGTAATGCAGAGAGGTTCTCCTCACCTGCCAGGAGTCAGATCTTTCTCCAGCTCAGATACCTTTTTCTTCACAGCTGCCTTGCTTACCTGAGGACCACACAAGCAAGCAGGAGTTAGTGAATTTAGAACAGATAAATATTTTTGGATGTACTGAAGCCAAGTGAGGGCCAGAACAGCCAATGTTTCAGTGTATGAATGTAGCCCAAAGGGAAAAACCATGTCCTTAACCAGCAGTGCCACTGCTACATAGCAAAGCATCCCAGGGTCATTTTGCTCCGAGGGAAGAAGCTTCTCTCCTTCCTTTTGCTTGGATATTAAACTTTTTTTTTTTTTAATTGGCACAGCTGTCCAGGACAGAGGCGGAAGCCCCAGCCCTGAAGGAATTTAAAAGCTGTGTGGATGTGGCACTTGGGGACATGGTTTAGTGGTGGCCTTGGCAGGGCAGGTTAAGGGCTGGACTTGATGATCTCTCAGAGACCTTTTCCAGTTGTGTGATTCTTATTCCATGATTTTTCTGGAACCCACTTCTGTGGCTGAGGGGAGACATGGCCCTTGCTCAAGAAGGAAGCAGGAAGGAAAAGGGTGTGGGGTCCAAGTAGCTGCTCCAGAGACTGTTTACACCTTTTTAAAAAACAGATATATATTAAGTAAATATAAATTTACTTAATATATATTTAAGTAAATACATATTTAAGTAAATATATATTTACTTAAAATAGATTACTTATAAATATTAAGTATATATATACTTAATATATATACTTAAATATATATATTAAGTATATCTATCTATCTATCTATATCTATCTATCTATATATACTTAAGTATATATATTAAGCATGTATATATATAAAGTATATATCTATATCTATCTATCTATCTATATATATATATAAACTTAAGTATATATATTAAGTATATATATACTGAGGGGAAAAGCTCCTGAGACTCTGGCTACCCTCCTAACCACTGGACATCCTTCTCCTCCCTAATGCCTCAGGGAAGAAGCTGGAAGAGGTCAGAAAAACACAACCTGCTCTTTTCATCTTTTCACCACAGTTTCACCACAGAAAGATTTTGACTCGTGTGCCTCATTTCTTTACACCCTAAAAAAAAAAAAACTCCTTGCAAACATAAAAAAAGGAAGATGTGACTCAGGCTTGTCAAGCCCCTCCATTAATTACAGCTCAGGAGCCATAAATATGGTTAGGGATAATTAGTAGTGTGGAGAGGGCATCATTAATCCATGTTAGTGCCCACCACTGGTGTCTGAGCTCCTTAAAGCACCTCAGCATTGCTCCAGTGGAGCTGTTTACACAGAAACCTTGGGGCACCAGGGGATTTCTCCAACAGCTTAAATTTAAGCACGTGCTTAAATGCTTAGTTGAACAAGACAGCTTATTCTTTCCAAAAGTTTATGTTCACTTTCCTGGGAATACAGTAATTTACTTTGCCTTTTTTATAAGAGTGAATACTTCTGCAGAGCTCTGGAGGCTGTGTTGTTGAGTTTGAAAAAAATCCTATCCAATTATCTGGAAAATGCTGGGCTTTTTCATAGAATGGATCAGCAGCCTTCAGGAATACATCAATTTCAGGTTTTTCAAGATAGACACAATGTGAGGAACCTGTGGTTCAATCACCTGTTCCTGTTTGTGATGCCACAAAGATAATGCAGATGAAAATGCAGCTTAAGCCCAGCACCACATGGATCAGCTACTGAGAAAAGGAGATGGTTTGGGTTAGGATAAAGCAAACAACTCTGTATTTGGAGAACTAAACCTTGGGTTTCTTTACATAAATAAGTTTGGCAGCAAATATTCGTCCAAATGTGCCAGGGGGATATTGTTTTGAAGAAAAGGAATGGGAAGAAGAAAGCACACGCCATGCTGTTTTAACAACTGTGGAAATATTGAGGCTGTCACTGGTTTATTTTTGCTGTTCCTCCTGTTTTGTCTTTTTAACTTCTCTTCCAACAAGCCAGAAATTACATATATTTGTGTCTGACTGGGAAGAAAAGCTCGTTTCAACCTATGTAAAGACACGAAGCATATGTTGAATTTATTGGCCAACTGGTATTGTCCTCAAGGCAGCTTCACCAATAAAGTAACTCCAGAGCAAAACAAAAATGAACTGTGTGGAGGAAAAATGTGTTTTCCTAATTAACAACAGCACTTGTGGGGAATTTGGCACAGGCTGAGATGTGATAAGAGCAAATATGAATTGTAGACAATGGCTTGTCTCCAAAATGTCTTGCTGGGAACTGCTTTTATTTAGGAAATGATAATGTTTAATGGATGTGAACACGCTGCTCATTTAGAATGGAAATCTCTGGCTGCTCTGCCTCAAGTGCCAGCTGAGCTCCTGTGCACCATGCCCTGACTGGGTGATTGCCTGCTTTGCTGACCCCACAGAGTGAGCTGCACCAGGTGCCAGCTGCCAGGGACACTGGGCTCTGTCCTGTGCCCAGGGGGTGCCTTCTCCCACCCAGCAAAACGTTTTGGGCAGCTCAGGGGCTGGAGCAGACAAGAGCCTGATTTCAGACCCAATTCCAGAGCCCTGGCTGCTGCTGGGGTGGCAGCAGGAGGGAGAGGCTGTCCAAATGTGTCCCTGAGGGGAATGGATGAAACTGGAGGATCTGTGACACCCTTTGGCTGTGATCTCATAGTCCTGGCTGCAGTTATGGCCACCACAGGAATCATGGCATGGCTGGTTTGGAAAATCACCCAGTTCCACCCTTGCCATGGGCAGGGACACCTTCCATCATCCCAGGGTGCTCCAAGCCTCATCCAGCCTGGCCTTGGGCACTGCCAGGGATCCAGGGCAGCCACAGCTGTTCTGGGTAACCTCTGCAGGGCCTGCCCACCCTCACAGGGAGGAATTCCTTCCCAATATCCCATCTAAACCCATTCTCAGTTGGAAGCCATTCCTCCTTGTCTGTGGTGTTTGTGAGGTTCCCAGGAGGAGGTGAGAGATGAGAATCTGGCTCCATGTTCTCAGAAGGCTGAGTTATTATTTTATGATATTATATTAAAGAATGCTATACTAAAACTGTACTAAAGAAAGAGAAAGCTTAACAAGAATGAAATAATAAAAACTGGTGTCTGACTCCTCAGAGCCTCAACACAGCTGACAGTGATTGGTCATTAATTAATAGCAATTCACATGGAACCAATCAAACATTCACCTGTTGGTAAACAATATCCAAGCCACATTCCAAAGCAGCAAACACAGGAGCAGCAATCAGATAATTACTGGGGTTTCATTGATTCCTCTCTGAGGCTTCTCAGCTTCCCAGGAGAAAATGCTGGGCAAAGAGGATTTTTCAGAAAATATCAGAGTAAAACTTGTCCCTTGTTGTAACAAGTCCCTCTCTGTCGTTCTTGTAGGTTCCCTTGGGGAACAGGGACCGGAGGGAAGTGCTCCTGTGGCTTAAGGGAAACAGCAGCAGCTGATGCAGTTTTTTAGGGGATTCCTTGGATCATGTGAGATGTTTAAGATGGGAGGTTGAGCAAGTGAAGCTTTGCACTGGGCCTGGGTTGAGAAGTCCGTTCTGGCAGGGCTGAGATAAAACAAGCAGCTTCTGACACTGCAAAATGCTCAGACAAAGATGCTCCCACTGATTCATTAACTTGCTGAATGAGGGACTCTGCTCTGCCTTCCCTGCTGGATTTAGGATCCAAAGAGGTGACAGCTCCTACAGCTGGCTGAGGGCTCTGGGTGCAGCAGTTACAGGAAATCCAGCAGGGCTTGGGAATCAGAGCCTTCAAACCGAGCCTTTCTTCAGTTCTCACCCAGCTTCTCTCCTGGCCTCCATCTATATCTATATCTATATCTATATCTATATCTATATCTATATCTATATCTATATCTATATCTATATCTATATCTATATCCCTATAAATATATAATATCCATATAATATGTATTCATATATAAATTTATATTTACACACATATATACATTTATATTATAATGGTATATAGTTATATATTGATTTAATTTTATAATAATTATAATATATTGATATATAAAAAGATAATATTTATCTTTTATAATTATTTATATTTATATATATATATATATATATATATATATATATATATATATATATATATATATAGTTATATTTACAGATATATTTATACCTCTTGTCAGTATTTCTGTCACAGCCACTTGTGGTTTTCTTGCTTCTACCCAGTTTCACCAAAAAGGAACCTCCAAAGCTGTGTTGAGGCCTAGCCCAGAAGCAAGTTATCCACACTTAGCTTCTCATGTCCCCTTTTCCTGGGTTTTCTGTGTCTTTTTTTCTTTTTTTCCCCTGAATTCTGGCCATGCCTTTGTGTCTGTGTGGGTGTGTTCATTTCCAATGCATTGCTTTACCTGCAGTGGGGATCAGCAATAAATCCTTGGGGGAGCAGAGCAGGAAAAGCAGCACAATGGGCTTGGGAGAAAGAGCTCTGATAAGCTCTTAAATGTAACTTCCAGATCAGTGCCTGCCATGTTCCTCCCTCACAGGACATCTCCCTGCCAGCCCTTCCTCAGCCTGGCCTGAAACTGAAAATGCAGTTTACAGCAGAGCTGACCCAATTCCTCTGTTCCTCTTGTGTCCCCATCCCCTTCCCAATGACAGTCACGGGACCAGGGGCTGTCTGGAAGAATCAGAGGAAAGCAAAGTGTGTCTCAAACAGAGCACTCTGCTCCATCCCTGGGGGTGGGAAGCTTCCAGCTTGGAAACAGGCACAGGTCTCACAGACATACTTTATGAAAAATCTTTTCTGACAGGATTTTTTCTCCTGAGAAGCCTCATAGGAAAAGAAAAACAACAATTATCTGCTGCTGTGGAATGCAACAGGTGCATCTTTGATTGGTCCATGTGAGTTGTTTCTACTTGATGACCAGTCACAGTCCAGCTGTGTTGGGACTCTGGTCAGTCACAAGATTTTATCATCATTCCATTCCTTTCTTTGCTAGCCTTCTGATGAAATCCTTTCTAATATTCTTTTAGTATAGTTTTAATGTAATATATATCATAAAATAATAAATCATCCTTCTGAAACATGGAGTCAAGGTTCTCATCACTTCCCTCATCCTGGGACCCCTGTGAACACCACCACACACAGGATCTGTGACTCCAGTAACAGCACTGTGCTTTATTGACTATTAGCTGCAATCTAATTAATTTTGCTATTTCCACATCAGTCTGCTGCTCTGGAGACCCACTTGTCATGAGAAGAACAATTTTTTTCACCCAGGTTTGTTCTTCCACACAGCTGCCAAATGGAGGATTTGTAGTTTTACAAAGTTTATAGAGAGAATAGCTCTTGCAGGTGAGTAATCTTAATTTCAGCACTGAGAATGGTGGGGATGGAGGAGGATGGGGTATTTTGGTAAAGGAAGACACTGCAAAGAAACTCCTCTTATCTTCAGGAGCTCTAAGAGCAGCTCTTGGTAGGGCTAAGAGTCAGCTTTTAGCAGTAAGTGGTGTTTGAAGGTTTGGGAATCAGTGATAAAGAGCTCATGGAAATAAAGGAGTGGTTCTGGATAGGCCTGAAGATGTTATATCTTGTTTTTCTTAAATCTAAGACCTGAGATGTCTGGAACACTGAAATTTCCCTTCAGATTGCAGTTCCAAAATGTCCTTGCTGTATTCCCCACAAAAGGGATTTTAAAACTCAGATTGGTTCTTGTGGGTCAGGCAGACTTTTTTGGTTTTAATATGGATTTGACATAAATTTTCTGAGTTGAGAACTACTCATCTTAAGGCTTGGGAAGGCACAGAAGCTCTGGTAGGGATTATTCCCTGACAAAGAGAGCAGAAGAAATCCCTCCCTAAAACAGAGGGAATGGCCAAATATGGCATCAGGAATTTGGGATAATGGTCTCTAGACACAAAATTCCACCTGTAAAAGCTCTCCTGAAGAAATTCCCCTTTCATTGCCCCTTGCCCACTGCCAGAGTGCAGGAGAAGGTCTGATTCCTCTAAAGAATGTTGAATTCTCCTGAGAATGCAGAATATCCCCTTTGTTTTTTTGGCAGGGGGATGTTTCACACTGATCTCAGCCACACTCCTGGCTACAATGAAAACCTGAACCTGTTATTTTGTGCTGCATAGCTGAGGGGAGACATACGGAACTTCAAATGTTGCTTGAAAAACTTGAGATTTTTTTTTTGTTGAATAATAAATTAATGAGCTATTTCCAAAACTTTCCAGCTCATATTATTCTTATTATCTAGAGCAGGTTATCCTGAAGCAGATCTGCAGTCTGTGTGCACAGGTATGCACTGGTTTGGTTTATGGCTGAGATATTTATGCAAACACTAATTGGAAAAAGCCTTTGCCAAAGCTGAATGGACATTTTAAATGGTTTTGCACAGGCAAGATGTGTTTTGACTTAAACTGCACCTTTCCTTTGGTTCCTCATCCCTCAAATAGAACTGTTTTGGCTTGGGTGGGGTTATTTTAGATGAAATCTTTAAGGAATTTCTATTATCTAATTAGTGCTTCTTTCCCTGCCTCGTTCTCTCAGGCTACTGGCACAACTTGGGAAGATAAAAGTTAAATAATCTCCCTCCACCCTAAGCTATTCCAACAGTACACTGAAGGGAAAAAAACAAACCCAACCCAGCCCTAAGATAAAGCTCTGTAATTCCAGTGGGACATTTTGCAGCAGGGCACTGACCAGCTGATCTAAATGTGGCTGCCCATGAAAACTTGGGGGAGATTGTTGCAATATTTTGTCTGTCTGCCTTAAGCCCCCCCCTATTTTTGAAGCAGATTTAGGAATCCAGTTGGGATCAGCTTTCAGAGCTGCCCCAGTCTTTTCTTATTAGATAGTCCCTCGAGTTTTGTCAGGTGAAAGAGCATTTTTAAAGATAATTTGAGTAGAAGTAGAGCAACAGCAAGTATTTGCATGCTAAAAGGTATTACAGAAATGAAATACAGCATGAGATTAGGGCTGGCTATTTGCCCTGAGGGTTTTAAGTGGATCTGCTGATTGAGTGGTGGGCTGTAAGCTTTGAGTGATTTTGCACTGACATGATCTCTCATTTAAATGCTTTGGTAAGGAATTTTAAGGAACCACAAGCTGTGGAATTCTTCATATGATAATGCTGTAAAACTAGATGTGAACATGACATGTGCTGTGTTTTGGGGAGGGTTTAACCTATTTTTTATGCCTAAATAAACTTGGCTTAATTGCAAATTCCCAAACCCTTCAAGAGGATGTAGTAACATAATGAGTACCTGGCTGTGTGTGATCTATGTGGTGTTACAGACAAATGAAATGTTACATCAAAACATTCAGAGGGAATTTTTTGGGTGTATGGTTCTGAAACATAATAACCAGTCTTATTCAGGAGGAAAACAGCCAGCAGCTGGAAAACTCACTGGCCTCCAGATCCCTGTTTTCCTTGGAAAACTATAAATCTGAACTGGTCAGGCTAAAGAGAGGGATTGCTTCCATTTTGCTGTTTGACTGTATCCAAGGATTTCAGGAAGGTGAAAATCTGAAATACCTTGTAGTGATTTATCTCTGGAACAGCTCAACTTGCCCTAAGAAATATTTATACAAGTTAAAGAGAAAAAGCTAATGGAGAAGGCCCTGGAAATAGCCACAGGTGAAGAGATTTTCAGATGTTCCTGACGTGAGATTCAGTAAATGTTAGGGGGGGCATTTTGATGATTGTCCCTGAGGTTTGCACTGATGGAATTGAGGCTGCCCCTCAATTCCCCACCTTGCTGCTCTTACCTTCTCTTTGACAGCTTTGACCTGACCTGGACCTGTCTCTCCATCCACAGCCTCTTTGACTCTCAGCAGCTTCTCCTGCATCACTTCATCGACCTGCCCAAGACAAACACAGAGGGACCTTCCTCAGCTTTCTGTTCAGCTGAACAAGCACAGAACAGGCAGCAGGGACTCTGCAGGGAGGGAAGGGCTGTGCCAGGGCCAGTTCTTGCAGCTGGAGAAAAATCTCCCCAGGTAATGCACGTGAGCAGTGTCCTCTTGCTATTATAAGCTCACCTGCACTCTGATCTCCTCCTCCACTTCTCCCCGTTCCCCTGCTCTGATCAGCTCTGGGTCATGATCCTGGAGAAAATCTGCTTTGTTATCTCTGTTCTCCCAAAAGACTGTTAGCCAAAAGAAAGAAAAAAAAGGGGGAGAAATTACAGAAGGCATTGGTTTCTCCAACTGTTTCTGGAGGCAAAAGAAAGGGTGGTTGTAGGCAGCTTTTATTAAATGATGAGCTGCAGGAAAGCAGCAGGCTCTAGGGACCCTCACCAAGTTCAGAGACCTGTTGTCACCATGAGATTTTCTGAAAAGTCCCTTTGTCAGGATTTTTCTCCTGAGAATCTGGGAAGCTTCAGCTTCTCCATGTTTTGCTCTTCTGGAATGTGGCCTGGAGATTGTTTATCCAAATATATGAATTGCTTTTAATTAATGACCAATCCCAGTCCAGCTGTGTCAGACTCTCTGAGTCGTCAGGGGTTTTTATTATTCATTCTTGTCCACCCTTCTGATGTCTCCTTTCTCTTTCTTTAGTATAGCATTTCTTATGATATGATATGATATAAATAATATCATATATCATATCATAATATATCAGCCTTCTAAGAACCTGGAGTCAAATTCTCATCTCTCACCTCGTCCTGGGGACCCTCACAACCCCACAACACCCTGTTGTGTTAGGATCTGCAAATCTTGAGGTTAAGGGATTTCTGCTTTTGCCTTGGCTTGCAGAATGGGATCAGAATTCAGGAGGATTTTGGAACAGTGAGGCTGTGAAGCTGAGAGCCTGGAGAGTGCTCAATCTCCATGAACCCTGTCCCGTGCCTGATTTTATTTTATTTTATTTTATTTTATTTTATTTTATTTTATTTTATTTTATTTTATTTTATTTTATTTTATGTTACTTTATTTTATTTTATTTTTTAAAAGTTATTTATTTCATTTAATTTCACAGCACAAGGCTTCAATCTTTTCCATGAAGAAGGCACAGAGGTGGCTCCTGCCCTGAAGGATGTGCTCTCCACCAGTGTCACTTGGCTTGGGGACCAAAGGAAGGGGGTTAATTCAACACACAAATGTCCCTTTTTTTTTTGATTTTCCCTCTTTTTTTTAATTCAACCCACATATTTCTCCCCATGGCTCAGCTAGAGCTGCTGCAACCTGTGGAGCTGCCCTTTGTAGTCATTCCCAGGAGGCTGAAATATGGGAATAGGGGCACTGGAATGGGAATGAAACCAGCACTGAGCACCTGGAGGTGGGAGAGAGGAGGGGACAGTGAGGGTGACAGAGCAATAACCTGCAGCTGACCACAAGGGATGCAAGGCCACACAGAAACTTCACTTTTTAAGGAGATTTTAAGCTCAATTCGGAAGTTAAAAGGCAGTTAAGCCCAAAAGAGACAAGACCCACCTGATCCAGCCCCTCTGTTTTAAAGTGCTGTGCAAAGGAGAAGTAACAAGGAGACCTAACACCCACTCACAGTGAATTTGTGGAACTGGGGACGAAAAAAAAGCTGTTTATGATAAAGTACCTAATGATCCTGAGGTGCAGCTCGTTATTTTTGTTGAGGCAAACTGCAATTTGCTCTTTAGAAAGAAAACTAAATGAAGTCTGACGAGCTCAGTGCATATCTGAGTTCTCTAAGTGCTGGTTTTAATGCAAACACCTTTTTTCCTACACTCCTTGAGATAATTTGAAGGAAGACAATTCATATCTTGCCTTTCAAGCCCTGATTGTATCTTCCTAAATGACAGCTAATCTGCAGCTGTGTGCTAATTCAATTTCCTGATGATTTGAAATGACAGTTTTCCACTTTCAGATGTTGGCTCCTGTATGAATCAGTTTTGTACAGATATTATATTTGTACAGACATTCTATTTGTACAGATATTCTATTTGTACAGATATTATATTTGATATTCTCCCCTGCAGCCCTGGCCTGCTGAAGGCACTGTGCAAATTCAGAAGGGTTTTAACATCCAAGTTTTAATTAATCCAAGACCGGCTGCTCTTTCCATCCCCCCCAAAAATTTTTCAGGGCCCAGTTCAGGCAGAGGATTTGGAGTTTTACAAAGTTCATAGAGGGATTAATTCTTGCAGGTGAGTAATCTTAATTTCAGCACTGAGAATGGTGGGGATGGAGGAGGACGGGAGATTTTGTTAATGGAAGAAACTCCAAAGTACAGACATTTAATTTCTTTAAATTACTTGTGGGTCATCAGAGGGCATGACAGATGGCATGTAATATTGCAGCAGGAAAAGCTGATTTGCCCAAGTTATGAGGTAGCTCCTCCAGCCTGGAATTCCAGCCTTGGGGAAAGGGGACATTACATAGGAGTTATGTGAATTTTTAAACACTTTCCTGACTGGGTCAGCAGGTTGCCAGTGCTATGTTTTCACAGGAGTACCAGGCTTTGGAGATTTATTTTTCATAGTGGGATCTGTAGGTTTTTCTATTCTGTTTTTTTTTTTTTCCCCCATAATTGTTTATTGTCATTTTGTAGATTGATTAGTGGTTAATGCCCACTGCAGGCAAAGCAGGGAGGGTCCCCCCAGACCCTGGGATTACCTGGCAATGAGTTATCTCAGTGTTATATTAACCACTGGGTTAGAGGGGCTTAATTTTAGTAGAGAGATCAATAACTCATAGGTGCTAGATGCTCTGTTATTCTTTTATAGATCAACAAAATGTTTCAAAGTTAATTTTAAAGGAGGGTCAGGAGGCTAAGGATGTTATGTTTTCACTGGCTGGTCAGCAGAGTCTGGTATTTTGTTACAGGCAGGGTCAGCCAGCTCCAGGAGCTATTTCTGTGCCTGTGTGTGTGCAGTGAAATTGATGTCACCTTTTCTAAAATAGTGTATGCTTATTTTGGGATTGTTTTATATGCAGGGCTGGCTCAGGGCTCAAAGGCAGCCCAGAGCACTCCTAAATCTGCATCCCAGCTCTGCAGGCCAGTAGGGAACTCCAATATCCCCGAATTTCACAGAACAGCCTGTTAATAACAATTCTAAAATATTTATTTGAATCATGAAGCTTCTCTTGAAATGGCCACTTTGAACCTCCTGGCAAAAGGATTTGAATCTTTTGAAGGCTGGTTAAAAATACAGAGTATCACCACACCTTCAAGGAATATTTGGGCACACCATGGAGTATTTGAATTCAAATATCCTCTGTGATACAGAGCAAATCATAAATATAATCTGTAAAATGGGGAAAATAGCACATTGTTGCCTCACATTGCAAAAATACACTGCAAAAATACAGAGGGAGGAAAAGGCTCAGCCTTACATCTGCCCCCTGTAAACTCTGGCTATTCCAGTGTGACAGGAGATGCCACACAAAGAGGCTGTTTCCAACCACATCATTCAAAATAAATGTTTTAGGGCTTGGCAAGTGGAGTTTAGCCACTAGAAAAATGGCCAGGTATAGCCTAGGAGGATAAAGGGCTTCCAGTGATGTTTAGGCAGCTGCTCTAGCTTGGTAAAAGAGTTAAAAACAGAGTGAAATGTTTAGATTTTTGTCAAAACTGATCTAAATTTTAAAAAAATATTTAAGAAAGCTAGGTATAAAGCACTAATTTCATGGGATGGGTACACTTTCTTCAAATTAAGTGTTGGGGGCTGTGACAAAACAAAGATGTTTGTTGTTTGGTCAGCTGTCATTTAGGTGAACTTTAGACACACTTTGAATTACTCCTGATACAAACAGGAGCTTTGAATTAGTCCTGATACAAACATTTCTTAATCAGGCTCTGTTGCTTCAATCATGTCTTCAAGGTTTCTGCACTAACAAATTTCAACTTCTGTGCCAATGCTGATAGCAAGTGACCTATTTCTGTATAAGATTAGGGAAAAAAAGTTCTCAGTAGAAAGTCCAAACTCAGACCTATTTTTTCCTGCATAATTCTGCTACTGAGAGGAAAGCAGCCCAAAAATTAAAAATACAAGAGTCTGTGGTGTTCTGGGTGGATGTTTTTGTAGATTTGATTCTGATGAAAGAATTTGATTCAAAGGATCCATAGTCAAATTAAAAATAAAATCATTTTGGACAACACCCAGGTAGTATTGTGTGAGTGCCCAGCAATGAAAAGCCCAAACGAGCTAATTACTAAAAGGCTAAACCAGCTAATTACTAAAAATAAGTGTGGTGTCAAATAGACCTGGTTCACCAGGAAAAAATATCTGCACCTGAAGTTGAACTGCACAGCTACAGACTCCTCCTGTGCCTAAGGCAGAGCTGCAGGTATCCTTTGAAGCCTGCAAGAGAGCTTTTCCCCTCTGAGGGCTCCTGCTTGTGCTCTCTGCAGAAAAGGGCTCCTTCTCATGTGCCTTCAGAGCTGGGGAGCAGCTGGCAGCCCCAGCAGGATGGGCTGGAGGTGTGGGGTGCGTAACTGGGAAATGGGAGCCACAGAGGCACTCACACCGTGGGGATAACCCCCCAAAGTTCTGTGTTTGGGAATGGGAATCACAGAGGCACTCACACCGTGGGGATAACCCCCCAAAGTTCTGTGTTTGGGAATGGGAGCCACAGAGGCACTCACACCGTGGGGATAACCCCCCAAAGTTCTGTGTTTGGGAATGGGAATCACAGAGGCACTCACACTGTGGGATAACCCCCAAAGTTCTGTGTTTGGGAATGGGAGCCACAGAGGCACTCACACCGTGGGGATAACCCCCCAAAGTTCTGTGTGTGCAGGGCTCAGAGCAGGTGTCCTGGTGTTCAGATACAGCTTGGTGACAAATCCCCCATCCCCTTCTAACCCCCTGGCTTCTCATAGAGAATAGTTGTGAAATTTGGGAGTCTCCACTGCTGTCAAAGTCCCCACTGTGGTGTTTTTATTCCTCACTCCTCTCAGGTTTCTGTGGTTGAAATGACCCCTGAGGTATTACAAAGTCTCTTTTTTTTCCCAGCCCCACAACCAAAGAAGTAGTTGAGGCTCCTCAGCTCTGCTTCTCACGGTTGTTTAATTTTCCTTATCTACTCCTTTCTCTGACCTGCTGAGATCTGTCCAACAGGTCAGATTGTGGCACAGTGACCACCCTTGGGGTGGTGTTAGCTTTTTATACCAAGAACCATGTGTATTTTATTTACCATAATTTTCCAATACCTATCTGTTGGAACCCAGGACATCCCTCTGGCTGTCCTGGATGGCTCCAGCCCCTGCCAGGGGGCTCAGAGACCTTGGCACAGAGCCCAGGACACCTGTGCCTTTGATTTTGACCCATGGAGCAAATTACCACCTTTATATGAGGAATTACAATTATTCAGTAGAATAATAGTTTCTCATGGGGTGAAAAATAGATTTTTGGGGTTTTAGAATGAGGGCTCAGGGTCCCAAGATGGAGGAATTTTGGCGTGCCCTGTCCTCCTTCTTCTTGGCCTCCATCTTCTGGGTGATGTTGGCACTTTTGGATTGCTTTAAGGTAGAAGCTCACTGTCTAACATAGGTGATAGGTATTGGTAAGTTGTGGTAAATAATGTACACATAGTTTTTATTATAAAAAGATAACACTGCCCTGAGGGTGGTCAGTCTGACCTGCTGAATGGACCTCAGCAGGCCAGGAGAAAGAATTTTATAGATAAGAAAAAATAAGCAACCTTGAGAAGATAACAGAAGAGTCCTGACTCCTCCTTCCACAGCCAGGCTGGGAAAAGAGACTTTCTGACACATCTTGGGGTCACTCTGACCAGCAGAGATTCCAATACCTATCACCTATGTTAGACAGTCTGCCTCTACTCTAAACCAATCGAAAAGTGTCACCATCACAGCAGAAGATGGAGGACAAGAAGAAGGAGAAGAAGGACAGGACATGCCCAGATTCCTCCATCTTGCCTCTTGAACTCCCATTCTAAATCCCCAAAATTCTACTTTTTCACCCTGTGATAAATTCACTATCACTCTACTCAAACCCTTGTGGTTTGTAACTCCTCACACAAGGTTGGTCATTGTTTCCATGGGCTAAATCAAAGGCACAGGTGTTTGTGACTCTGTGCCAAGGTCTCTGAGCCCCCTGCCAGGGTCTGGAATCCTGCAGGGCAGCCAGAGGGATGTCCCGGGTTCTGACAACTCTGGTAGCCACAGCTGAGCTGAGCTCACAGCCAGGCATGTTCCCTCCAAGGCAAACCCCTCCTGCCCTGCCCTGGGCACTGCCTGGCTGGAAGCCCCACTCTTGCCAAGGCTGCCTTTGACTTCCAGGTGCCATTTCATGCTTGGCCAGCTCAGGAAAGGAGTTTGGATGGATTTGATGCTTATTTAAAGCTCCTGCTGCCTTCAGCAGGGTTCTGACGTGCTAGCTGAGAGCAGATGGGTTGCAAAGCTCCTTTTTTTTTTAGCCAGAAAGCTGCTCTGTGATTTATAAGGTGTAAGAAAATCCTAATTGTTACGAGTCAGAGGTCAGGCCAAACTACTGATGCACATTTAGTAAGTTTAAGTTCACTTCTTTCTCTCCAGCCAGCTGAAACCAGGCAGAAAACTTGACACCAGTAATTTGTCAGCAGGAGGGAATAATGGAGACTTTTCATATGAGGGATTTTAGCAAGGCACTAGCTCTGAAGAGTGGAGAGCAGAAAAGATATTTTTCCACATTGTATCAGAACAGGATCTGCAGAAATACCCTCAGATAAAAATAACCTCATTTTCCACTTTAGACAAGTGCAAGACTTCCTAATTCATGTGTGGATCAGGCTGAGCACTGAGTACAAGTGCTGAAGAGATAAACAGAAATATCAAAAGCAGAGGAGGGGATAGAAGAGATCTGGAAAAGAACCAAATGCCCTTTCATGGTTTTTATTAAAAAATCCCTGCTTTTTGGGGCTTTCTCCAGGTGAAAAACCAGGCAGACCCCTAGCTCAGTCTGAATTATGTTTTAGTTTCACACACTTGGCATGAAGCAAGGACATTCAGAGTTTCATGCCTCTGCTTGGGAAAATGCTCCTTCTATTCAAAGATATAATAAAAAATAATATGAGCAGCTGTGAAGGAATCCATGGACTCTTCCCTGAGTTCTCACTCTTGGAGGACACAGGACAGGTAGAATTACAGGAGTATGAAAACATTGATGCTAAAAATTCATCTACAGTCTGCTGCTTTTGAATTATTGGCTATTCTGATGTCATCCTTGTTGCTCTCAGAAAATCCTAAAATGCCTTTTTTTTTGCTTTTTGAAGCACTTTGCTTCGAGTTTGTCCACTTTCACCCACAGAAATGTCCCTTCCTGCATGATTAGCTCAATGGTTTTGACAGATTCCTTGGAAGAATTGAGGTCCTGAGAGCCTCCCTTCCTAAACACCATTTTTAATGTAACATCCTAATTTTTATAACATTCCATAGTTTGGGCAGCTGCCCACTTGACCTTATAGGAATGATACTGCCATTAAGCTGATCTGGGAGAGCATTCCAGCTGGAATTGTTATCTTTTGCTACTGACCTTGGTACTGAGAGCTTCCTTCCTCCAGCATCAAAAGGAAATTGCTTGGAGCCATTTTCCAGCCTTCATCCACTACCTAGATTGGGGGGAAAGTGAAGAGAGGAATTGCTGACAGCATTGTTTCACACAATTATGGAATGGGTTGGAAGAGGCCTGAAAGTTCCCATTCCACCCCCTGCCATAGGCAGGGACACTTTCCACTAGTCATTTTATCAGCTGAAGTCACCAAATTAAACAAGAATTAAACTCCAGCTTGTTTGAAGATGTAATTTAGGTAGGCGACTTGCAATATTGAAATGGAATTTCATTTAAATGCCATTTTTGTTGTTACTTTGCCACATTCCTGAAACAGTTTCATTTAATTGAAGCAGTATTTCTGAGGGAAAAACCTCCCAGAAAATTATCAAAGTTTCTTCACCTTGTATCAGTCATAAGTCTCAAGATGTGAGTAAGGTAGCAGTTGATAAAGAGAGATTAGATCACTGTTTGGGAGCAGGTGTATGTGGATTTATACCAAACAGGATCAGGATTTTGCTAAATAACCTGCAAACCACTTGTTATCAGCAAGATAAAATATCAGCAGCTCGTGGGATGATTAAAACTAAACACTCCCTAAATTAGCTCTGTAATTAGGGAAATATCTGCTACCTGTAGGTACAGCTGCAGCCCCATTATGGGAGTTATCAAATATCTGCTTTTAATTAAAGTATCATTACAGTAATTCCAGTATGGGCCCAGAAGGACAGGAAAATAATACATTTATCACTTCTACCCTATAGATGCATTTGAAAGAGACTTGGGAGGTTCTTGACTGAACATCAAGAACTGTTTTGTTTTAGAACTTTATTTAAAGGATAACAAAAAGTTCAAGGATTTGAGCTCAATGTTACTCCAATGTATTCCCAGTTTCACAGGGTGTGGTTCATCCTTGGATCATTGCAGTGGGCAGAATCCTTCTTTTACCATTTTTTCCATGGTATTTTATAGAAAATGATTCAACCACAATGTTCTGAGAGGAAATGTGTCAACTATTAAAAAACCCAACAAACCTATTCCCCCCAAACCAGCCTAAAAATGGGTTAGTCATTTTTAGCCTCTCAATACCACAGGACACATCAACATTTTATTGTTATAAATAAGCCCATGAATTGTTTTAGTTATTTGCTTCAGTGGTTTTAGACACTGATGTCAATGATATCATTGTGTCAATTTAATTGATTTTAATCAAACCCACTCTCTTGTGTCTTAGGGACAGTTGCTGCTCTGTTTTCTCTTGCCTCAATTAACAGCCTAAGAGTCAACATAATAAAAAGAACTTTTCCTTTGAAGCCAGTTCATATAGTTTTTGATTTTCAGTGGATTGAGTCCATGCTTGTTCTGTTTTACATGAGTTAAGGCCCCTTGAACCAGCAATATAAGTTTGAATTTAGGCAATGTAATCTGAATTAATTAAGAAATGTGGAAATAAGAGCCTCAATCTATTTCTGAGGCTTTCCAAAGCTAGCTCCACACCAGGTGATTTCCACTGGACAGCAGGGAAAACTGAATTAGCTTCACTGTGCACATTTCCTTTGGAGATTTCCCTCAGAGGTTTCACCAGGGACGGGAATGTGCCTCACCATTTGACATTTCTGGGTGAAATTCAGGGATGCACAGCACAGCCTTGCTCCCATTCAGTGGGACAAGCTCCAGCAGGTTGCTGGGTGAGGCAGTCCAGACTGCTGCTGCTTTTGGAAAAAGGGATTTTTTGGGGGATGGAGGCATGGGTTGTTTTTTTCCTTAAGGAAATCAAATCAGCACCTTGCAGAGAAAAGAAAAAGTGAAGTTCCTTTGATATCAAATACTCTTTGTAAAGATTGCTATCAGGCTTTTCAGAAATACTTAAATTTCCTTCTGGGATCCAACTTTTGTTTTCTTTAAGAGCTGAAGTTGGGAGCAGAGCTTTTTTCTGCCTGCATCCCTATGACTTATAGCCTACACTTATTTTAATAAGAGTCCTGCTGTTAGAACTTTTCCAAATACTTCTCAACTGGTCTAAGACACTCTTTTTTTTTCCCCCTGTCAGTGCTATAACCTTGGAGAGAATGTTCCCTTTGTTGTTTCTCAATGAACCATAGAGAACCTGATATAATGGCTCAGAATTTTACTTGACAGGAGTTGTGATGGCTGAGGAGATGGAAATGACATGAAGTTATAAAACCCCAGAGCTCCACGCTGTTATTTCACCCCAATTCAAAACAGCCTTGCAGAGGCTGCCGGGGGATCGAGACATTTCTGCTGTTGTTGGTTCTTACCTTCAGAAATGTGCAAAACCAAGAAGGAATCCAATTTTATCCTGGGCAAGTCAGGTTTTTAAGCAGATGGGTAAGGTGCCATCCAGTTTCAAGAGTTTCACCAGGGCTGAGACAGTGTCACCCAGCAAATTTGTCACAGTAACAAGGGACTGACTGAAGACATGTGTGACCAGAACTTAAAAATTTGGTTTGCACAGGAGCAGTCACAACCTTTCCTAGTTACCAAACTTAAGCAATCAGGCTTAAAGACCTTGAAAAACTTTCATGTAATTCTTCCTTCAGTCTGCTGTGTATTTTCATTTACATTTTTGTATTTTCATTTACATTTTTATTTAAAGAAAAAAACCCAAAACACCCCAAACCCCCAAATAGTATTTTCAAGATGCTCATTTACAAGTTGACATGCAGGTATCTACCTTCCAATTAAATTGACTGATGCTTCCTAAATTCATGTAATTTAGGTTCCTGGCTAGATGTTGTGAGAGCTTTGGCCAGATTAATGGATGTTGTCCAAGAAAAGCATTTTTTTGGAAATATATTTGTTCTAGGGTTAGGCCTTCAAATTAATTTGTGTAAAACTTGCAGTGAAGAGTAAGCTTTGCCCTAGAAAACTCACCCTTCTCCTCCACATATTTAGTGAGAGATTAATGACCCTTATTAAAAAAATATATATTCTTTTAACTTTTGTTTATACTGTGGAGGTAAATGAGAAACAAAAGCCGCTGCTTCAGCAAAAGCTGACCATTTTTGTTGCACAGCTTGCTTTTGAAGATGCCCTTTGGTCACTGCTCTGTTCCACAGGTGGTTTGCTCTGTGAAGATGCTCCTGAAATAATCTGCAAGTGTCTTTTGTGAAAGCAGCCCTTTACCTCAAACATTTCAGGGGGTATATTGTACATTAAGTGGTGTCTATTGACATTTGAAACAAAACTAGTTCCTACCCTGAGGACATGGAAAATGCATGGCTTTATTTATGCATGGCTGATGGGGTTTAAAACTTGGTTTGAAATCCACACAAGCTCTGAGGTTTTTAATTCCTAATTTTGCAAGGGGTGGCAGTGATGAACTCCTCTGCACCATTAAATTCTTTCTAAGGTTCCCTCCAACCCAAACCATTCTGTGATATTTACCTTTCGGGATGTATGCTGAGTACATCTGAGTGCTGTAGAAATTCTACCATATTCTGAAATTGGGAAGGGTTTTCTAGTTTATAATCTCTATTTTCTGTGTGATTCTCCTCCTCTGAGAGGGTGCAGTTCTTTGGGGTGATGTGGCTCCTCTCACCTTTTTTTGGTAGCAACTTCAGCTTATGTCAAAAAACGAGGTGAGGAGAACACAATGCCCATCTTTCCATGGAAAGAGGGTCAGGCATTTACTGAGCAGTCAGGGATAGCTTGGATTTTCTATGGAAAGAGGACCAGGGAATGCTTGGTTACCACTTTGTGCCCTGGCAATGATCTCAAAGCCCCAAAGTGGATTTTTGCTCTCACTGATGTCCCTGACAGTCTGCACGTCCTCAGCTCTTCTCACTGAGCTCAGTTGTGGCCATTCCTAAAATATGAGAGGTAAAAAGTTCCCCAGAATCCCTGAGGTCATGGGAAGGCTGAGAGAGACCAAGCTCAGCCAGTTCTTGGTGTCCTGAACCTGAGCCTGGAGCTCTGGTGACCACTTTAATGTCACTTTCCAGTCCCTGCCCACACCTGAGGCTTCACAACCTGCTTTCATTCCTTACCGGCTTTTCAACTTCTGGCTTTTTCTCTGAGGCAGGTTCCTTGGCTTCTTTTTTCTTCTTATCCTTTTCATTTTTCTGTGCCTCTGCCTGTGCCTTTTTGGCAGCCAGCTCCTCAATGATCTGAAAGAGGCAGGGAGGAATGGGATTGGGAAAACACAATATCCAACAGGCTGCACTCTCTGAATTCCAGACCATCCCAGAGAAGCCTTTTTGTGCTGCCCAACTCCAGGACAGGTGCTGAATATCCCAATTTATCATTAGGGAAAGGCTGATTTCTCTGTCCCAAATCATGGGGGCTCTTATGGAGTAAGACCAGCTCCTGAAGCTGTCTAGAAGCAGAATATTCTAATGATACACAACTCAAAGTTCCCTCTGGACACAGACCCAGATGATGAATTCATAATGAATTATCTCAGACCCAGATGATGAATTTGTCCCGGTGTTTGTAAGGCAGATTGATTTTTACAGGGATGGATTTTGAGAGGCTGCCCTGAGGTGTGTCTAATGTCAATATATGGCTAAAGACTGAAATTGTTCTAGTGGCTGAAGGAGATTGGATGGAGATATTGTGACAAACCCTGACAGATACACAGGGATAGCTCAGCATCTTTATCCCTGCCAGCAAGAAGCAGCTGATAGCTGGGTACAGCTCCATCAATTCCCATATTTTTAGTTCCTGGCCAATTATACTTTATTATCTGAAAAAGGCAGGGAAAAATTTGCTGCTTCCACCATTCTGTTGTTTCTAGGCAGCTTTCTTGTCCCTGAGAGGAATTCTAAGATAATTTACTAACGAGTCTAAATCAGAACACCCATTGAAGTTTACTAATGGACCACTAATACTGGCAGTACTGTGAAAGAGTACAAAATAAAACATTTCCATCTGTAGGATGTTTTTCCTGTAACAGTGAAAATATTTGTTTTCTCAAGTATACCTTTTAATGTACTGAGCACTGGATGCTGGAGGGGGACAATGACAAGGGCTGTGCTTTGCAGCCATTAGTGGCAGTTCCATTAGTGGCTCTCCCCGAGCATTTCAGTACCTTACATTTAATTAAATATGGTAATTCAAGCCCTGAGCACTGCTCAGTCACATCTTGTGCTGATAAGCAGCGAAGCATTTCATTCCCTGGGATAGATTAACAGATTGACTGGAGTTCAGAATAGGTTTCTAGTGTCCCAGCAGGCCTGTTGGATCCAAAACCAACACAGCTACTCTGAGTGTATCCTTTACTGCAGTGCTCCTACACAGCCAGAACCCAGCCCTGTCACCTCTGCTCTGCCTGCAGAGGGGAAGCAGAACCATGCCCAGCACCTCTGGATACCTGCACAAACACATGGGATTGACAAAAGGTCCCACTTTGCAGCAGGGCCATTCTGCAGCAGTATTTCAGTGCATCCACACTCTGCTTTCATGTTTCTGCACAGAGCAGTGATGCTGGAAGGGGTGAGCCAGAGTTTGTGTTCTCATGAACCTGCTGAGATGGCACTGGGCAGCTCAGGTGTCCTTGTGCCTCTGCCTGGCCTTGCTGCAGCTCCTCCAGCTCTGCTCCAAGCAGCTCCAGCATTGCAGAGCTGGGGCAAGCTGTGTCCAACCTTGAGTGGCTTCTGCTCTTTTATCCAGAACCACTTCCCCTCCAGCTGCAAGGTGTCACTGTCATATTGTCTGAAAAATCCCTTCACCAGGATTTCTTCTCCTGGGAAGCTGAGAAGCCTCAGAGAAAATGAAAACAATAATTATCTGGTGGCTTCTCCTGTGCTTGCTGCTTTGGAATGTGGTCTGGAGATTGTTTATCCAACAGGTGAATGTTTGATTGGTTCCATGTGAATTGTTTTTACTTAATGACCAATATGGTCCAGCTGTGTCAGACTCTGAGTCAGTCACAAGTTTTTCTTATTCATTCTTGTTAAACCTTGTCTGTATCCTTTCTTTAGTATAGTTTAGTATAGCATAATATAATATAATATAATATAATATAATATAATATAATATAATATAATATAATATAATATAATATAATATAATATAATATAATATAATATAATATAATATAATAATAAATCAGCCTTCTGAGAACATGGAGTCTGATTCTCAATTCCTCCTTCATCCTGGAGACCCAGAAAATACCACAGCAAGAGGATGCCTGAACAATCTGACAAAATGGGAGGGAAGAAAGGGAATGGCAAGCAAAGGTTAGTTTGAGATTAGTAGGCATGTCACCCACATTTTAGTGTAGGGTTTTTTTTTTTGCTCTGGAGAAAACTTCATGGTGGAAAGAGAAGTAGATATTTTCTTAAGTTGTTTCAGACTCCCCTTTTCTTTGCTAGATTGTCTAGTTTTCAAATGATGCAGAAAGTGGTTAGCAAACTTAATACTGAGGAAGAGACTGTGTTTCAATAGGAGCAGATGAATTTTTGCCTCTTTGTATTTTTTCCCAGTCCTTCTTAGAACTCCTGTTGTACCAGTGATGATTCTTCTCCAGTAACATTTTCTTCAGTGGCTGAAAAGACATTTTCCTTTAAAACTGATGCTCCATGAAAGTTGAATTGACTTTTGTATTCCTATATCAGTTTCTAGAGTCTTGCAGTGCAAATCTCCTTTTTTTTTGGAGGCAGGGGAAGAACTGGGCACTAAACCAGAGTGTAGCCTGTGAATGAAAATGTCTAATGCTGGTTTATATGAGCCGAGAATAAGAAAACTTCAGCTGCCAGCAGGACTCACTTGTTCTGCTGTCCTCAGACTCAGGAAGTTTTGGTGTTGGCTCAGGTAAAAGTTCTTCCTCAGGAATAAAACCGTCCCTTATTCCTTGAAAGAAAACCTTACTTGAACTTCTTGCCTTTCAGAGTTGTGGGCACAAAAGAAAAGCAGGGCTGGAGTGAGTTTGGGAATGCCGGATCTCCTGCTGTGCAGGTGAGAGCAGCCTCAGAGCCTGGCTCTAACACTGCACAGGGACACAGCCCAGTGTTCCTTGGAGGGAAAATTCCTCTCTTGGAATATTAACTCTACTGAAAGAAGTTTTGCTGGAATCTAGGAAATGTTTCTTCTTTATGGAAGACTTTTGGTGGGGATTTTTTGGGGTAGGTAGGTTGATGTCTGTAGGTGAGTGTAATTTAACAGAGGCCAAGTAGAGCTTCCCTCCTGCATGGTTAACTAGAAATATTCAGAATATTTAAAGGCTTTTAGTCTTTCTCTGACATCTTTCTTTTTGTTTTTTAATGTCATTTAATATTGAAAATGAGGAGCTGGGAGAGGGGGAAGTGCCTGTGAAATGGCAACTCTCTTGGCTTATTTTCATGGTGATGAGACTTAATGAGCTACAGGGAAAGACCCTAATTTGGTTGGCAGCAGGATAAGGGCAAAGCTAAAAATTGTCACAACTGATGATTATCTGTGGAGCAAAACATAAAAAACCATTAGGGACAGAAATCTGGAACAGATGCAGGGAGATTACACCAATGTCCTGGAATGTTAAATTTCTCTTGAAGAGCAAGTAAAGTAGAGAAAAATCTTCTTTTCGAGGGACAGCACTTCTTTTTCTGACTAAAGCACCAAGTGCTGTGCATTGGGATGTCTTTGGGAAGGTATTTGTAAAATGTCATGGAAGCAGTTTGTGCAGAAGGCCAGCTACATCACAAAGTCAAGTAAGGTCAGGGTTGTCAAAGGATCAAGAAATATAGAATGTATAATAATGCAGCAATGGTTCGTGAAGTGATTAATTTGTATTTTATTTTCCCCAAAGTGTCTTTACTGAAGCCTTATAAAACGCTCCCTTTTTAAATACAGCTCAGTCTTGATTTTTCATGGAGTTTGACTTGGGAGTAACCCACCCCTGCTCATAGAGGAGCTCAGACAGACACGAGGTGAACTCCTGTCCCCCCTGGAGTCAAGGACAAAACTCCCATCAGCTTCCATGGGGCCAGGATTTCCTTCCCTACGTTGCCCAGCAGACCAGTGTGTGGAACAAACCCAGTGGCCTCAGGGATTTTTTAAATATGCAGCTGACTCAGTGGAAGAAAAAATGTTTTACTTGTCTGGCATTCAGGTAAAATCATGATTGCACTGAACTTTCTCTGGCCAGCTGCACTGGGGAGATCTCTTGAGGCTGTGACACACATTCTGCTGGCTAAAAAGGGAGAAAAAAACAGGCCCCAAAATTGGTGAAAATCAGATAATTGATAGTGAAAATTTGTTAGGAAAATAGAGGAAGGTTTTTTTTTTTTTCCAGAGTGCAGGGAAAATGAGGAGTAAAACAACCTCTCCAGACTTTTGGCTTCCATTTTTTCATGCAAAGAAAAAGCAGATGCTCAGGAAAGGCAACAAAACAGCTGAAGGTGGGAATTGAAAGCAGGGAGCATGACAGGGAGGTTAAACCCATTTATCCAGAATCTACTTCCATATCCTGTATTGCTCAGCATAATTCCTTGCTGTGTTTTCCTCCCCAGCTGTGTTAATCCTTGATGCTGGCAGCTGTTTGGCACCACATCCCCCAAACCCTTCCCCAGCACTCAGCCCCACTTGCTGGGTGGCTCCCAACGAAACCTTCTGGACTCTGGCAGGAGTTTCTGCTTTGGAGGCTGAAAACTTCACTGAGGGTCTCCTTCCCTCTGCCTGCCTGAACAGAAATGTCACTGTCACATTTTCTGAAAAATCCCTTCACCAGGATTTCCTCTCCTGGGAAGCTGAGAAGCCTCAGAGAGGAATGAAAACAAGAATTATCTGATTGCTGCTCCTGTGTCTGCTGCTTTGGAATGTGATCTGGAGATTGTTTATCCAACAGGTGAATGTTTGATTGGTTCCATGTGAATTGTTATTAATTAATGACCAATCACAGCCAGCTGCGTCAGACTGAGGCATCAGACATGAGTTTTTATTATTCATTCTTGTTAAGCTTTCTGTCAGTGTCCTTTCTCTTTCTTTAGTACAGTTTTAGTATAGCATTAATATAATATAATATAATATAATATAATATAATATAATATAATATAATATAATATAATATAATATAATATAATATAATATAATATAATATAATATAATATAATATAATATATATCAGCCTTCTGAGAACATGGAGTCAGATTCTCATCTCTCACCTCATCCTGGGAACCTCACAAACTCAGCAGAGCAGAGCCCAGCAGGGTTTATCCCCTGAACTTGGTTAAAGCAGGAGCAAGCCCCAAACCCAGTTTTAGTGGGGCACAGGGAGCTGTTTGCAGCAGTTTTGCTGTGTTTTTAGCAAAGCTGGCTGATGGTTAGTGCTGTGCTCTGTGCTGTCCTTACACCCCCAAACCACACAGAGACTGCTGTGTGCCCCAGGGATCCCAGGGAGGACTGGATCCAAAATTCTCCATCCTGGAAGCATTGAAGGCCAGCCTGGATGGGGCTCTGAGCAACCGGGGCTATTGGAAAGTGTCAGGGTGGCTGCAATGAGAGGATTTTTACATCCCTTCCAACCCAAACCATTCTGTGATTCTACAAAAATCCTCTTTTACCATGCACCAGTTGCAGAAAAATCACACAACAATCTCAAGGATGGGGCTTTCAGGACCACAGAATTTGGGGTTTGACCTCTTAGTTTTGCTAGCCCAGCACAGTGGTTGACTCAGGGGCCAAGTCCTGCTTCCTGCTCTCCCCCACCAGAGCCATGACCCCCTTGGCTCCTCGGGATGGGTGGGAAAGGCTCCAAGCGCTCAGCACTGCCTTCAGCTGGGCTTAATCACTTTCCCTGTGTGACACCCAGTGATCAGAGGAAGAGATTATCAGCCACTTCCATTAGCCAGAGAAATCAGGAGAGGGATTTACCAGGAAAAACAACCTACAACACACAAGATAAACTGAGATACTTCCTTTGCTGGGATGCTCAATTTGCTTAATGAGCCTTGGCAGTAAATCAAGGCTTAGCCCTGCCTGCACTGGAAACTCTCCTCTGCTCTTGTTCTCTACTTCTTTCCCATCACCTGAGCACCTTCAGTGGTGATTAAGTGGCTGCACAGCCCAAACGGGAACAGATTTTAGCACCTGATGAAAACACCCTGGGAAAAAACTTCATTCTTTCATTTGCAACAAAAAGCTTTTAACCATAAGGGTCTTGGGGAACAGGAGCCACTGTTAGGGAAAATTGCTACTTAAATAAACAGACATGTTTTGTAGCAAATCCTTCTGCAACCCCATGAGATTTTTTTCATTAAAAGAGGGACAGTACCTCCTCTGGATGTTTTTCAACAATAATAGCCTTGGAACCACCTGCCTTCTCAAGGGGATAGTCAGGAAACCTGCCTGTGACATGCCTGTGGGAGAAACAAAAGTGGAAGAGGAATTAGAGTTCATCATTTTTCACCTGGTTGATAAAGATGTTAGATAGCAGGGAAGCTTCTTATGGCAGTGGTTTCTGCCCTGTAAATTCATTAAGACCAATCCGTGTCTCTTATCCCATGGCCCAACAAAAACTGCAAATTCTCAGGGAAATTCCTAAAACTGCAGATTCCTGCCTAGCTGAGAGATGGAGATGAAAGTGTTTGTGCCTGGCAGTGCCCAGAGCTGGGTTGGACAGGGCTGGGAGCACCCTGGGACACAGGAAGGTGTCCCTGCCCATGGCAGGGTGGGAATGGGATGAGCTTTAAGGTCTCTTCCAACCCAAATAATTCTGGGAATGGTTGTTATGTTATTTTACACTATTTCATGTTCATAGCCCAGCTCTCTGCTTTCAACATCCATTTTGGCTTTTTTTTTCAAGAGTTATTTTGCTTAAATCAGGATTTAATCTCTAAATGTCAGGATTACCACTCCTAAATTTCCAGTGGACTTGGTGGTGATGGAAGCTGGGAAGGGGCAGTTGTGACTGTGGGAAGGTTTCATGGGTAACACAGGGAGCTCCCAGACCTTTCAGAAAGGGATTAAAAGATACAAAAAATAACTTCAGCCCCAAGGCCGTTTATACTGATAAAACCCTTTAACTTCTTTCCCTTTTGTTGCTTGGTGGAATATATTTGTAAGATTTTCTGTTTGTTTGGTAATATCAGGAAGATTTTTCTGTTCCAAAGAAAATTCTGACAGTGCAGAAAACCCCTTGTGATACTTTCAAACAGCATGGTTATATTTCCTCTAAATGAAATTAAATTTCCCTGGAGAAGAAAAGAGCTCAGAAAGGTCAACACTATTCCTAAAAATGTTTTCTTTTTTTTTTTTTAAACAACTGGTACCTTAAGGGACTTTGCTAGGCTGGTGTTAAGCTGCAGGCTCAGTTTTAAGCTGAGATCATTGGAACAGAGCATCTGTTCTGTTTCTGTAGCACCACGTGTAGGGCTGGAATCTCTTGCTGCTATTAATGCAACACCAATTAGGGCAGAATCAACAAACATTCATCTGTGCTTGGGAGCCCTGGCTTGTTCCACAGTTACAAGTTCTACATGCAAACAGATGCAAATCCTTGGTCACTGCATTCCCAGAAACCAGCCTGCATCAACAAAGGGCTGTGCTTGTCAGTGTGTTTTTTAAAAATCCATTAAGAATGGGATTTTGGCCTCAAAACCCTGCCTGATCTATTATTTAATGTTAGCTTGTGTTCCATTTTTTGCAGACAGCCAGAAAATAGCTCAGTTTTATATTAAGCGAAGCCTTAAACGCTGTTACAAGTCTGGTAACAGTAAAAAACTTCCCAAAATTTGTAATTGAGGTTGTAGCTACCTCAGTGCCAGCTGGGAGGAAAGAAAGGCAAATGCACTGTGGGTGAAGAATCAGCTGGGAGACCACTGAACATGATACCAGGGCCAGCTGCCAATAATTATTCATGTTACATTTGGTATTTGTACTCCCTTTTTCACTTTTAAATCATTTACAGCTCTTAGAGATGGAGGGGGGATGGGATTAAATTCTTTTTAAGGTTCCCTCCAACCCAAACCATTCTGTGATATTTACCTTTGGGGATGTATGCTGAGTACATCTGAGTGCTGTAGAAATTCTACCATATTCTGAAATTGGGAAGGGTTTTCTAGTTTATAATCTCTATTTTCTGTGTGATTCTCCTCCTCTGAGAGGGTGCAGTTCTTTGGGGTGATGTGGCTCCTCTCACTTTTTTTTGGTAGCAACTTCAGCTTATGTCAAAAAACAAGGTGAGGAGAAGACAATGTCCATCTTTCCATGGAAAGAGGGTCAGGCATTTACTGAGCAGTCAGGGATAGCTGGGATTTTCTGGCTGAGGACACTGCAGGATGCGATTTTCCATGGTCATCAGGGACCTCAGAGCAGACAGTACCAAACAGTTTGATGTTCTAATTCTTCCAGGGCATCTGCTTTTTTCTTGAGTGTATCCACTGCTGTCTGACGGTCTGGAAGCAGCACTCTTAAATTTTATTTCCCTACCCACCCTCTTGTGGGTTTTCCTCTTTCTCTTCTGGGTTGAAATGACCACAACTTCAATCTTGTAATGCCTGGGAATTCACATGCATGACCCCCAATTGGCAAATTCCTCCCTTCATGAAACCCACTGAGTTCAGAGGTTAAACCAGGGATTCATCTGGCCTGTAAATCTGCCCAGAAAAATGCAGCCATTCATCTTCCTGGTCAAAAGTCCACTTTAAACATAATGAATCTCAATTTTCATTCCCCCTTTACTTTCTGGCAGCGTTCTACTCAGAGCCATCGCAATGGGTTGCCTCATGCATTTATCTTAGGATGTTCATTTGGATTCAACTGCACCTAAATTCCTTGGTTTGCAGTTGGAAACGCCAGGATAAAATGAGCAGCCAGAGAAGCTGTGGCTGCCCCCCAACTCTGGAAGTGTCCCAGGCCAGGTTGGATGGGCTTGGAGCAACCTGGTTTAGTGGAAGGTGGGACTAAATGGTGTTCAAAGTCTCTTCTTACCCAAACCACTCTATAATCTTAAATTCTTATATCTTTGTGCCATCAGATAAGCTGCACTTCATCTAGGGCTGAAGAGGGTCCTACCAGGTGTGTCCCATGAACAGCTCTTGAATTAGGAGGAGCTCCCAAACACTGTGGAAGGATTCTGAGCTTGCTTCACAATATTATTTGTTCAAATAATTTTTAACTGCCTTCCCCTTTTGAAACTTCCTAGAAACACTGAAGTATTGGTGATTAGAGGTAATAATAGGGTAAGAAAATGATCCCAGATGATGCAAGAAGTTGCTCCCAACTGGAGCCCCAGCAGGCTGCTTTGTTTTGTGGGAAGTGTGCAGGGGAGCTTTGTGATGAGAATCCTCCCTGGTTCCACTGCTGATGGGGAGAGGAGGATGTAAAAAGCTTAAGCTCTTGATAACAGGAGCATTAGAGTGTGTAATATATTTGAAAGCCATGGTACATGTCAGAGACACCTAGATCCGAGTCAGAACTCTGTGAATCTGTTACTTATTACTGTCTCAGCATTTGCAAGGGGGAAAAATATCCAACTGTACTTTTCCAGCATCTCATAAAAATGTGTAAATGCCAGAACTGGAAGAAGCAACTCTTATTTTCAGTGTGATTGCTTCAGTGGGAGTGCTGACAACGTGCTAAGCACTGCAAGCAAAAGCAGAAGCAAATTGTCCTGGATTTCTTAGGGAGGACGCAGTTCCAGTAAAAAACAATTGCCTGAAGGAACAAATGAAGTTTATAAAATCCCATGGTGGGACAGGACTCGGTGGCTGAACAGAGTAAAGAAGGGGAGATGGAAGGACAGGGCTAGGAGGAAACCTCCTCCTTGTGAGACAAACCCCAGCAGCAGCCTGGGGAGGCCCTCAGGAGCCCAAAGCCTGCAGGATGGCTCAGGAGCTGAGGATGGCTCCTGGGGGTGACCTGCTCCTCGTTTTCTGCTCCCAGACACCGGGCAGCAGCCTCTGCTTGCACTGCTGCAAATAAAAATGAGGAGTGCTGGAGCTCACAGCAGGCAAGAAGATCCTTCTTTGGGTCAGAGCCACTGCTTTAACACAACTGCTCAAGGTTTCTGTGCTGAGGAAGATGCTGTTGAAGAAGGGACCTTTAGAAATTGTGGTATGTGAGAAATCCATCACTTTTCTGGAAAGCAGTGAAATCCTGTCAACGGAAGCAGAGCAGGGGTTGGAAAGCAGCTTTACAGAAAAGCCATCTAATTGGGATTAATGGGGGCCCTAAATCTGAATCAAAGCAGCTCAAGTGGCAGAGTAAAGGGATGAACAAGGATGGAGGGGTGAAAAGATATGATCTTGCACTCCCAGCTGAAAAGGAAAAGGATGTGATGAGGTTTTTGTGCTGTTTCTCAAATTACATTATGTTCTCTGGTTCACTGTTACTGCTCCAAACCTATTCCTCTTACAATAACTCAGACCTGTCAAGTGTAATTGAAAAAGAATGATCTTTTATGGTCTGCAGTGCAAATCCTTTTGTCTGTGATCTGTAGCAAAGAGTTCTGGCTCTTCTGGGCTCAATATTTGTACAGCACAAACCCCACATAAATGTCCAAGTTTTAACTAGGTTCAAATGGTTCTGTAATGTCTCCAAATCACCACCAGGCTGGGACGAGTCGGGGTGATTGGCAGGCTCTGCTCAGCCCTCAGTGCTGTGGCACCTCCATCCTCACCTGTACAATAAATTCTTTGTCTGGGAGATGACCCTGCACTGTGCTTCTCTCATCTGCTGCTTCCTCCCTTCCTCATTTAGGAGCTTCAAATTTTTCTAAAGTGTTTTCTCTCTATTCCACATTGCTCAGGGATGGTTGTAGTTAGGACTAAATATGGCTTTTGATTTATGAGAGCACACCATTGATTTAAACATTTTGTCTGGTAATAGACTCAACAAGTTCCTACCTACTCTGTTCTCTAGCGTGGTTTTACATGTGTTATTCTTTCTTTTTGGCTATGGCTTCTCCAGCTAATTGCATAAAAGGCCTTGTCAGGAAAAATAAATTGTTCTTTGGAGGAACAAGAGCGTTTAACTCTTCTCAAGGGAAGAAAATATGCGGGCTGTGCGCAGAAGAGGAGGCATGAATGATGGTGAAGGCTCCGAGTGGAGGGACACAGGGGTGTTCTGTGCAGAAAAGGGACACAAACTAAGAGGGGGGAGCTCTTAAAAAAATAAAACCCTCCTCAGTTATGTAGTTCTTGCCTGTTTCTGTAATCCCACCTGATATGGATTCTCTCAGAGTGCTTAAATAGCAGTGCTGGTTTATTTTAGGTGTCTTTGCTGCGATGCTTTTTTTTCCCCTTTTGTATTTGTGCTCTCTTTAGCTCTTTGAAAATCACTTCCAGAAAAAATAACCATGGCAAATACAGAATTACTTCTAAAGTGAGATTGATTTCCACGGGCTTCTTATCATCTTTAATGAGTTTGGACACAGACAACATTACAACTGATGTTTTATCTCAGGTCCTGATCCTCCCAGTGTTTGCTTGTACGTGTGCTTGTTATGCATGGAAGCATTTCAGTGCAGGGTAATTGGAGGATCAGAAACTTTATTGTTCTGCATAAATATTCAGCTTTGAAAATTGAAGATCAAGTGTAGTGAGGCCAACAATGTGCAAGGGAAAGCATTCCCATGGAGGAATCAGGAGGCAAGGTTTGTGGGGAAAGGTGATATCCTTTATTATAGTAACTATCATAATTAGAATGGTCTTTTGAGTCCCCAGTGCCTGCCTTAGATCTGAAATGGGAGAAGGGAACTTCAAAGCCAAGTAATAGTTGGGAACAGTTGTTGGAGGGGACAGAGCTAAATGAGGAATGTGGTAATTCTCCCTGATAGTTTTATTACACGTGGTGTTACTGGCCAGGAAAGGTAGACCTTTGGCTGACCCAGTGCAGTTGTTCATAAGCTGCTTGAGTTCTTACAGCAAAAGAGTCTGTTCTGCTTTGTCATGAAGTTATTACCTTTCCAAGGATCCTTCTGGTGTTTTTGGGATAGCAATAAGTAATTGATGTAATGGAAAAATGGGAATCTCTGTTCCCCTTCAGATGGGCTGGGGCATTTCTCTGCCAGGACTCCTGGTTAACCTGATTCCTGCTGTAAAACCCCAAGGGAAAAGGATTTTTAATTTTTTTTTTTATCTTCAAAATTCTGACAAATCATTGCTAGTTTAAAATGGGATTAGGTTTTTCTCCTTGAGATAATTGGAGACATGGATGATAGCACTGCAAATGGCTCCTAGGTTTTTGAATGGGAATAAAAGGCAGCTTGGGCATGAATAATGCCAAGGAAAACCAAAGCCACTTATTCTTCCAATGTTAGCTTAAGTTAAAAGAAAACCTGCTACAATCTGAAGAAAAACTGTGTAATATTGACACTGATGGAACATTCTGGTGCTCTGATTTTGCATGATCCTCCACACACTCAAAAATTGTTGCCCAAAGTTTTCTCAGATCTCCCATTTGAATGAACTGAGGATTGGGAGAAATCACACCCTGGCTGATAGAACTGAACTGCTTGGCAAGAGCTGATACCAACCAAGCTGTGCTGAAGGTTCAGACTAACCTAGAGAATACTCAATGTACCCACCAAGCATGGAAATGGGAAGATTAAAGGGGCTGGAAAGCAGATCCCTGGAAGGTTATTTCGGGTTTTTGGCTTGACTGCTGCAGTGCAGAACAGCTTTGGGCAGAGCTGCAAGGTGTGGAATAACATTGAAAGCATCTCCTGATGGATCTGAGGACACCTGCATGTCCCACGCCTGCCCCTGCAGGGAAAACTGACATCCAGCACTACCCCATGCCTGGTTTTCTAGCTCTGAAGTTCCTCAAGTGTGTTTCCTTTGGAGAAGGAAACTCTTTTGGAGTTGTTGATCACCCTGTGTTTACCAGGGCGCATTCCTCCAAGGATGAAGGGCTGCTCCCCCTCTTTCCCAGGCTGGCTGTCCCCAGGCTCCTTTCCAAGGTCAGCTTCCTGGTGGCTGTCTCCAGCCTTTGTGGGAGAGCAGGGTGAGCAGGGTGAGGAGTTCTTGCTGAGCAAGAGCAGGGTGAGCAGCCCTTGCTGAGCAAGAGTGGGGTGAGCAGCCCTTGCTGAACAGGAGGAGCAGCCCTTGCTGAGCAGGAGAGCAGCCCTTGCTGAGCAGGGTGAGCAGCCTTTGCTGAGCAGGGTGAGCAGTCCCTGCTGAACATGAGAGCAGCCCTTGCTGAGCAGGAGAGCAGGGTGAGCAGCCCTTGCTGAGCAGGAGAGCAGCCCTTGCTGAGCAGGAGAGCAGCCCTTGCTGAACATGAGATCAGCCCTTGCTGAGCAGGAAAGCAGGGTGAGCAGCCCTTGCTGAACAGGGTGAGCAGCCCTTGCTGAGCAGGAGAGTAGTCCTTGGTGAACAGGAGAATGGGGTGAGCAGCCCTTGCTGAGCAGGAGAGCAGCCCTTGGTGAACAGGGGAACAGGGTGAGCAGCCCTTGCTGAGCAGGAGAGTAGTCCTTGGTGAACAGGAGAATGGGGTGAGCAGCCCTTGCTGAGCAGGAGAGCAGCCCTTGGTGAACAGGAGAGCAGCCCTTGGTGAACAGGGGAACAGGGTGAGCAGCCCTTGCTGAGCAGGAGAGCAGCCCCCAGGGGCTGCTCCAGGGCTGGGGCCTCGCTGATGGAATAGCTCCCATTAAACTCTCATCTGGTTTGATTTTCTTGTGTCTTTCCAGTCTCTTCAGAGCAAGGTCAGAAATACAGAAGCTGGCTCAAAGAAACACCAGGTCAACTCCCACTGCATTTACTGAATTCCTTACCTTTGGTCAGCTTATCCTGCCAGCACAGAACACCCAGTCCTGGCTCAAATTTGGCAGAATTTCCAGTGCTCAGCATTCAACTTGAGAGACTGAAACAATTATGGGCAGTTTTAAGCAAGATTACTTTAACCCAGACTAGAAGCTTTGTAAGAATAGTTTTCCTGCAGAGTCAGCCAGAGGGAATCAAGAGTACTTTATTAACACAATATGAATCCTGTAAAGAGGAAAATAAAGCATGCCATTTTTTTCTAGCAAGGCCAGCCAAAAGAAATAACTTGCCCTCCAACATCACAAGTTTCTTTGGGATTTGGAGTGAAATGGAGTATAAGAGAGCATTTTGTTTTATGGGATTTGTTTATGAGAAATCTGAGCAAATGTTTTTGCTTCTCAGAAGTCAAGGTGGACCAAAATGCATCTCTACAGGAGGGGAAGAAGGCTCTAACCTGGCTGCTTCACCCTGCTTTGCCATGGCCCATCACTTAAAACTGAGGATAACGCAGTGCTCCCGGGGTGTGCCAGCCTCCCTGTGTGTGCTGTGCAAAGGGACACCCTTTATATCTGCCTGGAAAACTGGGAATGGGAGCCTGGGAGGAGCACAGAAGCTCTGTGCTTTCATCCTTTTTTCCAACACTAGATATCTAACATTCCAACAAGGAGGACATGTAGGAGTGATATGATGATTAGACGACCCTGCTTGTGGGTAAATGATGTGATTTTCATTGATGTAATTTTTGCAAGGTGATGAAAATGGATGGATCTGAGGTGGCATCAGACAAATTTCAGTATTTCAATACATTTCAGTATTTCTATCTCTGCCTTATAGCTGTGGTATCAGTGCAGAAATCCAGCCCAGGCTGGCAGAACTCATTTTTTGCCTCTCAGGATTAAAATGATGCCAACCACTGTGCCATGGCTGTCCCACTCACACAGGAGTTTAACCTCAGGAGTTTCCAAAGGACAGAGTGTGACCAGGTTCATCAGGCACTGCATCACTGCTTGGGAGAGTGGCTGGAATTTCATTTAAAATTTGAATCACTATTTGCACCTAAGACTGAACTGCCTTGAGAAGCACTTGTGATGCAGCAGGAAAATGTCAGTGGGAAAGGAGAAGCTGAAAATGGTTTTTAGGAATGACCAGACACTGCTTTCTCTTTCACTGCCCAGAATACCAAAAGGGGCCACAGTGAAGGTCTGGTCCAGCCTCCCTGCTCCAGCAGGGTCATCCCAGAGCACAGGGCAGAGGATTGTGTCTGGATGGCTCTGGAATATTGTCGTACACATCTTTTTGTGAAAATCCTTTCTTAGGATTTTTTCCTTCTGAGAAGCTGAGAGGCCTCAGAAACAAAATGTAAACAATGGTTATCGGCTGCTGTGGAATGCAACAGGTGAATTTTTGATTGGGCCATCTTAGATGTTTATAGTTAATGGCCAATCAAGGCCGAGCTATCTCAGACAGATTCTGAGAGAGCTCCTTTGTTATCATTATTTTCCTTTCTATTCTTAGCTAGCCTTCTGAGATGAAACCTTTCCTTCTATTCTTTAGTATAGTTACAATGTAATATATGTATCATAAAATAATAAATCTAGCCTTCTGAAACATGGAGTCAACATTCTCGTCTCTTCCCTCATCCAAGAACCCCTGTGACCACTGTCACAGAATATGCCCAGTGAGGGAGGCTCCACAGCCTCCCTGGATGCTCTGTTCACTGCTCAGTCACTGCCCAGGGAAGGATTTCTGCCTCCTGCTCAGGTGGAACTCCTGGGCATCAGCACCTGCCTGCTCCTCATGTCCCACTGCTGGGCCCCATGGAGGAGCAGAGCCTGCTCCATGCTCTGGGATATCCAGACATATAAATATCCGCCCTTTGGATATTTATACACGTTACAGAGGTCCCCTCTCTGCTGTGGCTACTCTTGAGCTCCTCCTTTCCTCCCCAGAGATGCTCCAATCCCTCCATCACCTCTGCAGCCTCTGCTGGACCCCTCCAGGAGCTTCTTGTCCTGAGGAGCTCAGAAGTGGACACAGCACTCCAGAGGTGCCTCCCAGGGCTGGGCAGGGGGCAGGATCCTACCCTGACCTGCTGGGAGTTCTCTTCCTGATGCACCACTGACCTTCTTGTCCCTTAGGGAACACTCATGGCTCAGGGACAGCTCCTTGTCCACCTCAAGAGATCTGGTTCTCTGTGGTTTATGTGAAAGCATAAATGAGCTATTTAATGATAATTCTGAGGCAATTTCATGCAGATGAAAGCAGTCTCGGTGCTTGATTTTTCCATGTACATCCCAAGTGGCTTTTGCAGCCTTATTGCAACAAATCCCCATCAGGTGTACACAGAGTGTAAAACCAGGGAAAACAGGAGAATGTTGCAGAATCCATCTATAAAATTAGAGATGTTTACACTCCTGGCCAATGCTGATAACCAAAGAGCTCACTAGAAAGAAAAATAATTTAGAACCTCTACTTTGGCATTTTAGAAGTGTGGGAAAAGACCAGGAGAAACATTCCAGATGAGCTCAGCTCTAAGCCAGGCATGGTATTAAGAGCAGCCATTTATCAGGAGTTTTAGCTCAAAACCCCAGTCATCTCTGCAGTCCAAGAAACACACTGTAATGCCTGGAGGTGCCAAGTTCCTTAACTATCACCTTTTTAGTTTTGAGAGGGAAAAATTGGGATGTTCTAATCCTGTACCTCTTTGGTGTGGCTCTGGTACATGATCTATAGTTTCTCAAAATTGGCTGGAATTGCAGACTGATAGAGTTGAATACCTTTTGCCTCTCCAAATGACTGATTCCTTCTGCACATTACTCAGTGGGATACACTCAGATTTAATCAAAAATAAGCACAAAGTGCAGCTTTTTTATTATTGTTAATTTAAATGATGGCTTAATAATGTGCTTTTAAACAATTTCTTTGGTAGATGGGGTCGGTGCTGCTGAGAATTGCTGGCAACGTGGCAAAGAGGTTGGAAAACCAGGGATGAAAGGGATATTCTCTGGGAATTTGGAGCTGGAGCCCGCTCTGGGAAGCAGCAGAGAGCACAAGCACAGGTAATTTCCCCAAAGTGGTGGAACAGGCAAGGTGGGGTGGGACGTGCAGTCGGGAGGTGAGCCCTGCAGGGCAGCTTTGCTCAATCTTTGGTGTTGTTTTCCAGGCCTGGAGACGTGACTGTGCCGCTTGCCAGGCCTCTGCAGAGCATCAGCTGTCTGGGATGGCCTCACTGCAGGAAAGCAGAGCTCCCTGGGGCAAAGGATGGGAGATTTGGGCAGAAGGGGATGCAGGCACACACGTGGGAGAGGCAGCAATCAGCCGCTTCCACCAAACTGCCAGCCTGGCACAAGGGACAGGGACAGGGACAAAGCCATGTGTCAGATGGGGTTTTTCAGGAGTGGATGGAGGTGGGAGGATTCTAAAATTCCAGAGCCAGAGCTGAGCCTGTGATGGAAGTACACCTTAGCACATGGCACAGCTCTGGCTCTGGAATGTTGGAACATTTGTGCTTTGCCTTGGGATGCTTGGAGGAGTCCTGCAGCTACACTGGCTTTAGCTCACAGCCAGGCTTTCAACCAGCAGCTTCAGGACTGGATGCTGGATTAGAGAGGCTTTCCAGAAAAAAAAAATAAATCTGGGAAGAGTTGTTTTAGAGCTGGTTTCCCTGTGTGATGAGGAACACAAAGCAGGAGAGTAAATTTCCTTTTCAAGCCACCAAAGGATCACTGAGGCAGTAAGGGGCTCTGGGAAGAGACAGGGGAGTATTTGAACAGATTTCAGGGCCAGCAAGTTTCCTGCTATTCCATAAATGCCTCAGGAAATACTGAACCAGCTTTTTTTATGCTTCTACACCCTCTGCTCAATTGGGGGAATCAAGGGGTACTTTGGGTTGGAGGGACCTTAAAGTCCATCTCATCCCATACCCTGGCCAGGGACACCTTCCACTGTCCCAGCTTGTTCCAAGCCCTGTCCAGCCTGGCCTTGAACTCTTCCAGGGATGGGGAAATTCAAACACATTTGTATTTGGCACAAGATCTTACTGATTTAGTTATTATTACTGTTGATATAGTTATTTTGTACAAGTAGAGCCTAAGAAGAACCACCTAAACTCCCTTATATGCCATTAAATGTCTTTTATTCAGCCTAGGATGATCCTAAGCCTGTCTGACACAGCACACAAACCATAATAGCTGGGTGTTTTTAGAGTAAATGCCTATAAATAATTAGAATTTCTGTTGTCTCTGCACAGAGCTGCAATGCAGCATGACTTAAAAGCCCTGGACTCTGACCTGGATAATAAAAACAACCTGCCTGATGGAGTCTGACTAATCTCCCCCACGCTGAAATTCCCAGTAAAACTGAAACACATTGGCTCTGGAAGGAATGGATGTGACTCAGGTTTCAGGCAAGTTCTTGCTCTGCCCACAGAAATACTGCCATCAAACCTTTCCAGCCTTGAATCTGAGTACACGATTTGGACAGAGTGGCTTTAATGTGAATTTTCCCCTGGCAAGAGCTTCCCTAGGTGCTCACCAACACACACTGCCCAGCTAACAAAGGAGCAGCCTGGTAGTTCTTGAGGGAAATTATCAAATAATTTTTGAAGAAGCTTTGTCTCAAGTGTGCTTGCCATATTTCCCAGCCCTGGGACTGCAGCCAGTGTTCTGCTGTCACCTAGAGCCTGTTCCAGCTATTCCACCATGGAGATGTTGAGGTTTAGGGGATAACCTGCTCCTGCTGCCTGGGTCCTCCTTCCCCCTCAGCTCCGGCTCCTTGGATTTGCAGAGTAAGCCTGGAATTTTCTCTGCTGGGTGTGGAATTCACTTGGAATTCAGCACTTGAGGAACTTGTCAGCAGGCTGTTAAATAATCCTGTTGGCACACTGGAGCCACAGTGCCCTGAATCAGCCTCGTGCTCCAGCAGACATTGCCCTGCCATGGTCCTCAGGGTGAAAAGTGGGAAAAAGCCCCTGCCAGTGAAAACAGGGAAACAACTGGATTTCAGAATTGAACATATCCTTCTTCTCTTGGGGGAAAGAATAACAGGCTGTCATCCACAGCCACATTTCCAGCCATAACTTGATTCCTTCATCTTCTCCAAGTCAAATCTGTTCTCTTGGCAATCAAGTCTTTTTTAATATATTCACCTGCCACAGACATTTGGGAACTGCTCTTTTGTCTTTGCCTTGGAAACACTTCCTATTTTCTGTCAGCCTTTGGTCCTAACTGTGCCTATTTATCAAAATGGTAACTCATAGGGTTTTTTTCCCCCAGTTTTAAGCCTCTTTCATCCCTTCTCTTCTGATTCTGCCTCTCCAGCTCCTCGTGGCTGCTTCTGCTATCCCTTTGCTCTGCTTGTGTCAGTCCATGCCACGGTTCTTTTTTACCCCACTTGCCTCCTTTCTTCTTTGCATTCTACAGAGCCAAGGCTGAAAATGCCTTTTCCAGCTCCTCTGCTTGCTTCTCCAAAGAGATCCATCTGTGGAGCAAGGGCTGCAGCTTGGGAGCCACTGCTCTGTGCTTCATGCTCATTTTTATTCTCCCTAGTTCTGAGCTTTTCCCTCAGTCTTTCTCTTCCCAGAATATCCATTAAACACCTCTCCTCTGCCAGCCACTGGCTCTTCAGTGCTTCTACCAGGCACCAGTGGGACTCTTGGCTCTTTTTTCTTTGCCTGTTTCTTGTTTCTATATGCCAGCAGATCTTTGCTTGTTGGAAATGGGGAAGTGGGAAAAATTGCTTCTTCCTCCTGCTCTGTATTAACTTGCTGGAGAAGACACCTCTCCCTGTCACAGTAGAGTGAAATAATAGCTGGGCTGGGTCTCTTCCCCTTCCCCTTGGGATTCATTCCCTTCTTCCTTTCTTTCTTTCTCGTTGATTAGGACCAGGCTGTGCTGGTTAAACCAAGAGCAGATCAGATGGCAGAGCAGGTTCCCCTGGGCCAAGCCTAGTAGGTATCTAGCAGGATTCCTGAAAGAGAAGCCAGCTCCAAGGTGAACATCAGGCCCCAGTTAGCAGTTTGAAACACCCCACTGCTCTGTTCCTGCCTTCAGAAACCCAGCCTGCTGTGTTAGGACTCTGCTTGAGAAAGGAATAGAGGAGGACAGCAGCTTAACACACTCACTGAATGGGCACAGCCTGCAGGATTTTCCAGGAAAAAAATTTTTAAAAAAGCCCAATCCTGCCTTTCAGACATGTAGAGCTTTATTATAACAAGCTGCTGGCAAGTGTGAGTCCCTGGGTGCCACTGATGTTTGTGTCTGGGTGAGTATCTATGACAACAAATAAACCTAATGTTTGGGAAGTGTCCTTGGGAATTTCACTGGGGGGGTTGCTGCATTAGGTTGGGAACACTTTGCATTTTCAGACTTTTAATTCCTAAGTATTATGGAGATGAGTATGAAGTGCTTTAGGAAAATGAACTAATTAGTCACCAGATTTTATTTTTCTTGTGTGCAAATGGGCCAGCTCAGACTAATGCTATTTACTTTAGCTGATTCCAGACTTTTGGATGTATAAAGGAGGGAATATTTTTAGGAGCTTTAATTCTAAGCAGGAGGCTTAGCCTCAAGGTCAGTGGACTGTGGGTATCCGTGGGTCACTTGCAGCCATTTGAAGAAAGCAGGAAAGGGAATCTAGCCTCAATTTTTTGTAATGGTCAGTTTTGCTTCTAGAGTGCTACAAATCAAAAATTGGGAAGCCTGGAGTTATTCTACAGAGCAGTGCTCAGGATAGGCAGGTCTGTGAGAATGGATCAATATAGTTAAAGGCATAATAATTATGCTAAATAAATGAAAATGTCTATAATTGGACCCATCTTTTTGCTCACAGGAGTTTTACCTTTTTCTTTGGTCCTCGTGCCTTTTGGAACAGAAATGTCTCTGCTATCCCTGTAAAAATTCACACAGGCTGAGGACAATCTTGCCTTTGGTCTACAGCTGAAAACTACAGAGACAGAAACTAGGGCAGGAATGGGGTGGGGAAAAGGTAAAGCCTTTTTGGGCAGAGGGATTTGAGAGCAAGCAGGTTGAGGATTCTGTAGAACTGGGCTTGTGACTTTGCTGATGTGGGGCTGTTGAGATCTGAATGAGCTTTTCATGTTGCTTCTGCATCATTTGTGTGCAAGTGTGGCAAGAGGTGTGCAGTGCAAATCCTGCCTGATGGAGAGCTGGGTATCAGCTCACAAATGCTGGAAGTTCTGAGCATTCCTGCAAAGGCAGAAAGCCCAAAGTGCCACGGCACTGAAATGTGTTTTTCCCTGGTTTTGCATTGGTGAACTGCTTGGAGAACAAGACTGTGATTCTGCCTGGCTGTAACAGCCTTGAAAAAGGCTCAAAACCAACAATGTCTTATTCTCTGAATCCCTGTGGAAGTCAATGGGAGTCTGCTTGGAATGAGGACAATTAAATAACATCAGGACCTGACCCTCTTCCCAGTGAATGCAAAACCTCTCAGGAAAAGGAGAGATCAGTCAGGGAAGGTCCCTAAGGGCTTTGTGATCTGAGATGGCTGAGTGTCTCTCTGGAAAGGAATCACAGTGTTTGGAAAGCTGGTGAAGATGTGCTTATGTGCAGCATTGGTGCACTTGGTGATTAAATAAGGAGCATGACTTGTTATGTTGAAAACCCCTTGGGGAGCTCAGTTTGCACCTATGCTGCTTTAAGAATCTTCTTTTCGTTCCTTAGAAATTTGGATAGTTGAATGAGCAAAATCCAGGATTGCAAAGAGCCCTTTGCATGTGTTTTCAATCACTGCACAGAGGTGGCAATCATAAATCCAGGTGTCAAACTGGAAATAAAAGGTTATCTCGGAGTTTGTGGTGATTTAGAAAGCAGAATTGGTGATCTTATCAATGCCTCTCTGGAGATGTGACACCAGGGTCCAAGTGGCCTTGCTGTTTCAGATAGCTGCAGCCAAGATTTATCTGTGTGTGGGGAATAGATGAATCCAGGGGCTTCCTGCTGGTGCCCCCCAAAGCCATGGAGCTGCCTCCATTAATGTCAGCACTCTCGTAAATTCTGATCTTGCACTGAAGGAGGCAACTTCTGCCATTGCACAGAAGCTTCCAGAGGTGTCCCCTGCCTCCTGTAAATCCATGGACACCCAGTAAAGTGGATTAACTGCAGGTGGACTTCATAACAGCTGTCCCTCCTTTGGAATTAGAGGGGTTCACGCTTCTAAAAAGATGATCCCATAAGCAAGAAAGGCCTGAAGGGGTTTTTGTTGTTGTTTTGTTTTAAATGGCTTTCAGGTTAGGTAGCTGATTCCAATCTATGGGAAAACAGGTTGCAGAGCTGTTGGCTCCACTCTCCCCTGCCATAAACAAACAATTCTCTTGTTTCTGATAACTTATTTCCCTTCTATTAAAGGAACCCAGTGGGTTATTTGCTTTGGTTCACTCCTCCCGTGAGCCAGTGGTGCATTTGCATTCCATCCCCCTGCTCCCTCCAGCCCTAAAGATGCCTGCCAAAATTAGTCAACAGATAACTACACAGTGGAAGCTTTTAAGAACGTGTTAGGAAAGGCTTGAACATTACCCATTAATGTTTACAGCTCCTAATTATCTTAATTAATCAGTCTTGGAGGCTGTCTGAGCCGGGAGCCCAGAGGCAGCATTTCAGTTCCCACAGATGGTCTTTAAGTCACTGCCATGGCTGCTTGCAGCGAGGAGCTCAGCAGGCTCTGCCTGCCAGGATGTTTGTGCTGGGTCCTGGGCAGCCTGTGCTGGGGGGTTCCTGCTGGAGACTGAACTCCCAAAAGCACCTGGGAGCAGGCTGGGCTGTGCTCAGGGAGAGGGATGCTGAGTAGAAGCTGTCCCTGCAGAAATGCCTCCTGGCAGGGGACAGAGGCACTCAGAGAGCACCAGCACTCATTGTTGGGATACAGGGATTGCTGCCTTGGCAAAACCTGGGATTGCTAGCTCTGTCAGAAAACAGAGGTGAAACTACTGACAGAAACCCTATCCCCCAGATATTGCCTCTTCTAACAATGTTTCTTTACTTCTGCAGGAAGACCAAGTGTTTGGGCAGAGGACACTCCAGGCTGCGCCATCCTCTTTCAGAGCTTCATTTCCATAATTCAGAGCTTATCTTCACTCTCCTGAGGAAAACCAGGAGATTTGGCTAAGAGACACAACCCTGCAGAGGAATTCAGAAGGAGAATCTGCTTGTTTTGTGCTATTCCCAGAAGAATTTGGTTTGTGTAAACTGCACAAAGTACAAGAGCGCAGGGGAATATGTATTCAACTCCAGGTGAGGACAGGAGAAAACATGGCGCAGGTACAGATCTCTTTCTAATTTAGTTCACCTCATCCTTGTCTGGTGGAATTAGCAGACAACCACTTATTTATACCCAAATCCTGATTATTACCATGAGCTCACAGCTGCTCCTAGCTGGTAACTTCTGCTCCTGGGTGGAATGCCATGTGCAAGTGGTTTGTGAGCATGTGACAATGATGACAGGGAAAACAGGTAATGAGAGTTTTCATTAGGTGAAAAGAGAATGGTTCTTCAGCCATCTACAGACAGCTCTTGTGGGCAGCAACTCCTCTCTGTGCTGAATATCAAGTGCCAAATACCAAAGAGGCATTTTTTTGGGTAGGTTCCTACAGCAGGAATGCCCCTGCAGTGTGGGAAATGGATTTATAAGGAATTTTTTAGAAGGTTTACATAGTATGTATTTTAATGTAAATACAAATTTCAGCAGGAGTTCCTGCAGGAGTTCCTCCAGCAGGAATGCCCTGCAGGAGTGGCAGAGAAGAAGGGGATGGTTCTTCCAGACTCACAGGGCATTGCATGGAAAGAGGCCTGTGATCAAGGGGCTCCATGTCTCTGGTTGTGTTCCAAGGATCTTAAGCCCGGCACTTGCTTTTGGACAACTGTCTGCTGGAGAGGCCTGTGCCACCAAACCTGGTTTTGAAGCAATTTCCCATCAGCTGTTCCAGGAGTGGCAGCCATGCTGTGTGGAGGCTGCAATCCACACTCCTGGGCTGTTGGAAAGCAGTGCTGGCAGGCTGAGGTGAGCCAGATGGGACTGGAAAGCGCTGCGAGCCCGGCTGGGTTTGGAGCCGTGATTCCCTGGTCTTGTATTGGACTAAAGGCAGGAATTGTTACACCTTGGAAGCAGAGCAGGGGGTGCTGCTGCTGGCACTGCTGGGGTGCCATCCCTCTCTGCCCTGTTGGCCAGGCTTCCCTGCTGAGGGATGGCCTGGCACCTTCACCACTGACTCCAAAAAAGCAGAGTGCATGGAGTGGGAAATGGGCAGTGCCTGACACTGATGCCTCAGGTTTGAGCTTTTCTATTTTTCACATTCTGTGCTGCTTTAGTGTGTACTTCTGAGCTTCATATTATGGGATGTTGAGCTCTCTGCACAGAGCAGGGAGACAAAACAATTCCTGCTCCAGCTGGGGACCAGGGACAAATGATCCAAATCTCAGCACCAAGAGCACAAACAACGTGGGCTGGAGAGACAAAAACAAGAAGGATGAGATTTGATAACCTAAAGCTGTAGTGGGACAACAAACTGCAATATGCAGAACGGAGCAGAAATTATAAAAGTGACAGACCCTGTGACCAGTCATCCCATTTTGTGACCATTTTGGTTCATCTTGGGTGCAGCCCTGGCCGGGCTCTCGTGCTGCCCAAGGTGGATCCACTGAGGCCTCCTACTAAATCCCTACTTTTATTCTTTAACTCTGTCTAGTCTTTGTTCTAGGTCAGCCTTGACAAGGCATCAACACAAATGAACACTTTCCCTGTTCTGTGGGGTTTCAGTGCAAAAACCTCTCTCTCCATTCACCTCCCTCCTGCCTCCCCCTTCCCCAGCCCCTGCTGCCCAGGGAGCCCCAGGAACAGGAATATTGGCAGTAAACTCAGCTCTACAAAACAGGCTGAGGAAAAAAGGGAAACAAAACACCATCACTTCCTATTTCTTTCTCTTCCCTCTGCATCAAAGCCTGGGCTGGCTGTCAGGAATGTTCAAAATGAATAAATAAAGCACAGGAACCCCCCCTGCTTCAGGAGGAGTCTCATTCACTCACCATGAAGCTTGGCCAATTCCTTTTCTGACAGTACTCGAGTCAGCAGGCAGAGCAAGAAGATCATTCAAAGCTAATCAGTAAAGTGTAAACCTATTATGGAAGCACATTTACCCCTCACTGCCTCCTCCCTCCCGAAAACCAATCCCCAAATCTGTGGGAATAACACACAGCCTCCATAAAAGTTGCTATTACTTAGATCCCCTGTTATTAGGTCAGTGATGGCACTGATGAAATGCTCCCCAGAGCTCTGAGCAGTGGTGGATAAATCCTGCCAGAAATTCATGGAGTAATTTGTTACAGCTCGAGGGCATGAGGCACAGCACAGCAGAGCCCGTGCATGAGGCTCTCCCCTGTGATTCTGGAGGCCATGTCTGGTAATAAAAATCTCATCTTGATTTCTCATTCTTTGTATTGATTTCTGTCAGAAAAGACTTGTCTTAGACAAAGATACTGCTGTATTTCTCTGGATAATAAAGGGATCCTTCTCCCCTTTTCTGCCCATCCCTTTTTGAAATTCATTTTAGGGATGACTCTAACAAGACTCGTTCTTTGGGAACTGGTTTATTCTCTGGGCAAAGAGTTCAGAAGATGATGACTGCCTTTGCATATTCAGCACAAAACCCTAAATGTGAAATTACAGAAAAATGGGTTTGGTTTGGAACAGGAAAGGAAATTGAAGCTAAAACCCCAGCTCTGCTGTATCTTAATATGAAACTTTGTTATTAATTGAATGGATGGAATGTGTGGGACTCAAGTGATTACCATCCAGACTCAGATCTATAGAATCATAGCAACTGCTAATTTTGGATCATTTGTACTCCTGCTGTTGGAAAAAAAAATAAAAGAAGGGCAGGTCTGTAGGTAAACTGTACAATGCTTCTTCACACAGCATTTATAAACAACTATCTTTCTTTTCTAGTGTGGCTGGACAAGGCCACATGTGTGGTGGTTTGACCGGAATAAGTGGGAATTCTGGGATGTTCTGGTCAAACCAATGGGTGCTTGGATTTTGATATTGGCACCTGGGGTAGCCAGTGGGTTTTAGGACACACCTCCGAGAACACCCAGGGGTTAAAAGCAGAGCTTCGGCCCTGGGAGGCTCTCTTGGGACTTCGAAGGACCGAGGTCGGAGCTCTCCCCCGTCCAGCCGCTGCCGCTGGGCGGGGGAGGGGCAGCCATGCGGTAGGCCCGGGCCTGGACAGACATGGGAGTGAGGAGGCCTTGGAGGATGGAAGGGTGGAGGAAGAGCCCTAAGAGACATCGGACAGCCTTCCCCCCCCCCCCCCCCCCCCGGAGACAGATAGAGAAAGAGAGAGAGAGTGCAGCCTGTGTCGTTACCTTGAAATTCAGTAAATATGTGCTGGCAGCAGGCAGCCCAGCTGAGGAGATGGGGGGGGGGGGGGTGCAGCCAGGAGTCCAGCCGCCTGGAGGAGTTTTTAACCCCTTTTGGACAATGAAAACCCTACAGAACATTAACCCTTCCTAGACGTGTGATAAGAGTGGAGGAGGACAAAGGAAATGAACCAGTGATGGGGGTCTGAACCAGAGAGAGAGAGAGTGAGAGATGTTGAAAGAAGGGAGAAGATGGAGTGGCATTTTATGCTGGACTCTTTTGTGTAGCCATGGACAGAGCCATGTTTCCGTGTGATACAGAGACTGAGTCCAGGGGGAGAAATGTCCCAGTGCCAGAGAAGATTCAGTGTGGGTACCCCTCGGCCCCAGGGGGTATATAAAATATGGGGGGGATAGATGTCGCAAAGGTGAGAAGGTGAGATACTGTGTTTTTCTGGAACTGGTCAAAGCAGCCTTAAAAAAAGACAACCCTGGAAGCAGCCCTGATCCCTGTTCGGTGGTGAGAGCACCGGAACAAGGACGGAAGAGGCCACCACGACACATGGAAGGACTCCCTCTCCTCTTGAGGAGCTGAAAGTCTGAGCAATCTAAAGGGTGGTGTTGGACCTAGAATTGGTGATTTGGAGGATGTATTGTATTGGGAATTTAGGGGGGAGGAGGAGGAGAGTGTTTTTGTGAGGTTTTCATTTTCCTTGGTTTTTTTTTTTCTCTTTTCTTTTGTGTGTAGTTTAGTAATTGTTTGTGTGTAGCTTAGTTAATAAAATTTTCTTTATGTTTAAGTTTGGAGCCTGCTTTGCTTATTCCTGGTCACATCTCACAGCAGACACCGGGGAGAAGGTGTACTCATGGGGGCTCTGGCTTTGCCAGGCCCAAACCATAACAACATGGAAATCTGGAAGGCTTTATGTGAATAATTTGCAAACCAAAAAGAGCAGCTCCACAGAAGTCAACCCAGGTAAATTGAAGGATGGATGGTAAGACTGAAAAATGCAATGTTATATCAAAATTATTTTATCTCCTCTGCAGTAGGATTGATATAAGCAACTGGAACAATTTCATTTAGTCCATTCCTTTGGGTTTTGCTTTCCTTGGCTTTTATTATAACCTCTCTTCCTAAGAAGCTGCTTTGGGTCTTGAAATGACTGAAGCTGCTCCCTTGTGCAATGAAAGCGATAAATATTTACAGCAGCTCTTACAAGTTGAGAAATTTAATATGTGCTCATTCCTTTTGTACTCTAAGAGTAACTGTGCTAAAAGACAATGCCTGCTAATTGTATTTTCTATCACAGTCCTTTCAGAGTGAAAGATAAAATATGGAAGTTTGGCTTTATTTTCTACTCCACACAGCAAAATTTATTCAAAAGAATCTTTGTTCCCCTTTATCTATTTATTTAATAGACTATAAAAAATAGTAAACTCTGTCAAAAAACCTAGTTGAAGAATAATTTACAAGCTACAATTAGCTGTTGATCTGTCAGACTGGCTTAGGGGAGAGCCAAACTATATCCTGGCAGGTAATAATTAATGCAAACCTTGACACTTCAGGCCCGGCCCTCTGTTGAGCAGGACACAGCTCCCAGCTCTCTGGCAGGAAAGCCTGGCTCTGCAGGATACACACACTCCCCTTGTGGAGAAATAAGCTGATTTTTTTTTTTTTTTTGAACCTATTTTGGATGCCAACAAATGTGTCTGAGGGGAAAGTGATTGTGGTCACAATAAGAAGAGGCCTGCTGTGAGAAGCAGGGCTCAGCAGCTCGCTCTGGTTCCTCTCAGCTCTGTAAATCACTGCCTCACTCAGCCAGAGTCAAATGAGCCCCAGCACTGGGCCATGGCCAGCCTGTGCTGCAGCTGATGGCAGCTCTCCCACTGCCTTCACCAGGGGCAGGATTTCATCTGCTAAATCACCACAAGAGCTTTTATCAATGAGAGCTGTCTGGGCTTGGCTGAACCATGCACTAATGATTTTTAGGGGTCATGACAGAGAGTTAAATTGCAAGGAGAGAGTAGCAGGGAGTATGATGGGGCTTGGAGCAGCCTGGCCTAGGGGAAACTGTCCCTGCCCATGGCAGGGGGTGGAATGAGATGAGCTTTAAGGTCCCTTCCAGCCCAAACCACGCTGGGCTTCTCTGATCACTCACTGCAACCGGTGTGACACTGTCCCTGTGCCACCTGCAGATTGCAGTCCCACTGTCCCACTGCAATGACCCTGCTCTCAGGCAGGCACAGAACGGCACATCTTGAGCCTAAAAGCAGTTTTAAGCCTAATCAGACCATTTTGATAGGAAATGGTTAATGGTTAAAATATGATATTGTTTCAGATGGGTGGGTTATTGTACAAGGTTGGAAGGGAGCTGTTTTCTCACTCTGTCTCAAATGCAGCAGAGCAAGCCTGACTGGAGGCTTATCTCTAAGCACCCTGTGGGTGTATCTTAGTCCCATCTAGTATAATCCCTTGCTCAGGGGATTATCCATAAAACTATCCAAGAACAGTTAATGTGGTGCTTAAATTCCAGCATCTCCTTTAATCTTTGTTAATTTTCAAATCTAGATGAGATTCAAGACTACTGAGCCTGACTAGGCAGACCAGAAAAAGGAATCCTTGGAGCTTGCTTAATCAGGTATGTTCACATGCTGGGCTACTGGTGTGCCTCTAGCCGTGAGTCTCACCGGAAGTTGAGATATAAATGTAGCAAGCAAGTCCCATCCTGCTTGTAAGGGCTGCAAAAAGAAAGCTCAGCACTTTACATGCCACCTTAGACAGGAACATGAGGCTGAGGGCGCCCCTGAATCAGGCAGCAGGAGTTTTGATGAAGTGCCCTCTCTGCCACCCCTCTGCACCTCCCTCCACTGAACCATGGCTGCAGCTCCCTCAAATGATCCTTTGGATGGCTTAGGCTGCTGGTTGGCCCTGCTGTTAAGGGTCTCTGTGGACCAGATTTAACTTTTAATAGTGTCTCATAATGTCTTAAAAGAGGTTTATGGCTCAGCCTGGTTCTCTGGGAGATTGCCTGCTCCCTGCTAATCTGCTACAGAAACATTGCCATTGGTTCCAGTATTTCAGGGAGTTCTCCCCCAGCTCCACAGCCAAGTTAATTGGACACAATTGACCTATGGTAGAGAATGACTATTAGGTGAGGAATATTAAGCAAAGGGAATAAGATCTTTCTGTAGCTCAGAACATGCTGGGAGCTGTGGGGAATGGCAGGAAATGGCAGCTCAAGGAGTGTGCAGAGCAGGCCCTAGGAGAGGGCTGATTTAAGGAATGGGAAAGTGCTTTGCAATAACTGAGGTTTGTAAAACCAGCGGCTCTTTCCAAAGGAGAGTAAAAATACACTGCAGTCTTGAGAGTCTGTAAGAGGCAAAAGTGCAAGAAAGAAGAGAAATAGGTTGTGGCAGACCTGTGAGAGTGCTGGTTTTGATCATTCTTTCTTTTTTAACAAGCACTTCACTGGAGCACAGCTGCCCAAACCTGACTGAAGGAGTCAAGGAACAAACAGGGCAGGATTTTATCAGAATGCATTTGTTTCCCACTGGAAACTGCATGCTGAAGGCAAGTCCAGTACCCCGAGCAAACACTCAATGATTAATGGGCATGACACTGGTCCACAAGACAAATATGAGCCCTGTAACATCCTTGAGCAGCTCAAGACACAAAAACAGTTTGCAGAGCAGCTTTATGCAGAGCAAATGAAGCCTTGCTGCCAAATCCTGGAAGTTTTGGTAGCTGCTTCCCAATTTACTTTCACACACTGATCCTCTGGATGGGGTAAATCCCATAAAATTATCAAACCAGCCCATATTCCTTAGGGCAAGAGTTCCCAGTGTCAGAATTGCCAGTCTCAAAAGTTCTTTGGCTGAAGTAAACTCCCTGAGAGAAGCAGAGGTGTCAGCAGAGGGTTTAAAACTGTGTAAGTACATGCTTAACTCTACTGAGACGTGAAGTTTCCCTGAGATCAGCAGAGTCAGGTTCCATTTGGGGCAGTGGCTCCAAGGTCAGGCCTCAAGAACTAAAGTGTTTCAGATTCATGGCTAATACCAGCAGCAGGATGGCAGTGCCAGTGACGTGATGTGATTTGCTATCAGGCGAATAATGGTCCTTCCACCTCATGGAAGAGTGAGTTTCATCTCTTAAACCTCAGGGAGAAAAGTCACTGCTCCTGAGGTTTAGAGTGTGCTGCTTGCAATTCCAAAGACTGGGCCCAAGGTAATGTGCAAGGTGAAGGTGTCCCACTTGAATATTTGTGGCTCTGACCCACAGCCAGTGACTGAAGGAGCACCTCTGAGCCCTGGCAGGAGCTCTGGTCTCCCTGGTCAGGAATCCTCCAGCTCAGCATTTGGGCTTTGCAGCTGGTGCAGAGCTAACTCCTCACCTGGGACTGGCAGCACTGCCTTAAAGATCGGTTTTGCAGTTTGTAGGAACTCAAAACCGGACACTTGGGGGCAAATGGACTGGTTCAGGGGTCAGTGTTTCTGCTCACCTGCACTCGAGGAAGCACTGGGTGATCTCCTCCTGGAAGGTTTCCTTGATGTGGGGCCCCTCTGCTGCCCTCAGCTCATGTGTGAAGGAGTAGTTTGCTCTTTCCTGGAATTCACCTTCCAGGACATTTGTTTTCTGCAAGCTGATCATTACCTCCAACTCGGGAGGCAGGCTCTGAAAAGGAGAGGAGAAAATAAAAGGTATGAATGAAAAGAAATTTAATATTTACTGGAATGCCAGGTTGACAGTGAATCTGAGCTTAAGCCTTAATTTACTTGCAGGAAGCCAGGAAAAAAAACCAACCCTGTGCTCATAAAAAGTGCCTGGATGCACACAATGGTCTATTGTTGGTATTTCAGCATTAATTAACAACATTGCAATGTACAAAAACAACCTTTGCAGCGTGGGATCCTGGATCTCAATGCGACAGGTGAGAGAGCTGCTGTTCTGCAAATGCCAGCTTTATCCATGTCAGAAGGGTGCCAGAGAATTTTTTAATTGAATTTTCAAATGTCTGGACTTCCCATTGGAGCTTTTTAATTAGCCAGTATTGTTTTTAATTTGTGCACTGAAATTTTTATATGCACACTGCTTGGTCAGTGGTTTCCTGGTATTTTGTTGCAGCTGGTCAGACTCCTTTAGGAAATCAACTTCCCTTGAGGAACAACAACAACAAAAAAGGAATAAACATCCCCCCCCCCCAACACTATAACAAAAATCACAGCTCCCCAAGTTTCCCATTATTTGATAACCTTGGAAAGAAGGGCTTCTCAGCCAGTTTCAAGTCCTACAATAACTTCTGCTCTGTGATTGATTTTACACATGTAGTGTGAGGGAGAAAAATGAAAGTCTTTCTGGTATTCAAATACAGAAGCATGAAAAAACCCATCTGTGTGGGTGGGCTGAAACTTTGCATTTTTCAGCTTGTAATCATTGATAAAATTAAGATGTTCCCTGTGTTTTACAAGCTATTGCTACCTTGTAAGTGTAGAGGAAAATCTATTTTAAAAATCAACTTGTGAACTGGCTTTGTGGTTTTAGGTTTTCTTAATTCTGGAACAAATTGTTTTTTTCATGTACTTGGGAATTATGAATCATATTGTCTGATGGCATATGACAAATTTAAGAAGGGAAAAGAGGAGAAAATATGACAATCTGGTTTTGTAGTACAATTTTATTTCTTTTCAAAGTTTGTAACTGACATGGGTGGCAGCATATGTGAACAAAAGCTTGGTTTGCATGAAAAAAAAAAAAACAATATAATTTTGCTCTGATCTTTCAACTTCAGGGCATACAGAAATTGTCCTTAACTGGCACATCTCAAACTGATTCAGTAATGCATTCTTCTTGCTCTGGTGTATTTTCTGGTCTGCTCCTCAGTTCCTGAGGCCTCCCATGAAGACAAAAAGCTCTGTCAAAGCTTTGGCCAGCTCATATTTAAGATCTGTTATTCCCTGGTTTTCTGTGCTTCCACCAGGTTCCAAAAATCACTAATAAGTGCCAAGCAACTTTGGTTTCTGAGCACCCAGAGGGATCCCCCACTGTCCAAAGCAAGCACACAGGCCCCATTCAGAAAAGCAATTTACTGCATCTGGGATGTGTGACTTGCACTGTGCTCCAGGAATGGGTCAAGGGAGAAAATATTCAGGAGGAAATAAGAACAGCAGTGTGCTTCTGAAAGGTGGCTGCACATGTTCCCTCCCTGAGTATGTGACCCCAAATGCTGCCTTTTACCCTGAGATGTTGCCTCTGCTCCATTCCAGGTTTTCAGGGAAGTTGTGTTTCCAATCTTCTCCCTCACCAGCACCTATTTATGAGTATAACACAGCTACTATTGGCAGTGTTTACTTGTATTTCACCATTGCCTGCCTTCCTGATGTTGAACAAAGCCCAGATGTGATGCTGCTCTCTCAGGGGCTCCTTTGGAAACCAGAGGAGCCCCCACAGGGCCTGTTTTCCAGACTGAGATACAAAACCAACTCCTCTGTTTGTTACAGCAATCCTCAGGGGATTCCTGAGAAATTCCCAGCAGATGGGCATGAGGGTGCCTGCAGCTTTAGGGAGGCTGATGGACAGAGACAGGCTCCTCTCCAGCACAGCCTGCGCACTGAAAGGTGCAATGTCACCAGGTGAGCAGGGAAGGGAGGGATCCTGCACCACCTCAGCTGCTGGGTGCATGATCCCTCCCTTCTGCCCAGGCTCTGGCACTCACCTGAGCCTGCAGTGAGCCACTTCAGCTCCCTAAAAACTGGAAAATAATCCCTTGTGTCTTTTCCTCTCCTCCCACCTCCTCAAGTTACTAATTTCCCACTATAACAAGGTGGATCAGCCAGCTGAGGGCCAGTGCCACAGCAAGGGCAGTGGGAGCAGAGCAAGGTGGGGAGAAGCAGCAGCACAGGCAGCAGAGCTCCTCCCCGCCATCCCAGATGCTTTGCAGCTCCTCTGAGCTGCTCTCCACTGCACCTTGAGGGGGCCTTGCATGACCAGTTTGTCCCACTGTGACTTTATTCAGCAGCCCCAAAACCAGACAAGGTAAGAGCTGTTTGAAGTGGCAAACAGGAGGTGCCAGTGTGAGATCAGCACTAGGAAATTCTTATCTCAAAAAGAGAATTGCTACAGCCCATATATGATGTCAAGAAGCTGCTGTGGACACAGCCCAGGTAGCTCTGAACCAGCTGGCTCAGATGCTGACAACAACAAGGCCATGGGAAATGTTCTGGTTGGCAAAACCCAGCTCAGCCCTGGGTAAATATTTGTCCAGTTCCCTGTCTGAGCACCATTCAGTTATCAATACATCTGCTAACAGGAGTTTATCAGCTGTACTCAGCACCAAGGCTGGAGTACAGACATAAACCTGCAGAACAGCTTATGAGAAGCTCCGTTGTATTTAGTTTTAATTTTTTGTTTTTCACAGTCCATTTTACTAGAAGAAAAAGAAGAAATGAGAATTACTTCTAGAACAAGACCCCAGCCATTCACCTTCAATATTTCCCCAAAGAAATGCATGAAAGAGAACTGAATTTAATAAGGCTGTACTCTCTCTTTCCCCCAGTCCTCCTGATTTCTTCTTTGGCAGTAACACCCTCCAGCTGTGATGGGAGCAGGACACAAGGAGCACATCTGGCTGTGAGAAATGAGGCCTGAAGGACTCAGGGCTGGCTGATGAGGAACTTACACAGAGTAGTGCCCTGTCCATGGGGGAAGAGCAGGAGGGGTCAGGAACCCAAGGCTGGCTCCTGCTCTGGGAGAGGAGAACCAGGAGGAAAGCACTGGCTGGCAGTGAGGACATCATGCCATGGGCACTTGGTTTTTAAATAAAACAGCACAGGTGCATATACAGCTGGCTTGGCTCTCTGTTCTGTCACTTTGAAATCAATGCAGTCATGTAAACAAAAAATGAATGGACTTGAGGAAAACAATGATGAGGAGACATCAGAAGAATTTATGTGTACATGGGCCAAGTGAAATCGGAACTATGTTAAAAACGTAAGAACTGATCCAAGAGTGTGGATGCTCAAGGAAGTGAATTAATTGATTAGGGAGGGAATAAGAAGAGGAACTAGACAAAACTAAGTGTGGAAGGGAATTTAGCAACATGACCTAGACACTGGGGCAGTGGGAGCTGCTAAAGAGATACAACAAGATGCGCAGAGGGTGGAACTGTCAGTTCTCTACCATTTGTCAGGAATTTCCACAGAAAATACATTTCTTCTGTCAAGTAAATGATGATAGAAAATGTTTTAGACTATTAAAACACTTTAAAAGAAGAAAATAAGCTATGAATAGCATAGGTGATACCTTCCAGCTTTGAAGAAAGCTGCTCTGGTAAACTTGTTTTATTTTGTCCACAGTGTTCTTGACATAATCACAGAAGCATGAACCTCACCAGCTTCAGGGTTTTGTTTGCCATGGAACCTCTATAACACCATTTTCATTTGGGGGGGTTGGAACTGGATGGGCTTTTAGGTGCTTCCAACCCAAACCATTCCATGATTTTATGGTTTCAGCATAAAACACATTCCTAACGCTGTCTCAGGGTTAGGAGGAGCCAACTGCACAACCTGTGTGCCTTGTGTTCATCTCCAGGTGCTCCTGGGCCTTCAAAAGGAGACAGAATCTCTCCAACAGCCCTGCTGGAGGTTCTGTTCTCTTGCCAGCCAGCCGAGCTCAGAAGGAAACAGGTCTGAAAAAGCTTTGGCCATCTGAAGATGCAAGAGGGAATAGGAAGTGAAATGGCTGGAGAGTGCCAAGAGAGAGGATGAATTCCAACAGCTCCAGAAGGAATGCTGGAACCCCTGCTGGCCAGCCTGTGACCTGTGCCATGCAGCATCATGGAAGAACTCTCCATGTTTCCACAAGGCTCTCAAGGAGCTCTGAAGTTATCTGAGTGTGCTTCCACAGCCCTCTTATGTGCATGGAAGGAAGACAAAAGCCAATTTATCTCTAACATCCCTTCTCTCCACGCCTCTAATGTTCCTGCTTCTGAATCAAAGGGAGGCATTCTCCAGGAAGATGCTAATAAATAGCTTTTCCTTGGGGGAAGAAGCATTTTCCCATCTTTAAGAAATTTCTCTGGCCATGTGAAATTCAAATTTGTTAACTTGCCCTACAAACAGCAACTCATTTAGAAACAAATTACAAATATTAGATGGAGACAGTGAACTTGATAATGCAATGCTGCCACATCAGTTGTAAAATAATGCATCTTAATGAAGGCTTCCCATGTGAATAAACCATTATATTTACAAGCTTTTCACAGTTAATGACCCAGAACTGGATAACGAAACTCACATTTTTAGTGTGGTCCTCTGTCAGCAAAAGTGTACATATTAATAATTGATGTTGCTGTAAAAATAGGACATATTATGAAGATTCCTGAGTTTGTGGGAAAATAGGACTACATGGTCCATTAACTTAAAAGGCTTATCTAATGTTTGATGGGCTTTGTCTTTAAAATCCTTGTTTAAATTAATAAGGCAAAATGGACATTTGTCTAAAAGAGAATTTTATTTCAACTCATCAGTCACGAGTGTGCTGCTAAGATTCTTCTGTTCTGTTCTTTACTCATTCCCCAAAAGAATTCAGGTTTTAGGGAAGGGGATGATGCACCAGCAGAAGGGAGAAGACATTTCCTACAGCTGCCAGGTGAGTCATTGGGATGAAGGACCATGTGGGTGATGAGGGGACTGGAGAACCTCCCATCTGGAGACGGGGTGAGGGAGCTGGGCATGTTCAGCATGGAGAAGAGAAGGTTGTGTGGAAACCTCAGGGCCCCTTCCAGTATCTGAAGGGCTTACAAGGAACTGGAGAGAGCCTGGAATGACAGGACTAGGGGGAATAGGTTCCAACTGACAGAGAGTGGGTTTAGATGGGATATTGGGAAGGAATTCCTCCCTGGGAGGGTGGGCAGGCCCTGGCACAGGGTGCCCAGAGCAGCTGTGGCTGCCCCTGGCAGTGCCCAAGGCCAGGCTGGATGGGGCTGGGAGCAGCCTGGGACAGTGGAAGGTGTCCCTGCCATGGCAGGGGTGGCACTGGATGGGCTTTAGGGCCCATCTCAACCAAAGCACTCTATGGTTCCACAGAACTGGGCCTGTGTTCCCTGCCCACCTCGGGGCTTTGCTTGCTGGGATCCCTTTCCTGGCTGGAAAGCCCTGCCTTGGTGCTGAGCCAGCTCCCCAGCAGAGCCTGTACTGCTCTTTGTGAAACACCCAGAGGTGTGCAGGCTGCCTGAGCATCCTGGGGCTGCTCTTCCTCACAGAGGAGGAGGAGGCCCTGCTGTGGAACTAACTGCTCCTCAATTGTTCCATCAGGAGGGCAAGAGGCTCGGTGGCAGTGAAATAAATACATTTCATTTCCCTCCACGTTGGAAGGCCAACGTCCCTATTATGCCTGAGAGGTAGATTTACTGCAGCTTTTATTGCTGGGTACTTAATTTAGGACAGCTTCTTGTCGTAGGCCTGGAAAAGCAGAGCTGAAGCACATGCTCTGTGGCTTTATGGGGCTCCAGGAAATGTTCTGCCACAGCCAGCATCACCCCCAACCGTAAGATTTCAAAAGATGGACCAGTTGTGCAATATTTTTTTCAGTACATTTACAGTTTGCTTCTCTGGGGGAGAAGCTTAATTTCCAGATATTTTTAAAGTAAGTAGTTGTAATAGTCACTTATTTTAACCAGTGAAAGTGAAATTCTTTTTTTTATCCATTTGGATTACACAGGCATGAAGACTAAAATAATTTACTGTCAGAGAAGCTGGGGTCTTGTTCTTTACTTACAACTCTTATTCTTCAGGCAGAAGGTGTCCCTGCCCATGGCAAGGGGTGGAATGAGATCATCTTTAAGGCCTCTTCCAACCCAAATCATTCTGTGATGCTATGATACGATTCTGCTGAATTTTGAACTGTGATCCAAACTGCATTTAAAAGTTTGCTGCAGGATTGAGCTATGTCCTTGCTTTATTTCCTCAATATAATTTGTCTGGCTGAGGGAAGAATAGATTTTTAAAGAGGTCTCTTATCTTGTGAATCATAAAATCACAGAATGGTTTGGGTTGGAAGCACCTTAAAGCCCATCCAGTTTCAACCCCCCAAATGAAAATTGTATTAATAGAGGTTCCACAGTACACAAATGGTGATAGCCACATCAATTATATGGCTGAATTCCTAAATTAGGCACAAAAAAAAAGGAACAAGTAAGCAAAATATATTGCATTCATTAAAGCTTCCCTACTCTCTGACTCACTCCAATGGCTTTGCCAATTAAAGTTATTGTCATATGCATTCAAACAAATCATTTGTAGTAAGAGGCCTTGCTAAAAAAATACTGAAAATGGCTGGTTTAGAGATTCATATCATACATATTTAGAAATATATTTACATGTAACACCTTTTAGGAAGATAAAGAAAATTTGAAGGTTTACATGCAGGGCCAGATGAGTTTACATAATTTGGGTTTTGTTTATTTCTGATATGATACCTGGGCATGCTGTTAAACTTGACTAAACATGGCAAGCATGTTTTGGGCTCTGAAAGGCAGTGATTTCATTGTTAGTGTGACTGCAGCCAATGAAAGCCAAATTATTTAGAATTCTTGCTTCCCAGAGTCTTTCTGTTTCAAAAATAAGCAGGCTTAACATTTCTATTGAAAACAGGACAGATTAGTTATCACTGCTGAGATGTGAAATAACAGAGGACTTTGTGCTGACACCCAGGAAAGCAAAACTCATTTTAATCTTAAACTTGGCAAAACCAGGCCTGATCTGCACCACTGCTGTAGCTGCCCACTCTCAAGAGCTGATGAAATATTTTAAATTTCACTTGATGGAGTTTGTACTTTGTTAAATCCTGTGTAATATTTATTTAGCCATAGTCTATAATGTTTACACAGAAAGCTATTCTGGGAAATGTTGATTTTTTTTTTTCCTTTCTGACTGGATGAAATGAATTATATTTATCAGGAATTCAGAGAAGGAGGAATGTTTGGCAGCCTGTTTTTTCAGATATAAATAAAGCGTTAACCAAGACAACATGCCTAAATTTGGGTATGTTTAAAAGAGGTACGAAGGAGAGAAAAGCTTTTTATTTAACACCACACAGATCCTTTCATGTGAAAAGGCTCGTGGAATGGTTTGGGTTGGAAGGGATCTTAAAGCGCCAGGGCAGGGACACTTTCCACTAACCCAGGGTGCTCCAAGTCCCATCCAGGCAGGCCTTGGATATGGAGGAAGGAAGGATGTTGGAAATACCATGTCAGAGAATCACAGAGCAGCAGGTGTTACTCCTCCAACTCTTTGGAAAGGGCTCGAATTTCAGGATAGACCTCTGTAAAAGTAAATTCACAGCCGTGAGACCCTAAACTGGGGTTTGGCTTGTCCTGCAATGTGTTGGAAGTCTGATATCCAGGGAGATGTGTTTCCATGAGGACCTTTAGGAGAAGCTGGATCTGGTGTGGTGAGGAAAACCTGATGCTCCAGTGGGAACCACAGTGGCTCCACACGGCTCATGCATCCTGCTGCACTGTATCCCTTTGAGAAAAATGACAGAAGGAACCATGAGACTTTGTGCCACTAAAAGGAGAATTCCTTAAGCTATGGAATGTTTACTTTTCTGAAGGGATGGGTTTCTGGATGTGCTGCTGGGATTGCAGTTCTCCTGGTGAAAATGGAAGGAGGGGCTGCTCTGACTCAGCCCAGCCCAGGGAGAAGCAGCTTGGGGGCAAATGTATCAGAGCACTGCAGGTGGAGAGAGAGACTTGTCCTTCTGTACCCTGTTTTCCTGGACTCCTCTAATTCCTGCTCAGCAGGTTTAGGGAAGGTAGTGTGATTTACTCTGGGTGTGCAGAAACAACAAAATTCTCAGGAGCTCCAATAACAACTTTTACTTGCCAACATTGGAACAGCCTGACAAAATAAGGCACGTGGCAAACTTTAACTCCTCCAGACACAACAGAGGATTTACCAAAGCATTGACTGGAATTTTTTGGCCTGACTTCCAGAACATTTTGAGAAGAACAAGGTAGAACTGGACACAGCATAGCCTTGTTCTCTGTCATCAAGTAAAAGATGAAATAAAATCAAATTCCAGAAAAGATACATACATTTTTTTTGTGAAGCAAGTAGAGAGTAAAGAAAATAACAGACTGACCAGTGCCCAGCCCAGGGCAGGTACACAAAAGTGCCCTTGGCCACCTGGGCACTTGCTGGCTTCATGTTCTTCCCAATTAATTGCTTTAAACCAACTGTTCCTCCAGTCCCCAACATCCTCCTACCCTCCCATAAATCAGTCTGATGGCAAGCTGTTTATCCTAATGTTTTAGGTTGAACCCAGCCTTTCCTCTTTCCAGTAGCCTGTGCTGTGAGATTAAAAGTATAACTTCCTGCAGGAGAGTGCTGAGGGGGATGCAGGAGCAGTCTGCACTAGCCTGAGACACAGCACTTGCCAAAAGCCAGGTCACACAGCTCTGCAGCAAAATTCAACAATCATAACCTCTGAAGGGGGGGCTTTAGTGACAGGGAATCTATAAATGCCAGAAGAACAGGGCAGTTTAAAAAGCTGGTGTGTTGAATTGAGCTGGGAGGGTAAAGCAGAGCAAGGAAAGGCAGGTTTGCCCAGACAGCACGTCTGTGTTTTCAGACAGCTCAATGTGTTTTCTTGCCACATCAGTGTGGTTTAAACACAAGCCTGTGCCTGGAGCAGTGGTTCTGGTGGTCGTGCTGGAGCTGGCAGTAAACAGCCCTGTGGCAGGAATGTGAGGAAGATCAGGAAGCAGCTCAGGATACAGTTATCAAGATATATGTGCTCTTAGGAGGCTTGCTTCTCTTCGCAAATTAAACTGGGACTGCAAAGTGTGATTTATCGGGGCTTTGGAGAACGGGTGCTGAGGGGATCATGCTGTTTCTGCAATTAGGCTTTAATTAATAATAATAATAATGAGGCTTTATTTTTGAGCCAAGAAAAATCTCTCTACCATAGGCTTGTTCTCTGTCATCAAGCAAAAGATGAAACAGAATCGAATTCCAGAAAAGACACGTAAATTTTTTGTGAACCAAGTAGAGAGTAAAGAAAATAACAATGAATAAAGCAGAATACTGGACAATTCTTGGGTTTGACACTTATTTTCCTATTTTTTAGGCCAACACAACTGAATTTTCCCAGAAATCTTTTACAAAGAACTTCAGATGGATCAGCTCTTTGTGCAAAGCAGTCTTTGTCTGAAAGTAACACAGACATTTTTTTAAAAAAGCCCTAATTATAAGAGAATTTATATTTATTGCAACAAAAGTCGAGTCTCCTTTGGGATGGACTTGGAGTAATGGATGGTTGGGTCTTCTAATTTATCTAAGTCGTGAAGCATTAGAAAAGCAAATTCAACATATTTACACATGAAGATCTGTGGTCATTTTTTAGAGGGCTGACGTGATCATACATCAAAGGGACTTGACCTTTGGAGCTCCCTGCCTATCTATCAGTGGGAACCAATGTCTGCCTCCTTTGGAGACCAGGGAAGGGAATGCAGCATGAAAAGGAAAAGGGAATATAAAAACCCTGGAAAGAAGAACAGGATTTTTAAATTTTTATTTAGAGTTATCATTTTTTTCTCTCAACATGCTTTGATTATAAACTTGATAAAGAGCAATGAGTCAGAGTGCAGAGGAGCAAACATCAATTCTCTTGCTTTTTAAAGGAGGTCAGGAACTGAATGCACTCGATGTGTTTGGTTTTAATTCCCCTCATCCCTCTGATGATATAGATTACATTATGCTCCCCATAAACCAGGCCGTTCACATCCTAGTTTCCAGTTCCTCCCACACTGGCCACCATGAAATGAGGGCTTGGCTGTGAATCCTCAGATAACTGATGCCAGATTTACATTTCCTTCCTCGACAGAAACATCGTGGGATTTGACAGGAAACAATCCCTTGTTCTGCAAAAGGTGCCCTTTCCAACTCATTTTCAGTACATCCCAAGTATTTAGGTCTGCACTGGTTAAAATCTTTGAGAATTTTGTCTTAAACAGAGGCAGAATTGGCACCCAAGATTCTGTTTAGCTGTTGGAGACCAGCAGATACTAAAGGAGTAATCCCTAAGGTGTTACCTGTATTTAACATGGCAAAGCTTAGATAAATGTACATTTTCCTCCCTAAAGGTAAGGTATTAATGGTACTTTTAACTGATGTGAGATGTATTCCCTAGGCACAATCAGTTTTCAGAACCCTCTAAAGCAGCTAAGGGCAACTCCATTGCTGGGCAAGAAAATCCCCCAAACTGCCTGGGAAAAGCAGAAAGCATGTTTTAAATCAAAATTAAGTTATTAGTTTATAAATTAATCACTTAAGAACTGTAGACCATGGAAGCACAAATAAACTTAACAAATGCAGAGCAGTGCTGGATGTTTCTGTGATGTGCTGCTGCTTTAGTAGAACTTAACTTGGTACAAGGGCTACTAGAGCTTGGTACAACTGTGCTATGTGAAAAATGGATTTGTAGAAAATGTTTAAAATTTGATAGCAGAAGGATACACTTATAATGTATTATAATTAAGAAATAATTAGCTTCTAATAATAATAACATAAATTATAACATCTGTATTATCTCATCCTTCACATAAAACTAAAAATAAAATAAAAAGTTTTTAAACACCTCTCAGTTACCCCATCTCTAAACCAAAAAAAGAGTTACTCCAACAGTGCTACTGCAGCTGGACTTGGGTGAGGCTTGACACCTGTTAATGCCTCCAAAAACTTGGAGGGGGGCAAAAAAAGGTCAACAGTAAAGAATTTATCTTATTTTTGGGGTGTTTGTTGCAAGGAAGGGGGTGGGAGGAACAGATTCCTAGTGCAAAGGATGCTCTGATTTTTCTCCTTCACCCCTGTGCATTTTAACTCACCATGGGCAGCTGTTCACTTCCCTGTGCCTCTGCAGTGTGATGTGAGGCAGATTTTGATTATTTTTATATGGACTTAGAGAAATATTGATGGATTAACATGCCAGTTCTTAGGTTTCTCTTCCCTGCTCTTGACATACACAGGCAGTGGCTTGCAAAGGGGTGGGAGAAAAAGATTTTGCTTCTTTAGTTTAATTGGATATTAGAAAAAATTAATTATTTTAGCCCACTCTAAGGGTTGTCAAGCATTGCAACAGGCTGCCCAGTTAAGTGGTAGAATCACCATCTCTGGAAATGTTCAAAAATGTGTGGATGTGGCACTTGGGGACATGGTTAGGGGTGGGCTTGGCAGTGCTGGGTTAATGCTTGGACTTGATGGTTTTAGAGGGCTTTTCCAACCTTCATGAATTCTACTCCAGACATAAGGCAGCTCACCACTCTTGAAATCAGGACTGAAAAGCTGATTAACAAAACTTCCTTGCTGATCATGCCTAGGTCAAATTCCCTGGAACCCAGGGCAAATTCTCCACAGGCAGCTTCCACATCTGCCACACACATTGGAGAATGTATGGACAGCACAAACCCATTCAGCAGAAGACAAATTGTGCTACTCCTGTGCCATTTATCATTTCAGCTGAGCTCTGTATTCCTTGGAGACTCCTTTTAAAATAGGAGGAATCATAGAAATTAATTTCTCCTCTTGGGCTGAATGATAAAAGCCTGAAGAACAAACAGAGTGTGGCATTTTGTGCTCTGGAGGCACACCCCCACTTACCATGCCCAGAAATATCATCTCCTCCTCTCTCAGCCTCTCTGTTTCCTTGCGCTGCCTGTGCCCACGCCAGACCTGTGTTGTAAACAAAACTCTGATCAGACAAATGGGCCTTGGTACAGCTTCCTTTTCTGGGGCAGACACAGGAAAAAACAAATAGAGGAAGGAAAGGCACAATACACCATTGAAACTATTGCTTTTTAACAGGTTGCCATCTGCTATTCTTTTTTTTTTTTTTTTTTTAACAAATTTTGAGGTTTGTTATCTCCTCATGCTGCTCTGGGTGGCTTCTAAAAACTGCCACTGCTTCATGAAGTTCAGACATAAGATTTAGGCTGAGCTCCTGCTCTCATCAGGCTGAATTGTCTGAATTATTCATGTGCAAGAACTCTTTGTGGAATTTAGCACTGACCTCCCTCTGTCCTTTTTTCCAGATATGGGATGAACTCTTCCCCTGGAGATCACAGAAAAAGGCATGGATTCAGAGATGCACTGAATTCCAAGGGGAAGCCAGAAAGAGCAACTGAGGTCATAAAAATCAGAATGGAAAAACAACGTGTAAGTTACAAAGTCATCCTGCATTGCCAGTGCAGGACTGGTTCCACTGATCTTACATCTGGGGGTCCTGTCTCATTTTTTTAATTTTAAATGATATATTTCACCTTGCTGGACACCCTAAAAAGGATCATTTCAGAAAGCTCTCCATCGTGTGAGCTGTGTTTCTGCCTACAGCTGCTCTCCTGACCAAAACACTGTCATTTGGCTTTGCTAGAATTGTTGCTACACAAGAAACTCACCTTTTGAATGCAAGTGGCAGCTTCATCTAGACTTTTAGTCTGTTGCTCCTGTGTTCTACTTTGCCTTTTCTCTTCAAGGAAAATTCTCCTCATGAAGGCTGCTCGAGCGCGGCCCTGGCGAGCCCGTTCTGCCACCTGGATCACTCGAATGGCCTCCTCGAGTGTCATGGCTGTGACAACTTCCTTCAACAGCACAGCCAAAAAAAGGGAATCAGCAAAGCAAAGTTATGTTTTGTAAATTGCCTGCCTCAGTTAGAAAATGGTATCTTAGCAAACAAAGAGCAGAGACTCCTGTTGATGTGTGAGGTGGAAAACCTGCTCTGCTGGGAAGCCACAGTGGCTCATGCAGCCCTGCTGAACTTGATCCATTTGAGCAGAAAGGCACAACCATGGGGCTTTGTCCCTCCAAAAGGAGAGTTTCTTAGGCTGGGGAATGTTTTCCTTCCCTTTTCTGAAGGGAGGGTTTCTGGAGGTGCTGCTGGGATCACAGTTCTTTATCTGAAAATGGAAGGAGGGGCTGCTCTGAGTCAGAGGGGAAAAATGGATCAAAACAGAAGGGACTCCCCCTTCTCACTCCTGAGACCCCTCATGCTCCCCATGGAAAAACTGAATTAGTGTTTCTTGATGTTCATCTCCCAGCTGGAGGCAGCTCATATTTAATTATTATATTTATATTGTGTAGCACTTACTTTCAGCAGGGCTTTCTAGGACACAATTACACAGACTAGATTTCCTGAAAAGAATCCCATAAACCATGTGCAGAGCAGACTCCTGAGATGAACTCTGCTGGTTTTGATTTATGTTGGACTGCTCCTAACAGCAGTGCCATGGACATGGAGAGCTCCAGTTGGTTACACAGCAGCCAGGATTTCCTGAGAGGATGAGGTGCAGAGGTGCTGACAGCCCTGCAGCAATCCCAGTGGTGAGTGAGCTGGAAGTGCAGCACAGGACACTGGGTTTGCACTGGGTGAGGTGATTTTATTGCTGTTTATTGAATCCCCTGGCTCCCTGCATCAGCCTGGACCCTGCCAGAGCTTGGTGCTCTGCCTGAGCTGGCTGCTCACTAGACAACCTCATCCCTAATGGATGCCACGCTGGAAAGGGGCAAGAACAGAACTCTGGGGAGCAAAAAGGCTCCAGGATAAACTGTGCTGAAACAGGATCTCTCCAGAGCAACAGCAGGAGAGCAGAGAACTCAAAGAGGGGAGCTCTGCAGCTGCCCAGCAAAGCCTCTTCCCAGCAGGGAAGCCTGTGCTCTGTCTCTGCAGTCTGCCTGGGGCTGCTTCCATCCCTGGAGACTTTCCCTCTGTTGTTTTGTGGGATCAACAGGCACAATTACTGCTGGAGAATTCAGGGCAGCACTGTGACTAAGTGGGCCATCAGCAATGTCTCTTATGGCTACAACACCCATGAATCCAAGTTATCCAGGCATGTAGGCACAGTTGTTTACTTCAGGGGTCAACATGCCACTCCCAAAAGGTCAAAAGTATATCAAACTCAGAGCAGTCCTCACTGCAGTGCTTATGTATTTGTTTGTAATGACTTTTGCTCTGCCAAAACTCAGTTTTCTGCTCCTCCCAGCAGCTGCAGCTCTGTAGCTGCACGGGGGAAACTGCACTCATTGTTCAGAGGTTACAAACAAGTGAATGCCAGCAGTTGTGCTGACCTGAACTCTGAGTTCTGCCTGCTCCAGTGAGGAATCCTGGGCCAGGACAGCTTGGTTTCAGTAGTGATGCTTCAAGTTTTAGCTTTTATATTTTTCAGATTCTGTGCTGCTTTAGTGCGTACACTGCTTTAATCTGAGTTTCATATTAGGGGATGGTGAGCTCTCCTCACAGAGTAGGGAGACAAAACAATTCCTTCTTTAGCTGGGGACCAAGCACAAATGATCCAAATCTCAGGCCCAAGAGCATAAACAACGTGGACTGCAGAGAGAAAAACAAGAAGGATGGGATTCATAACCTAAAGCTGTAACGGGAGAATTAACTCCAATATGCAAATGGAGCAGAACTTAGAAAATTTAGAGACCCTGCGAGCAGTTGTCCATTTTTGTGGCCATTTTGGGTTGATCTTGGGTGTAGCCCTGGCTGGGCTCTTGTGCTGCCCAAGGTGGATCCACTGAGGCCTTCTAATAAATCCCTGCTTTATTCTTTAGCTCTGTCTAGTCTTTGTTCTATGTCAGCATTCTCAAGGCATCAGTAGGACTAATTACAAGATGAGGGTTAGTTAGACAAATAAAGCACTGACTTGGCCAAAGTGCTGCTCTTTCTGACACTCTCACACACAGAAAGCAGAGTAGAATCATTCCAGTCTTACCCAGCCTTGAGATGTGACTGGATATTGTTTGACAGGGAAATCTAAGGTTTCTTTCTGCTTGTGCCTTATCTGTAAACACACTTTTACTTCCTCACTGCTGTAAAAGCACTTCTCACCTCAGTGTCTCGTGCTCAGACACATGTGGCTGTGAACTAAACAAACCAAGCACAATATGTAGGTATGGGGTACATTTACCTGTTCTATCAAACCAGCATTCAGCAAAATCTCATGCAGGTATTTCTCCCTGTACTGCAGGATTCCCAGGTTTTCTTGAATGAAATACTTTGGGATGGGTATTTCTATGTCTTCCTGGAGGAAGAAAGTCACAAGATGCTTTTTAGGACCATATTTAAATCACATTACTGATTAATTGAACACCTCTACAAAGTCATAAAATAAGGACAGAGGTTGTTGAGTATTTTTTTGAGTACTGGGGAATTTGACCTTTGTAACAGCTGCTGTTATTTTTCAATTACTTTAGACCTAATTCAACAAAAACAAATAAATCAACCCAGTTTGTGAACCATGTGAGCCCAGAAATCTTTCTTCTTATAATGGCTCAATTATATTATCAAATTGCTAAAATATTTGGCAGGGCTGCTAGAAATTTAAACATGATTTCCACCGAGCTGAATACCTATGGTTGTGTGATCATCCCACTTCTTGGTTTAATCAACATGAAAAATAGATCTGCTCTCTTGCCATTTTTTTTTACCATTATAAGGAACCAAAGCATAATTCTAGAGTTTTTTATAGATATTTTGAGCTGTAGACAGACTCTGTAACTGTGGTATCTCAGACACTTCTTAAAAAATTTCTGTAATTAGGAAGATGCAACTGATTTGCATTTCCCCCAATTTCATTCCTCACTCCCTCAGCTGCACACTGAGGGACATCCCTACCATGACACCACAAGAAAGCCTCCAAGTCGGGCTGTGCCGATCCCTGATGATTTTATCAGTGCAGAGGTCTGCTCTGATAAAGTTTCTAAATATTTGTCTTGCTAAGCTCCCTGTTTGCACCTTCCAACAACCCTTGGCAGTTGATGGAAATGATTCTATGCTGTACTCTGAGTGCAAATCACTCTGGGTGGATTAAAATCTGGAGGTTTAAGAAATCAAGGGTTTGTCTGGACACCCTCCTGGACGATGAGAGGATTTTTAGGGAACAGAATCAGTGTAGGATTATCTCTGATGTCTCACCTCTCTAATTCCAAGTGATTCTGCATTGTGACTTTTACTGACTGGATAAAGGAGCTCAAACCCCCAGTGCCAGGGCTGGAAGGGGTGGGGAGCCTGCTTCTCTTCATAATCTCTTTTTGGGGCCCAACATTGAAAGGTCAGGCTTGGGATGTTTAACCTCAAGTCAAATGTGTGGCTTTTTAGCCACTCCCAGCTCCACATGGGATTTATGGATCCAAATACCTTCACAATTACCCCAGGAAATGGAGTGACTGGATGCTGGAAGGCAACTGCACAAAAACACAATTTACAGAACTGGGGAAATAGGAAAGCTTGGCCTTGCAGTGACACAGTACAAACCAGGCAATATCATCACACAGAATATAAAATATTGTGTCCTCTGCCTTCACTCCTGCAGGATTTTAGCACTGACAGTAAAAGGAAAGGAATGACAGCAGATATCCTTTCTGGGCAGATCCTTGAGAAACAGGAGTTATTTGTCCAGTAATTTTGTTATGTTACCAAGAATGTTTAAATATTTTTTTCAAAAGAACACCCCATAAATCTATATTCTTATCTAGCATGGAAAAATTTTCTTTGAAAAAACCTGAAATCTCCTCAGTGATTGATTTCTTTTGTGGTAGGTAGGTATGTTATGCCCTCTTAAAATTAAGGTGTGGTGCAGGAATTTGAATTTATGCTTGTTTTGGAGGAGATGTCAGGCATGACTCCTCAGACTTGCCAACTTTTTGCTGCAGATGGATTTACTGCTGAGTCATGAAAACAGCAGGGCTAAGGATTTGAAAATATGATTTGAAGGATTGTTTTCCCTGGAGATGTGTTTAAAATAGTTTAAAACAGTGCTTAATGCTGAAGGGAAAGGGCTGGTGGAAATTCCTGGCAAATCCTCTCCTAAATTTGCAGATGTGCAAACAGAAACACGATGCACATCTCAGAGTGATGCTATAATGATACTGGGCAATTTATCTCGGAGCTGCCATCCTATGAAAAGCAGGAATTTTAAAGCACAAAAAGCAGGAATTTCAGCTGGTTTTAGCAAAGCAGCGGTACCTGAATGTGACAATAGATGGAGCTGTCTGCGAGAGAAGTAACCCTCTTTGCCAGCTCATTTTTCCTGCGGCTTTTAAAGCACAGCTTCCACGCTTGGCCTCATTGTCATATTCACGGTGCTGATTTCACCGTGCCACGAAGGGCAGGCTGCAGTGGACTCCACTTTACTTATCAGTGGCCCATTTTCTATCTCACCCCACATTAAAATCTGGCAGAGTCAAGCTCCTGACACTTAACAGCAAAGCTGTGAAGTTATTACTGACAGAGACAAGGGTTAGATGGGATATTGGGAAGGAATTCCTCCCTGTGAGAGTGGGCAGGCCCTGGCACAGGGTGCTCACAGAAGCTGTGGCTGCCCCTGGATCTCTGGCAGTGTCCCAGGCTGGATGGGGCTTGGAGCAGCCTGGGACAGTGGAAGGTGTCCCTGCCATGGCAGGGGTGGCACTGGATGGGCTTTGAGGTCCTTTCCACCCCAAACCATTCTGGGATTCTGTGAATACAAATTCATGCTGTAATATGGAACCATGGAGTGGGTCAAATTGAAAAGGGACCACAAAGGGTCATCTGCCCACCCTCCTGCTGCCAGGCAAAGACTCCCATCCCTTCTGAGAAAGGTGGGTGCCAACTGATGCCAGCACTCCTGGCACTGCACAAGCCATTGCACTGTCAAAACCCTCAAAATTATGGTGCTGACACCAGCTGGGGAGCCATCTGCTTCTTTCCATATCTCTGCTTTCAACTGGAAGTATCAGGATCATGCCCCAGAATCCCTTACTAAATGTTCCAGAACCCTGAAATCATTTGTGATCACCCTCAGACTGTGTGTCACCCTTTCCCTGCCCTCTGCATGGAAGATCAGGTGCGTGGGGTGTGAAAACTTGGAAGTTTGCTGGTGACCCCAGAGAGGCAGCAAATTAAACTAGGATTACAAATACAAGGCCTACAAAGAGAACCCATCTTTCCTGTGAAGCAGCTCCCCGTGGGGTGTGAAAAACTTGGAAGTTTGCTGGTGGCCCCAGAGAGGCAGGAGGCAGGGTTACAAATAAAAGGCCTACCAAGAGAACCCATCTTTCTCATGAACCAGCTCCATGTGGGGTGTGAAAAATGTGGAAGTTTGCTGGTGGCCCCAGAGAGGCAGCAGAATAAACCAGGGTTACAAATACAAGGCAGACAGACAGAACCCATGTTTCCTGTGGAGCAGCCCTACCGGCACTCGCTGCAGCTCCTTGAGGACGGCAGCCATGGAGTGGCACTCGCACTTCTCCAGGGCCACCATCTCCCCCTTGATCTCCAGGATGCGGCCCATGACGCCGTCCAGCGCCTGCCGCACGGCCGCGCGCTTCTGTTGGTGGATCAGGGGGGCGTGGGCCTCGTCCAGCTTCCGCAGGATGGCCAGGTACTGCACGTAGGCCGTGGCCAGCATCTTCATCACCTCCTCAGGGTCCTCCTGGGGCTCCTGGAACTCCTCTCTCTCTCTCTGCAGCATGGCGTCCAGCTCTTTCTGGGTGTCTGCCCATATCTGGCAGCAAGTGCTGGTTGGGAAGAGGAGAATTTCGTGTCAGCCGGGTATGAAAGCAGGAGTGAGCGCACAGAGCCAGGGCTCTGAGGATGTGGATTTCTCACAGAGCGAGCCTGGAAGTGTCAGCCATTACATTCATAAGGAGGTTTTTTGTGGTGGTGTTCACAGGGGCCCCCTGTTTCTCATCTCAGGAAGAGAATCTTGACTCCATGTTTCAGAAGGCTGATTTATTATTTTATGATATATATTATATTAAAACTATACTAAAAGAATATTAGAAAGGATTTCATCAGAAGGCTAGAAAAGAAAGGAATGGAATGATAATAAAATCTTGTGACTGACCAAAGTCCCAACACAGCTGGACTGTGATTGGTCATCAAGTAGAAACAACTCACATGGACCAACCACAGATCCACCTGTTGCATTCCACAGCAGCAGATAATTGTTGTTTTTCTTTTCCTCTGAGGCTTCTCAGCTCCTCAGGAGAAAAAATCCTAGCAAAGGATTTTTCAGAAAATATGTCTGTGACAGTTTTTAACTACAAAGTATTTTGAAAACCATTAGCAGAAGTTTCTGGGTTTGTTTTATTAAAACAAGCTTAATACTTTAAAGCTTTCCAACTTCATTCTAAAAGGCTTGAAGCATCCTTCAAATGCTTGAAGTTACAACCCCCAACAGTGCCAGGAGTTTTATTCAGCTGTGCTAATTGAGAAGATGGTTTAATTGAAAAGGTGTCTCCCTCCAATGCCTTTTAATAGGCATTTTAATAGTCCTTCTCCCTATTAAAAGGGAGAAGGACTATTTGAAGCTCTGCACTTTTGGGATCTGGACCAATTTGTGTTTCTAAAGCTGTTCTGCCTTTCTGAAGTGGTTGCTTGGCATTAACTGCAGGGTAAGGGTGGGGTTGGTGCAAATGCTGGAGTGAAGCTGGGGGCCCTAATTCAAATGTGAGGTAAGGAAAATAATTTGATTTATTTCTGTGGTAGCAACTGCTGCAGTCCAAGGAATTGCTAAATGTCTGGTCTGGTGGCCGTGGGATTATGTGGCATGGAAGCTGTCACCTCAGGCCATCTCCATATCCAGAAGCAGTAATGCTGCTCACTTGGTAGTTTTGGTAGGAATAGGTGGAGTTCTGAGGTGAGCATGGACTGGCTGTCAGTGGCTTTTCATGGGAAAAGCAAATCAGAATGTCCTGGGGGATAAGCCTAAAGGAGCAAGAAATGAGCCATGAGGTTTTTATTCAGAGAAGGGCTCAAACAGCAGGTTTGCCATGCAAGGGTGTTAATAACACCTGTGGCAGAGAAGACACTTTCAGGTCCTGTTCTCCTTTGCCAGATGGAGACTCTTGGCAGTGAAAAGTGTTAAAAAATCCTACATCTTTGAAAATGCCTCTCTAGGAACAGAGCAAGGAAATTCCTTCTGCGCTCAGCCATGGTTGTGTTGGGAGAAAACCATTCATTCATTGGGGGAAAACAGTGGCAATGGAAACAGGGATAGCTGACTTGCTCCTTAATCCCAGGAATGAAGGCTTCAATGGTGCAGTCTAGACCCATCCTTGCTGAACCAAGTTGCTGTTCCTAGAGCTTCTCAAAGAGGGATGAGAACAGCAGAAAGCCATGCCTTTGTTGGATGAGCTTTGAAAGCAGACCTTGCATTGGGGGAGTGTTGGTTTATTTATCCTGACCAGAAAGCTGGACAGATGTTAGCATTGTTTGTGCATGACAATAAATGCTGGAGCTCTGTGAGCTGATCTTATCATTGCCAGTCCTGGAGGTCAGAGTGACCCAAGGCTTGTGCTGCAAGAGGGACGTGTGGGGTGGGACAGGACAAACTCCAGCCCTGAGTGCCCCGAGTGTGGGGTGCCCTGGGTGGTGACAGGGCTGTGGGACTCTCCCCTGCAGTCAGCAAAAACACCAACAACCAAACCCTGCTACTGAATTTGCACCATTAACGTTTTAGAGGGCATATTATACACTTCAGCTGACCTGGCTTTCTGCAGGATGCAGCTGGCCTTGCTTTTCCTAATGCTTCTGCAGCCCACCCAGCTCTTTTCCCCTTCCCTTTTTTCCTACTTCATTTACATCCCACTGCACCACCCGTATCAGTCAATTGCGGCAATTAAGCCAGGTGCAGGAGATAAACAGAACAAACCCGGCCGAGGGGAGGAGATGGGACCGAGCAAGGCCAGCAGGGCTGGAGCCAGGGCACGGAAGGATGTGAGGCACGCGGGTTTTCCAGCGCGGGAGGAAACGGCGTGGTGTCCTGCGTACTTTGTGTGATTTCTCACGGATAGGGCACAGCTTGTCAGCCTCGGAGGAAGCCCGGCCCTGTGGGGTGTCCCCACAGCCATCCTGCTGACTGATGATGATGAGCCCTGGGGATGCTGGGGCTGGAGCCTTTGCCGTGCAGGTTGCTCTGTGCACGCAGAAGTGACCGGTTTACAATAATCTGCCTTCTCTGAGTGAGGAATGTCAAGTGGTTCCTCCTGCTGAGCCAGCTCATATCCAGTTTCTTTTTACATTGGGAATGGCTGCTGGAGGGAGGAGGGGAGGGGGCTGCAGGACGTTTCCATGAGGCACTGCAGATAGGACATAATTGCTTCCATAAAGCATTAGTTTATCAGATAAGCACAGGGATGATTGCAGGCACGGTTGCTGGGGGTCAGATGTTAAGACTATGGATATTATGGGATGATTATGGCTTTTGCAACATGAGGGCAAAAGAAACGATGGGCCCACTGGAAAATGAAGTGCTGAAGGAGAAGGTGGATGTGAAAGTGGTAAATTTGTAGCTGACAACCCTATGTACCTGCTGTGTTCGGGGTCACTGACACCTTAGGGACCTGCCTCCCAAGTTTCTTAGGCATGGGATGGGTACAGGCCAAGCAGAAATCTAATTTGAGTGTTATACTGCTTCACCCTGGTTAAAAACTAGAGGACACATCCCCAAAATGGGATTAAAATGGTTATCCCAGGTCCAAATGAGAGCCCTTCTGGACTAGTCTGAAGGATGAGCTCTGCCTGGTGTTTAGAGCTCCTTTTGGGGCACTTGGCAGAGCTGCTGTGAAGCAGAGGAGCCTTTCAGCTTTAGAGACAAACGTGCTCAGGGGCAGTCAGGAGGAATAACTTCAAGGTTATGCCTTAAAAGCAAAGGAGAGCACTGCCTCTCCGTGCCTGTGAATCAGACACCGTGTGATCCCTAAGTCCCTGTTGGAATTTTTGCCTATTTGCTCAGTGCCCCTTTGCATTAAATTATGAACTGCCTCAAAATTGCTTCCACACGCTGCAGGGGGAGGACAATGTAGCATTGAATGCACTGGGCTTTTATTTACTGTGACTGGTCCACCTTGCAGGCTCTGTTCTGTCCTGAGCTGTGTCTGTGCCCAAGGATATTCCACCAGATTTAGGTTGGATTAGAGCCTCTAACTCGCCTATTAGTGCAGGTAATGAGCCTAGCTTTCTTATTCAAGGCTTAAGAAAATAAAATCCTGGGAAAGAAAGCTGATTCCTGATCTCTCTGTACATACAGCACTGTAAGTAATGCTACAAATTGTCATAGCAACTCCCAAATAGGGGTGTTATGGGGGAAATAAGCAATGCTGTAATGGGATGAGGAAGAAGCACATCAAGTGACTGAACTCCAGAGTCCCCAGAGTGATTTCTGGCAGCTCACAGCTTGGAGGGAAGGTCAGAGCTTTAACTCCTCACTGATGTCCTTTCTCTTCCCTCCCACAGAGTAGAAACAGAGTCTAAAACATGGGCTTAAGAATTTCTTCTGCCCATAGCCTGATTGCCAGTTCAAATCTCACTTTTATTGCTCAAAATAAAGCCTGCTCTCCTTATGCAGAATGAAGCTTAACAACACAGGGTTTTTCTCCTGCTGAAGTTACAAAGAGATGTTTAAAATCCTGCCAAATTGTGCATGCCTTGTTTTAGTATTGTAGGACCCTCCAAGTCTGCATGTTTGCTTGCCCCATCTCTCCCAACACTTGGAAAAGCCTGTTGGTTTGCAGTCCAGCTGAGGTGAGCCTGCTCACTGGTGCTGGGCTGGTTTTAAGGCTGAAGCATGCCCCTCTTGGAAGGGTTTGTGCTGAGCATGCAAGCTGTCCCTCAGGCCACTCCTGAGCCAGGGCAGCAATCTGCCATCAGTGGGGTCACCTTTGTGTGCCTTTTCTTCTTCCCCCCAGAGCGTCCCTGGGTTTCACTCCCTGCCAGAGGGAACACTGCCCCTGTTATTCCAGGACATGGCACAGCTTGTCTCTGGATTTGTGCATGGGTTGAACCCTGGCTTCTTAGCTGCCTGGTTTTTCTGGGCTGCCCTCAGCAGTATCTCCTGCTTTCCCATGCTAAAGCTGCAGTAGTGCAGTGTGCCTGGGTCTCCCCTGTTTATCCTGATGGATGGAAGGAGGTGGAAGGGAAAACATTAGACTCTGACTCTAGCTTTCCTCACCTCGTTTGGGAACTCCTGTGTGATTAAAGGAACTCTAAATTGTGTGTGTTAAACCGCTGCTGAAGGAACCTCTGCTGCCACTGCAAGGCCACCTTGTATTTCTTTCTCAGCACTGGGGCTGGAGAAAGTGCCCCAGGGTTTGTGACAGCCCCAGGGATGCGGAGCAGGGCTCAGGGAGCCTGGCACAGGACACACAGGCAGCATGGACAGAGATGCAGGGCTGGTGACAAGGAAGTGCACACAGGGGCCACAGCTCGGGGTCCCCTGGCCACACTGGGAGCCTGACAGGTCAGGCATTGTGCTGAGCCCTGGGCAAACACGGGGGAGGGAAACCCTGCCCTGCAGCCTCGGGAAAATAAAGAAACAAGAGACAAAGGTTGGGAGGGGAAAGTGAGGCCCTGAGAGGAAAAAGGGTTTTTTATGCTGCTGCTGCTGCTTTTTTTTTTCTTCTCTTTTTCTAAAAATCACCAGGTTAAGGGTGATGCTGGCTGATCCAGGTCAGCAGTTACCTGTTCCCTCACAGGTGTTGGGGGGTGATTACATTACAGGAGTAACCCCCCTTTTCTCTTTTGCCCTATTATAGGCAAACATGCTTTGTGTTGGAGATGTGCAGGCAGAATCACAGATCAGTGTGGCCTTACAACAAAACGTGTCTGAGCTCCAGAAGTGCTTAGACAATGCTCTCAGGCACAGGGTGGGGTTCCTGGGGTGTCCTGTGCAGGGCCAGCAGCTGGATCAATGGCTCTGGTGGGTCCCTTCCAACTCAGCACCGATCCTGTGAACCAAATTGCCTGAAATGTTGTCAGAATTAATTGATG